>NW_028233098.1:2400000-3000000 GCF_057557595.1 Rhyacophila brunnea | reverse complement strand
ATGCACCATATGTTTCCAGATCTTATTTTTAATTTCTAGAACTATGCTTATGAGACATATCTTCTGTTATATGTTTTCTTTTTAGCATTTTCTCTCGTTCTATACAGTTTTATGGCTAAGTGGATAGAAGTGATAGATTTAACAGAAGAAATTTCAATAATATGCTTACGGAACAGATAAAACTACAAGAAACTTGATTGGTATATCTCTGATAAAAACATTTAAAAGATAAAATGTCGCAACTGTAGCATTTATATGTGCATAGTTTGGCATAAATCTAAGAAGTTTTTTGTCATAATCAAATATGAGCAATAATTTCGATTCAAATATATTTAATTATTTATATTAGAAGAAATTAGATTTTTTTTGCCCTAAAATTTAATTGTCTCTATAAGATGGATATTTTAAAATTCTATGTTAGCTCATTTTCTACTGTTTGACGTTAAATTACTGTAGATTATACTTTTATTGATCACATTCTATTTAGATTCATGCACAGGCGTACGTTGTCGCTTTGATTTTTTATTAGAAATTGCATCGTGTTTTTTTTCTTGCTATATATAGTACAATTTTATTCATAAATCGAGTATAAGACTAAGCACCGATATTTTTTATCTATATGATAAATATTTTCGAAAAGAGCTTGACATCTATATTGAAATATAAATAAAACATATTTATAGATTCGTTTCATCCATTAACAACTATAGAAATGGTATATTGTTATGATTACGTTTAATTAACATCCGTTATGGCTGATTTTCTTTCTGAAAAATAAATTTAATTTTACACATTATTGCAAATTTGATAATAAATTTTGGCTTTCCAATCTCATTTGAATAGTTTCGGTGCCAAATAATCAACCGCTCATAGCACACATTTTCTAAAATAATCTATTAATTTTGTCGTGATCTATAAATATTCGAAATTTAAAAATCACGCAAAAAATATGTATTTCTAGCTTGAAATTAATTTTTTGATAGTTTAAATTATTTTTTAATATAATTGAATAGACCATAAACTTGAATTTTGCTATAAATTTGGTATCGAATCTCGTATAACTATAAATAAATCATATTTTGTAGCTCAATCTGTTAATTTCATAAATATTTGATTTTAAGGGATTATGCATTTTATCTTTATTTATATGCATCTATTGTTAAATTTTTTTTCAATACTTTTTACAGATTTTTCAAAAATAAATGCAATATTTGACCATCGCACAAATTTTTATTTTTAAATTTTATTTATAACCAAAATAATTAAGGAAAAAACTTTCTTTATCTTTACAAAATTCTTTATCATCTGATACATGATATTTTCTAAATTTTAAACCAAACTTTATTCAGCAAATATTTTGGTTTTAAATCAAATTCGCATAATTAAAAATTTATTTTAAGTACAGGTGCCTTTAAACCAGTATCTGTTGTTAGTAATTAGTTTTAGAGAGTTATATGGGAAGATTATATAAAAATATAAATCCATTATATATTATAATATTTAAATTACATAGTCTTGAGCGTTGATAATCTATTGAGGAAAGCTGTAAACGGATTTTTAAATAGAATATACTCCAAACTGTAGTCTAGGCAAAAAGGTTTTGTGCATATGAAAATGAAAGTAAAAAGAAAAAACAAGAATATAAATATAGATACTTTTTACTCTAGACTAATCATATTTTCAAACGAGCTTACTTATTTAAAAAGTTTGTAAAATACAATTGCTCATAAAATATTTAGTTCTATTTATGCGATCAAAATAGAATTATTTTCACGGAAAATTTATTAAGTAATTACAATTTTAAAATTGGAAAGATTATACGCTTAATTAAAAATTTTTACAATTTTGAACGCTTAAAAAAGACATTTCAAATGTTTAAAAATAATCGAAAGGGATATAAATAGAATTCATTTATCGGGTAAAACTACAGCAAAACGAAATATTATGATTGATACGTTAATTAAGCAAAATGAATCAAGTTTGGCTCTCTAGAATAATTAATGGCAGAATATAAGCTTACGATATATGATCGAAATTTTATTTGGAATGAATTCGTATAATTTTAAATTATTCGTATATTGTTTTTTACATATTAAAAACGTGTTATTTTTATCAATAGAAGTATTTTTTACATTTTCTGGATATTAAAAATTTTTCACTGTATAATATCAAAATGAAGAAAATTGATCGGGCATTAATCAAATTTTAAAATCAAAAATCAATAAAAAATCAGTCAATATAAAAAAAAAATCATAATCTTATATATTGTGATTTGCATAATATTAAAAAACTTCTGAATCAAATTTCATAAAAAATTATATGTTATTATTTTTATTTCTATTTACATACTCTATGCCAAATTACAGAAAATTGAGGACAATTGATGAATCCTTCATGAAAGAATGGAAAGAAGATATCTTCAAAGTTATTTCAGATTTACATGACGCACAAATTAACGGAGCTTACAAAAATAAAGACAAGATTCTCTTATCAATAAAATATCCTATAGATAAATTATCTGGCGTTACTTACTCTGACATCAACCATGCCTTTATAGAACTACACGATAAAAAATTATACGCTTCATCCTTTTCCACAAATTGTATGTTATCCACAGAAAAAAATTCTAGAATTATGGATACATTGGATTCCTTTCTATCTTATACTGGGTGCATTGATGAGAAATCGGAATTTTACGAATTGAAAAATGTAATCCAAAACCGTTTTGATACTAATAATCCAGATTATTTAGTACTTTTTTCGACTATTTTTAAGAAAATTTTATCAAAAGAAGATTATGAGAATTTTATTCCTAAAATTTTCGAAAGTTGCTGTTCACCAGAAAAAGAATAAGAGTTCTTAATAATTTTGTATTCTTTCGAGATGATTTTTTGGATGATTTTTCATTTGCATTTATTTACAGGATCGTAAGCGGCTTAATATTTGCAGAAAATAAAAAGGTAGAAGAAAGAATTGACAAATTTATTTCGAATTATTTTGATAAACTCGAGTCTAAATTAAAGAAATGTAGAACGAATTGTCGAATCAATACTTGATTATCTGATGAAAAAATAGGCTGTATGTATAAAGCATTGGAAACGTGTAAACTTGCACACTCTTCAAACAAAATTGAGAATACTATTTATAGCAAAAATGAGATATAGATCCAAGAAAATTATTTGCGGATAAAATATTTCTGGATGTTTTAAAGCCGAATTATAACGAAATAGAAATTGAAAACTATGGATATTTATTTTTTTATATCAAATCTAAAACTTTAGATGGCAACAAAGGTTTACTGAGCTCTTTAGAAAATTTATTTAATAAATATGATTCCACAGAAGATTGTAGCATCGAAATATTTCATATTCATGAATTTGATATCAAAAACGCTCAGCAAGTCGATATTATACATGAAGAAATAAAAAATTCCATGATTACACATACAACTAAATAGATCCTAACCCAAATGAAAGTTCAGCCTGAACATATTGAACACAATTCGTATTTTTATTCTAGTATATTAAGTGTGAAAAATCTTAATACGGTTAACCCATATTTTAATGATTATGTGAATGTCGAATTTGAGCTTAAATTAACCAATAAGGTATTTTTAGCAAAAATCGTAATCGTACATTGACGTTTCATTTTTGTGAATAAACTGGGAAGTACAATTTGAAAGAATATACTTCATATTATGATCCTTCAAATACTAGAAAGATTTTTCCATATAATATAAAATCGCTCATATCATTTAAAAATAATTTTTGTTATTTTTTAAAAAATATGGACTCAATGATTAATATCAAGAAATATGATTTTTGTTTAGATTTCAGCCACAATTACCTAAAATATATAAAAGAAAAATACGTATTATATTTCATAAAAAATTTTCTTCGATGTGAAACTAACCTAGTAATTCAGAAGATAACAAATATCATGTGCAACTTTTCCAGTTTTTTATAGACAAGGGCTATAAAGAAGTTATTTTGTCGCTCATTGAATTCCATCCACATTATAGCTGTTTTTCAAGGTGTATGGAAAAGAGTTTTGGTAAATATATTGAGATAGACATGATGAATTACATAGAAATTGAAGTTTATCAAAAAATAAAGTCAAATCTTTTACGTAAATTTCTAAATAATATTGGAGAAGTGGAAATTCAAGGCCAAATTACAATAAAAGCATATAATAAGAATAATAACAAAGAAGAATACACTTTTTACTTTGAGCATAAAAGCAACCAGAAATATAGTAAGTATAAAAAAGAATTACTTAATTTGATAAATACGCATTTCGAGACTAAGATAACAATAAAATCAGGGAACGAAGCGACTTTAAGCGCGTGTAATAAACTTGGTTTTCGATACTTCTTAAATTTGTTGAATGATGTAGATATTATAAATAGCATATTTTCCGTAAAAATAAATCGTGGTTACGATCCGATTTTTCGAATTTCAATGTTTTTAGAAAAGGTTATTTTACTATTGCGCCAAGAAGTATCAGAATTTTACCATAATAATTCTTCACAATGCCAAACAAACATCGGAGATAAAGCTTATTTGTATTTTTATACATACTATACCTATGCTAAATCACGTATATCCATAGAAAAAATGAAACATAAATTTTTTTTAGAACAAATAAAATTATACTAAAAATCTGATACAGCAAGCTTAAGAAAAATAAATGCAAGTCTATTATACAAAGACGAATATATTGAGACTAAACTAGTTCCATCACAAATTGCGGATATTTATAGGCGTACGAAATTTCTAGATGGTTTTTTTGAATTTTTAACAGATTTGTCAAATGATTTTTTGCAGGAATTATACAAAACAGTGATAGTTTTTCCGCATCATCATGATAGAAATGGAGAAGATGTAATTTTTTCTTGTGAAATAAGATCAAATAAAAACAAAATAAATATGTCGATAATTGATATAAAACGATATATAGAGGAATCAAACATTTTTGAATGTAATATTGGCTATATTCAACAAGAACCCGATAATAAAAGTTCCTCTCTATCTACAGCTCAAGATAGCTGGAATATGTCGAATAAAGTTTGAAATGCATATATATTTTTAATAACATACGTAAATCATGTGCTCATTTAAAACACCTTTTGTTTGTTTTGTTAAAAATGAAGTTAAAAGAGAATCAACGTTTTTATAATACTTTATTGAATGAGTTATAAAATATACAGCTATTAGAAATTAAAATATATTATTGAACTTCTTCATAAAATCACGATTTCACATTTGTAAAATTAATTTTGTAATATTATTGGAACTTTTCTAAATAACATTAAAAGTTAGTAAATAAGATTTTGAATCTATAAAAGTGTTGGGCAAACTTCTATATAATAAACGAAATCCATATACAGATTAAATAGTTAAATCAAATATCATTTATAAATTCTTCGATTTTTTATAGGTTATAAAGAAAATTGAATTTATCGATATAGAACTGTACAAAACTAGTGTTTTATTTCTTATAAAAACAAAAAATACAACAAAACTTAAAAAAGTTAATATGCTGGAACGTATGTAAACAAATAAATCAGCGCTAAAAGAGATACATCGTATAACAAAAATGAAATATTATTTCATAATTAAGAATAATATTTTTTTACGATTTTCTGTATACCAGAAAGACATAGATTAAGAAAAAGATTTACACAAAATTATCGTTTTTCTAATTCTAATTACTATATAAACGCTAAATAGACTTTTTTTTAGGCATAAATGTAGTAATATTTAGTATAAATAATATGGTTTTGTGTCGTATCTACTTTAGTTGACAATATTTTATCATTTTATGAAAATAATTGTGTTTTTTTGATATCTACTATATAAATTTTCGCAACCCAAAAATACCTATAAAATTGCAAAGATGACATACATTACCTGTTCAAAATATTCCGTTCGTTAATTTGTTTCTAGGTATACATTTTTTTTTATACAATATTATTGTTAAAACATATATGCTGCAGCTGACGTTTTATCTACTTTTTTACTCATTCCCATCTATTCTAGATAACATGTTTGTTTTAAGCACATATGTGTTTATTTATTCATATTTTATAGCAAAAAACATGATTTTAGATGCCTATGGGCAACATAGCAGAATTTAATGTGGAATTTATATTATAAAGGCGTCATTTCCTATTATAATCATAAAAAATACGTTAAATTTTGGTTTACCACAATTATTATAAAAGAGTTTATGTTTAAAGTCGTTAGTTCAAACTTCATCAATACTTTATACCATCTTTATATAAAACATATCCATATCTGTATCTTTTCTTCCTTATACAAAAACAGTTATGTAGTCATTACCAATACACTAGTTATATAAATGCCTATACTTGATAGATATCACAGGTTATTTTCTATAATCCTTGTAGAATTTGTAACCTCCCAACCATTCCATGTTATTAAAATACCATATTTCTCGCTATAAATTTATTGAACAAAAAATTTACATTTATATGAAAAACATCATATATATTTTTCACTTTCTTCTAAATTTATGTTATGCATGCTATCGACATTACTTCTATCGTTGTTATTCAATTATTATTCTTGTCAGAAATATAGCATCTGGATATTTTTTTTGTTTAGGATATATGTTGGCTATATCGTTTTGCATTTTATTTCGGTAAGTAATTTTTCAATATTTCTTGCTCTGATTGTCTATGGATTTTCTTTGTTGCTTTAAGTTAAGTTTATTGATTTATTAACACATTTTTATATATCACCTATGTTTTGTATTTTGTGGTAATTTAAACAATAAAAACGTTAATTAATTGTGATTTTTTATTTATGAGTTGTTTTTTTAGCGATTTTATCTATTGAGACATAACAAGCCAATTAAAAATTTCCCTCAACTCTTTGATACATCTTTTTTTTCCTTCCCCTGATCATTCTTCATAAACTGCTCTTCTTCTCTCAAATGAGATGAGTTCAAGTTTCTTGCGGTGTTTGAGGGCTTGCATATATGCTTTTACTTTTATAGGATTTTTAACACATTAACATACTTTTATGTATTTTGTAACCACCTTATCCCAAGTCATTAGATATGGTATTATTCTTGTTTTATATTTGTAAATTAGACCATATTCATTCGCCAAGATGAATATATTATAAAATCATTTTTATAAATAACGTTGCTAATGTCTTATTCTGTTTAGCTATTCTTTTTCGTTTCAATTTATGAAAATATATCTTAATGAGTGTTCTTGTTATTTAAATTATAATAGTTTGTTTTTAATCAAATTTTTATAGTCCTAAAATCCAGAGATTTTTAATAATATAAACTAAATTTTTGATTTCATATTTTTTTATCCGGAATTTTTTTTTATATCAAAAATAATATATAAAGAGACTTTATTTTTTAGAATTTTATCCGGATATTATGCTTCAAGTCTCTAATTTTTTGTGTTTTGTTTCTATTTAGCACATTGTTATGATAATTTGCATTTTTGACATGTATAATTTTTATTAGAATATGTGTATTTGCTTAAGATATAAATTTAAATAACTTCTTTAAATTATTATGAAACCTTGGGATTGAGAAAAACCCTTGTATTAATAGGTCTCGAAAGGAGGAGGGGTATTGAAGAAGACTTTGGAGAAGAGAAGATAGCCGAAAGTATAAATACGCTGTGCGTACAGAGAATCAAGCAAGCTGTGCCTGAGAACAAAAACTAAAATTACGACTATAAATATGGCCCATAAATGTAAAATTAATATATTATGTAAACATAATGTTATTCACTATCTTACCGTTCAGTATTTTCATCAAATTTTAGTATTGTTATATATGGTTTTATTCCTCTACAAAACAGAAAAAAAAACTTTAAAATCTTTTTTATTTCATAATCAGTTAGAAATTATTTGTAGCTGAAAAAATCAGAATCGACATACAAACTTATATTTCTTTCTTGATTTATGTCTTTTCCTACTTATAAGTAGATATTTTTCACTTTTATTAAATAAGTCTTATAAATTAAGATTATATAGCATAATAATGTTGAATAGTGATTTTCGGCTGGATTTAAAATATCCTTTATAAATTATTGATTGTGAAATATCTTTTAATTGAATATATAATCCTAGAGCTAAATTTTGTGAACTTTATAAAATAAATGGTTTATAAGTTATGACTCACTACAAGAATGCTTACATAACAGATCTTAGTTTTATGTGCACCTTTCTTGGTTTAAATTTATAGAACAAAATTTAAATTATCTTTAAATGCCTTGTGCATTTTGATTTATGCACGTTTACATTTTGAGTGCAAGCAGTGAAAGTATTACATATTGAATTAGTAAGCACAATAAGTGAAAATATTTAATTTGAAAAATCAAATCCGAAAGTAATGTTACTTTTTTCACTTATTATTTATTTACTATTTTGCAATTATTATCATTAAAAGGTTTTTATTGAACATAATGAATGTCATTAAAGCATTCAAATGACATTTTATATTTGAGCCGTTTTATATTCTTCTAACTATCAAATTAGTATATTTGGATTTATTCTTTATTAATAATATAAAAATTACTTATTTGAGGATTCTACGAAAATATACGATTTTGTTGAATTATAGTCAAAAATATATTATATTAATCGACATAAAATTTTTGGGTATTTTTTTTACAGTATTTATATCCGAATATGTCTGTGATATTATTTAATCTGTTATAGCCACGGTTAGCTAATTAAGTGATTTAAATATTTAATTATATTCGTATTTGGAATATTCAAGAGCATAAATACGCAGATACGCCAAAAGTTATTGCATTCTATTATTTTTTGTCCAATTTATTATATGCGTAATTTTCATAGTTTCGAAAATTATAATTTACGAATTATACTTCGCACATCTATAAGGTCTCCATGACGGTATAATTTGTAGAAAATCGAATACAAATGACAGTGCAAGATTGTGATATTTGTCACTATGTATATTATTCACAATTATATAAAAATCGAATTCATTATTTTTATGGATGATCAATTAACTCAACGAAGGACTATATCTTCTTTATAAATTATTGACTATTTCTTAATGTTTTTTAACGCTGTGGATAGCAAATAGTAATCCCTATTTCAATTATAAATTTCTTAATTTTTTGATATCTAAAAAATAAATCATTATTCTAAACTCTAAAAACATCTAATAAAGATTTCTACTAAGAAATTATATAAAATCTTTTCAAAATATCTAAAATTTATGTTTTGCTAAAGATATATTATGGTGAATTTCTGATAAAAACTAAATGGAGTAATCAAAATCTTTGTATTTATCATTTTCTAAAGCTCATCGGAATCGTATTTTAAGAACCTAATTAACTAGCTTTAAACGTATTTCATTCGATCACAACTCTGGCTAAGATATAATTTCTTCGTTTTATATAAATTATTAAAAATGTAATTAATCAATTTAAAAAATTGTCATTTTAATTTATTATTAGATAACCACATAATATATGCGTGACCTGTTATGCATCATTATCGCTTAAAAAATAAGCTTGAAATTAAAGCTAAGTAAATACTAATTTTTGGAATATCAATCAACAGATTGAAAATAATGCACGAATAGAATTTTAAATAACAAAATGTGTAATTGTAAGTATAGAAAAAGTAAATTATGAAATTGATATAAATGAAGGTTTTAAATAATGATTTATCATGTTCATTTTTAATTTACATAAATTTACCAATATATAAATAAAAATCTATTTTATACAAATTGATCTTAAGTTATTCTGTTAATTATTAAACTTTTATTTATAGAAAGAAAAGCATAAATGTTACTTTGCGAATAGAATAAAGATATACACTAATCTTGAAACTTAAATATATAATTTTTGAAAATTTGATGTTAATCACGATAATAATATCGATTGACAGACTATTTACTTTGACAGAGTTCGTATTAATATATATTAGCATATACTTTGTCTGAAATTGTTTTTTTTTGTGAAGTTGTCAATAGTTTCAAATACTTAATTCTTACAGTAAATATGGCAATGAAAACACCGATCAAGGCATTCGATCTTCTCTTTATATATAAATAAAAAACAAGGCGACAAATATGTTAAAAATAATTTGCGTGGAAATTTTTATGTAAAAATTATATTTTGCTTGTTTTTATGATAATAAGAAAGCTATTCTATCCTATTTACTTGATAGACTTTATTTATATATAATTATTAAAGAAGTATAATAACATTTATTTCTAATGCATTTATGGTTTAAGTATACATATAAAATATTTAACACCCTATTTGAAGCATACATGCAAGCTCTCACACTCCGCAAGACACTTGAACTCATCTAATTTGAGAGAAGAAGAGCAGTTGATGAAGATAGATCAGAGGAAGGTGTCAAAAGATGCATCAAGGAGTTGTGCAATATTCCCAACACGCTGAACACGTCTAAATAGATAAATCGATAAAAAGAAAATTAACCCATAAATAAATAATAGTAATACCCTATTTTATAGTTTTATCTCTAAATAAATATTCTGCTGGCTAAAAAAGAATGAATTTTTAATTATATTTTCTGTTTCATTTTTCTTCATATGGTCATAAGCTTGAATTTGAGGATAATTATTAGAATAAAATATGACATAAACCGTTTCTAACATGATTGATATTATTTATATGTATAAATTCAGAATTGGATATCTACAAAACCACTTGAAATTTCGCGAACTCCAATATAAATCTAAAATTTAAACTTTAACTTATTATTTTAAATCGAAAAAATAAAATTTGTATTCTCTAAATACTTGTTGCATTTTTCTCCTTACCAGATTATACATACTCCTTTATAAATATGGAAATTCTTCTATACTGCATTGCTATTGGTTGGATTTGCGTCGGAAAGCGTAGAAATTTAATTATAAAACTTATCTATATTTTTAATATATTTATCCTTGTTATAGCAGGATGCTTATTTCAATCATGATATCCGACTACCATTATTGTTTGAAATGATTCGTCTATGATGAATAGTACCATTATCTGTTTCTGCTCATTTGATTGCATACTCACCACTACCTTGCTTATTATGTCAGATTCAACACTTTCATTTCGTAATTAACTTTCTATTAAATCAATAGAAAATTTTGTCAAATAATATTCCTAGCGTTGTTGTCGTGTGTAAATATATTTTCTCAATTTTTTAAAAAGGTATTGTATATTTGATGTATTGGCTAGAATATAAAAAATTATAAACACATCAAAATTATATTTATTTTAAAATTTTGGCAAATAATAGTTAAAAGGGTTTACCTGTTCTTTTAATAATTTAAATGCGGCAAGCACTATTATACTTTATATGACAAACATTTGATATCAAAAATGCATTGTTTTCTTAATTTTAGGGCTATGACAGTAATTTCGATAATTAATATTTCTGCTAACTAATTAGATGTTTATTATAATAAATATCTAGCGACTTAATAATGATAGATGCTATGTTATATTTCACATGTTACCGTTTGATATTTTTTATCTATATGACTTAGAACTCTTTTTGATTTTATAGATAAAATCTTGTATAATATGAAGAAAGATTAATATCACGAAGGCATATAAGAATTAAAAAAAAATCAATTTCGCTTTTTTTAAACAAGAATCTATATTAGATCATTCCTTTTTTTTGAAAACATACAATCATCTAATTTTTCTTCTCGCTTTATAGGCGTTTTTCAAATGCTAATCTTTCATATATATATAAAGATGTATCTATAAAATATATTAAAATTGTTTGAGTATTTATTATATATAAAAAAGTAAAAAATAAACTTTTGTTTTCTATTGTCTCGACTTAGTGGAATGTATGAAAAAATATTCAATTATTTATTATGCTCAAAAGCAACTTTTATCAAACTTTATAATCAACTTACTTTTATTAATTGTTTATTAAAGCATATTTGATATCTTTGAATATGTCTAGTATATTTTGGACCAAAAAATATCACATTTTTTTTACTTCTTGTTTGAAAAAAATACTGTTAGCAAATTATCATAATTGAAAATATATTTATAAAGATTCTAATGTAAATACTATATAATATAAAACAACAAGAACATGTAATCTTTTTCAAACAATTTATTTTGGCATAATCTGTATTAAATTATATTAACTACGAAAAAAGAAAAAAATTATTAGTTTGGTTTTTGTATTATTCTTTAATATAAGTATACTAAACTACTAATAAGCTAAACATTTTTGAAGTTATATGCGAAAAAAAATTGAATATTATTTATTATAAATGACTTTGCTAAGATTTCAAATGATCGGTTTTATTCGTTTTGCATAGATTTTAAATGAAATCTATCGCCTAGTGCTAGATGTTACTAAAAAATCGGAAATCAATCTAACAAACACAAAAAATTTAGATCACTAAAAAAATTGATATTAACAACTAAATTTAGTTCTTAAAAAAAAATGGCGCTGCATTTGTATATGCATCTTAAATTATTTATTTTTCCTTTTAATATAGCTGTTTTTTATAACCATACATGTATATCAAAAAAACCAATGTTACAATAATTAAAGCACAATTTTTCATAAATCCGCCAATATAATGTGTAAAAAAATTAATATAAAATGAATGCTTTTTTTCTTAATTTAAGAGCATTCATGTATTAACACATCGATGTGCACACTAAAAAAATATAATATTTAAAATGATCTCAAATCAGAATATAAAATTACAATATTTGATTCTATGATAGTATATTTTTTTATCTATATTAACTGGATCAGTTGTTAAATAATTTAGGAAACAAATTCATGATTCAAGGTAGTTAATATATGTCAATTCTATTGACTATTTTATTTTTTTAAGGTGGAAATGCACATTCGTATTGACATATAAACATAAAAAAAGGTTTGAAACTAATTAAAAAACATATAATTCGCTCAAACAGTATCAAAAATTTATTACTACCCAAGTTTCATTCGGTATAAATAATCATTTGCAAATATAAGAGCAAATCAAGTTATATTTTGATAATCAAAAAAAAAGAGTATTCTAAGTTCAAACAATATTTACTTTATGTTTGTGTAATAATCACACTTATAAATATTTAAATAAAAGTTACAAAATTACGAAATATGGATTAAAGAATGAAAATAAATACGGATGTCTTTCACAATTTTATACGAATAAAAGAAAATTTATTGAATAATAATATTATAAGCTTTAATTAGTCGTGATTAAACCAGATTTGATATCTATTTCCATTTATACAAAACATAAATATGATATAGATATTCTAATGCTTATAACTTATAATATAAGTCTTCTATAAAAAAAAATTTGATGTATCTTTAGCAGTGATATATAATTAAAAGTATTGATAAGTTTTACAACCAGAATTCTTTTACAAAATCTATTTGACAAAATATAAAAGTCAAACATAATGAAAACCCATTAAGTAAATTTATCTTAAATATAATCAAAATTTAGAAAATACGGTATATGATTGTGCTTACTTGTAAAATAAAAATATCAACGTTATCTGTTCATCTCTATAATTTTCTGATCTGATAAAATTAATGCTTAGAAAAAGAAAAACTGTATGATATATTCCAAGAATGTAAACTCAATATAAAATGTTTATTACGTTTAAAATTTATTCGTTAATTTTCCTTTAAATATTTATTTTTTTATATTAAAATTACATTTATAAACTATATATAATGTTTTTGATAATAGTCATAATTTTATATAAACTGTTAGGATTTAGTACATTGTAATGTATAATTATATTTGTGGCAATTTTATAGTTATTGTCTATGTATAGGATATAGTGGTAACAGAATAAATCAGAAAAAAAAGAGCTCGAAATAAAAATACAAATAGAGACATGTAACAAAATATCTGCATGAAGTCATAGCATGGAATCGTATTTTATTTTAGAAAAGATATCCATAAAAGCATACATCCAAATTTACCCTTTATCAGCACACGGGAAATCGTTTACGTTTTTTATATAGAAGAAACCTATATTTACAATTCCAAAGATACCTATAAATATTTAAACGGTGTTTAAAAAATGATCTAGACAAAAAAAAAGTTGCGAGGGTGATATTTAAAAAACTAGACGGGTTATTGGGCCACCTATATTCTATATATAATTACAAAATATGAAAATCCCGATCAAAATTTTTAAAAGTGCAAACATTTTTAAAAAAAATTAAATATATAAACTTAAATGTTATTTAATGAAATGGGATGAAGTATTTGAAAAATTCCATAAAAATATGTTAAGATGTTAATAATCCCAGACGAATTAGAAGCATGCATGTAAGCTTTTACACTAGGCAAGACACTTGAACTCGTCTCGTTTGAGAGAAGAAGAGCAGTACATAAAGATAGATCAGGGGAGGTGTCAAAAGATGCATCAAGGTGTTGTGCAATATTTCAAATGAGCTGACCATGCTATAATAGATAAAATTGATAAAAAGAAACTTGACCGATAAGTAAAAAATTATCTCCAATACACTCTAAAAATGGGTGTTTAAAAATGCACGAAATGTATAATAGTTTGGAATTTTTATAATATACCAAAATAATTCAATATATGTATGGAAAGAAACTTTATATACACCATTTAAAATATGATAAATAAAACGCAAGCTTTATATTATTAAATTAAAAGTTTTTTGAAATTCGTTTATCTTTAAAAATCAATAAATACAAATTTATAAAAAAAATCGCTGAAACACTATGTAAGCTCTATTTATTACTTTTACATATAATTTTAAGCACGAATGGCAATATTTGACAGATAAATTCGACTTTAAATACGTGTAACTAAATTATTTTACGCGCTTAAATTTAGTTCATTTTTTAGATTGTATCTTTTAAAATTTATTGTTCATTTTTTTATAAACATTAATTTAATAAGGAACTAGTAATAATTGTAGAACTAATGTTTTTTGAAACCGACTGTAATTATGCAAACATACAATTAAATAATAATTTTTTTACGTACTTTGCATAATATTAACATACTCATCCAATATAAGCATGTTATCACAATCATTTTTATTTTAAAAATCTAGAAAAAAAACTATAAAGTGGAGATATGTTATGATATTATATTTACATATAAAATTATAAGTAATAAATATTCTGTTTATTTTGGTCTTTTAAAATGTTCAGCTTTACCTAGATTTTAAAAATAAATTTGTTGCTTAAATAATATTGTATCGGTTTGCATACATATCAAACATGATTTTAGAGAAAATTTGTTTACTTTTATTTCAAAGGTATGAATTTTGTCATAATAAATCATAAAAACAAAAGAAAATGTTTACATTTGCGTACGACTGCACATAAAAAGAATATGCAGGTGAAAAGATTGTCCGCGTAGCATTTTAGTTATTTAATTACCAAAAAATATATTTCATAAGCTCTCGTGAATTTACATTTAGTGCCATGAAGTAATATATAAATTGTGATAAAATGATGTATTGTGATAATTTGACATGTCAATCAGACCATCGTCTAGAAAAAAAGCATCGTAAAATATGTATATATTTACATACATTGCTTTATCAAAATGAATCAAAATATTATAGGACTATAAAAAGTATATATATATGATGAAAAACGATATCAAAAAAAAAATGTAATCTCACCGGTATTTTCCGTATCCCTTGTGCATAGAGGATTTAAACCTAAGATTATTTTAATTTAACATCTAGATCGAATACATATTCCAATTAAAAATCGACATATAAATATCTATATGCGTCATAAATTTGGTATCATAAATCAAGTTGAACGTATCTGATAATTCCTTGTCATAAAAGATTCTAGTATTGCTTACTTGAAATTCAGTTCCTAAAAAAAAGTTTTTATATAGAATTCGTGAAAAAATAAAACTAAGATCGGTTTCATGATATATCTATGTATGCAATTTAAACAGTAGATTATCGAAAAATTATTTTTCATAGATATATATTTCGTATTAATAGTAAAGCATTATGTCACTTAAGCATAAAAGACCTAGGCTTCAATAGTAAAGCAGCATATAATGTGCACTTGAATAAACATACAGAAAGACAAAAACACATAAAAAAAATAAAAAGCTATGTGAAGTGTTATCATGCGAGAAATCTATAATGCGAATATTAATTCGAAAACAAGAATTTATTATAAAAAATACTTATATTTCCAATAAAAAACATTGCTTTTTTTATTTAAATTTAATAATCAGTAAAACATGCTAGAATCAAGAACGGAAATACATGTATTTAATTTGAACCGTACTAAAAGAAGCTCTTTCTTTATTTTCTGTGTTACTGAGAATAATCCATTCTATTGTCTCTGAAATTATTGATATATGCTAGAGCAAATAATATAGCTATATACACAGAAAAAAATTTATATTTTCAAATAAAATATTTTTTGTAGTAGAACTAAAGATAAAATTAGTCCCTTTTCTTTAATAGGTTATGGAAAATTTATAAATGATAAGTTTTTTACAAATAAATTAAAATAGGTATGTATTACCGCAATGATTTCTGTAATGTATGTGTTATATAAAATATTTTAGATAATATACAGAAGTTCTTATTCTATAATCATTTAAAAATTCGAAAGTAAATTATTTCAGTTTTAATCTAAAAGGAAACAAACGCAAAACTAAGCAATATTCGGTATGTAAAGAATAGATTTTTACAAAATATCGTAACACATACAGCATTCACTTGCTATCTATGGGTAATTATATCATGCTTAGGCACTAAATGGAAAGTTTCATATGAGTCAAATTATTTATTAAAAATAAAAACCTAAAAAATTCAATCATAACTATCCAAGGCTATGAGATATCCGGTATCATTTTGAAATAAGTTTTTATGGATATAAATATAGAAACTGCTTTTTTGAAATCATATTTACATGCTTGATTTCTCTTTATCGTTCATATTGATCTGTTTAATTGCTTTCGATGGCATAATATACATAAAATAGTAACAAAAATCATCATGAGCATTAAGAAAAATACATATTATGCATGAAATGAAATCAGTCATAGTAAAACAATATTAGCACCAAAGAAATTAGTATTTTTAAAAAATTATAATAAAATAAAAATACAGTTTCATCAATATGTAGTTTAAAATTTGATTCTTTCTTATATTTTTATTAAATATTATATCTTATTTAATATAAATCAGTAAATATTCCGCATCTGCATAATATTTAAAAATCTTTGAGATATTCCATTATAGATCCACTATGGAGTAAAATATTAAACATTTAAAGATTATTGTACTAAATTATCTTAATATGTACTACAATATAGCACACATTGCCATAATTTATTGTGTTTTAACATCTAAAATGTATTTTACCATAAGAATATTTCACTGTAAAATTATATTATATTTTGTTGAATCTAATAATTAGTTTTTTATCCTTTTATTTCCTGATTATTATTTTTTAAATTATTAATATACGTAGTTTGTGTTAAAGCCTAATTTTTTTTGAACCTGTAATATTCATTCTATAAATCCATATTTTTAAACATATTGAGAAGCGTAAAATAACACGTAAACCTCACACCTTTATCTTCATTTTATTTCTTATTATGCAATGAATTATTATTAAATCTTGAATTATTAAAAAAACAATAAACGGTCATTAAAATTATAAATTTTTTGGTATAATACATAAAACTAGAAATAATAAAACTTGTGATGATCTTCGCACCAAACCATTCTAAATAGTTGCAAATAGCTGTAAATCATCAACATATTTGAAACCATAAATGCGTGCTTTTATTCATATTAAAAATATATTTATAGGCGCTTGATCTAAACTTTATTTTCTTTATGCTAGATGCTAATATTTTGGATTCTAAATATATCAAACCCAGTTCCATTTGAATTTAATATTTCATCATTTCTGATTGAACATATTTTTTTATTTGCATAAATGTAAATTTTATTTCTATTTATTGTGTTTATATATTTTAATTTTTGCAAGTATACCGATCTCAGCAATCTTACATTTTTTAATATCTCATGATGGGATAAAATGAAAAAAATTTTAAATTACTATTGACGGCAAATATAATTTTTTTTATATCAGATAGCAACTATTAGATTCACTGTCTAATAAAAACTAAAATCAATAATTACTTTTTAAATGTGAAATCCAAACATCATTTTTTATAATCAGTTTATATTTATTTCATTGTTATTTATAGATACACTTTAAGAATACTGCAATTGATGATGAATTATGTAATCTGGTGCATAAAGATTAAAATAAAGAAATTTTTATTTATTATTCATGTTATAACGATTTAAAAGAACACAAATAAAGAAGAAACATAATATAAATATTTTTTATTTGACAATATTTTGAGCAATTATTTTATATGCAGTCTCTTTGGTTTTCTTATTTTTGTAATGTGATTGAATATTTGATTTTTATATCATCAAATTTGATTTTTAGCTTTTTATCTTTGTAAAAGCCGAACTTTAGATTACTATATAGAACAGATTTTACCTAATATTCTATTCACCTCATCATGTTTACAATTTTTCCAGATACATCTTCTTCCCTTAGAACTGATTGGTCAAAATCCATTCCTCAAACATATTGTTTGTGCGTGAGCTAATGCTTCACTTGACATTTAGTAATTTAATAAATTTAAATATATAAAATTGAACATCAAACTTAAAAATGTTTATCATTTACATCTTTTGATATATAAAGGCGACAATTAAACTAGATTTAATCTTAAGTATAACTTTGTAAGTTTTATATGTGATATAACAGGGGAACCATGAAAATATTCACATTTGCGACTGGCTGTGCCTATACTACTAAAAAGAATATCATGCATTGATACGTTATGAAGTATGAATTTACAGATAAAAATAGCTGGATTTGTACGCATAAAATTGATAATAACGCAAGAAGTTAAAACCCAGAAACACTAGTTTTATTAAAAAACTTAAATATACATGTATATGTGTTTAAACTCAAGTTAAATGGTGTAGAGCATATGTTCTTGGAAAAAAATAGCATGGTCGAAAAATTGACTATAGATCCACCTGTAGTTCTACATGTTTCAAAAAGTAAACTATATGATAAGCTGGATTATCTTTTAAAAACATTATATTTATGACTATATCACCTTGAAGAAATTAAATTTGAATATGTTAGATAAAATAAAAATGTAAATGAACGTAAACACGAGTTAAAACAAATAAAAGGTAATAAGTATTATTATAAATAATTGGATGGAATAAAACAGTGATGAATAGTTTTTAAAAAATGTTTGTACTTTAGACTCTCTATTTAGAAAGATCACACGAAGCATATTGTACTGATAGATTTTTCTGCTATTTTATTTATAAATATAGCTGTAATTTTAGTTTCAATATGCCTAAAAGTATCTTCTATGGTTGTTCCGATCTTTCCAGTTAAGTCTATTCTATATAGATTAATACCTCAAATGCTAAATTAAAAATTCTTGATTGAAGTAAGGAATACAGATTAAGATGTATATATAAACCACAAATTCAGATGTGATAAAAAAATATACTTCATATATATAAACTATCTGGTATTGTTTTTATGGTGGAATAAACGGGTATTGGCTAAAATTCCTTCGTTTCCCCGCTAGCCATCAAATATTAACTCTTAACGTGCTTGAAGCAATCCTCGCAAGTATTATTATATGTAAACTTCAATAGGTAAAAAGACTTATGATTAATCAAATATATTGAAGCGTTCTAATGTGGTGTACGTGATTTCTATTGAACCCGCTTTATGTGAATATTAATAAAATAGGAGATATCAAATTAGAGGGATACTAAAAATATATTAAAAGTGACAAAGTATTTTTAGAGGAGTACATAGGTTAGAATACAAAGACTTAATAGAAGCTAGTTAAATGGAGTAAATTATTTACAATATAAGTATAGTATACATACTTTATTACTTATATGCAAACTTTCTTTAATAATTAATTCATTTTTTAGATTATAGTCGCAAATTTTAAATAAAATGCAAATTCATTACAAAAAGGTTCTAAGAACGATAATTTTGGCCTCAAAACAAGTTAGTGTTTATACAGAGACCATCCTTCATATCGGCTGGACGATTCCTAACTATCATAAAGCAGTCAGAACCAAGAAAAAAGTTATAGAATATCCACATCAGCAAAGCCAACACCACCATTTTTATAATGAATTTAAATAGAAAAACCATAGTTTTAAAAAAAATTTTGAAAGAATTGTATACAACTCAAATATGTATAGAAATTGTCATATTTTTGAATATATTCATACGATGTTCTAGAGACGTGATTTTTTAGATATATAACGAAAAACAAAAAATGAAAAAACTTTGAAGTGTTATTTACGAAAGTTTATGTTTTCTAAATTTCTAATTTGAGGTCAATAGAAGACACTTTAAGAATAATTAAAAAGAAATTTGAACAACAAAAATCCTTTGTAAATATAATTTATAAATTATTGCCAAAAATGAAATTAAAACCCCAATAAAATAGAGATGATATATAAGAAAGCCGCAATATTTACATAAGAAAAAATATCTATATTTTAAACGTTTCAATTTGTTTTTAGAGCACCGGATTTCAGAAATATAAAATCCTATATAAATAAAATCACCAATTTCTACATGTAAGATATAATTTGAAGTTTATGGATCAAAAATACTAGAAATCATACTGGTTTATATTCTAAAAGCATATCTTATTCAAAAAACGCTAGTAGCAGTAACTAAGATGTTTTAATAAATTAGTGTGAAAAACAAATCGTGAAAACTAAACGAGAACAAAAAAATAAAACAACAAACAATAAACGAAAAAACAATTTTAGATAATTTAAAAAATATATAAAGTAAATGTATGTAAAAAAGGTTTTCAGACAAAGCAATTAATTGATTCAATTACCAGGAAATTTGATTTTTTGTTTAAAAGTCAGATCATATATGAATAGGTGATACCTTTATATGTTTCAGAATTAAAATATAAACAGATATTTTAAATTACATATCAACATACTTTACAAGAAAATTATTGCAGGTTACAATCTTAGTATATTTGATTTCACTAATATTTCCATATGTGTTTTGATACACTAGGTAAAACTAAATCTTAAACCTAAGCAGAATATATCTAATTAGAAACCTTTTATTGAGAATAATTATGTTCATAATTATTTACTTGTTCAATATATTTACAAAGCAAAATATATGAGAAATATTAATCTTTGAAGAAGCTGCAAGTTACCTGAAACAGTGGATTAGAATAAAACTTTTCAACAGGCACAAACAATTATATAAACTGTATTTAACATGCATATTATAGCCTTATAGAATATTTTTAAATGCTCAAATACATAAAAATATTTCAAATAGGTTTAACACCCAGCAGCGAATATCAAAATATATATGATGTTACCAAGATAGTGAACATATTTTTGTAGAATATATACAAAAGCAAGATCAATAATAAATGAATTTACCATGAAATTACCAGATTATAGTCGGAGAAAAATATTTCTTAAAACAAATTAGTAAGATTTAATAAATTGGTTATTTAATTAAGAAATATATTCACCCTAAAGAAATTTTACATTTACAACCTTGTAATAAATAGATCAAGTTGCAAGTGGATCAAAAAATCAGATGAAATATATAAAATTTTACACATGCATAATTAAATAATAATGACAAATTTTTGTTATTGCACATAATATCACAAATGCCAAAATTAAAATAATTGCAAAAAACAATGACCCGGGTAATCTAAGCACACAAAAAGATATACTTATGATATATACATATAAAGGAGCATCTAAATAACGAATATTCCTATTTCATAACTCAAAATAAAAAATACATCTAAAACTCTAAGATTTAATGAAGTATTGCACCTGATAGATATTAATATCTCAAAATAAATAAACAACACACCCATGGAATAATTCAGTTTACTTTTTTAAGGACCTACTATATAATGTAAATAAAATCTCATATTGCAATCCATCCTTAAAATCGGTCGAACGACTTTTACTAGATTCAAAACGATATAACGTAAAAAATTATAAGAAAGCAAATGTAAATGAACTATGTGAATTTTTATATCGTTTCAGAAATTTATTGAATAAAAATATAAGTAACTTGGCACAATTTTATAAATAAAGTTTGAATATTAAAATACAGAGAGCAAAGTATAATAAATGATAAATAATGACGAAAAAAACATCATAATTCATATTTGACATCTTTAAAACCAAAATAAATAAAATTTATGGGATAATTGCAACGTATTATTTATATGTATTAATAAATTAGACGTAGATAAAAATTTATATATTTTTAGAAAGTATATACTGCTAGCGCCCCTAAAATCCCATCAATATATGACCAATAAAATTCTTAATTTTGGTTTTGTATGTAATTATGAGGGTAGAAGAAATCACAAAAGAATCTGAAATTTTAAAAAATTACATTGGTTGATTGCATGAATGTAAACTATGAAAACATAATTTTTTATATAGATTAATTTCAAAATTGGATTTTTTGTGTATTTAACAGTAGTATCAGTATATGAGGATGTACATATGAAAAAAATCTGTGTTACACTTATGGAAATTTATCTAAAGCTTAAGAAAAATTCTTGTTATTATAAAAAAACTGCATGATTCTAAATGCAAATGCAACTCAATTCTTACATATTAAAAAAATTGAAATCAGTTATTTTATACGTAAATCAATAGCGAAAATTCTTGGCAAATAACTAAAAATAAATACGAAAATGATTTACCTCTAAAATAAATATTTTTATAAGCCTATATGTCTAAAAATCAAGATGAACCATCATAATATGAATTTTATGAAAAAATGAATTTATATTGCTTTTATCTGTTTATAAGACGACGTGCCTTTAGAAAAAAATCACATGTAAATATAAGCTAATTATCAATGGGAATTTTGTTATAAAAGTAGTTTTAAGTGCATTTTTTGTGTAATAAGCTTCTTAAAAGCCTCGTGTGGTGTTTCAATGCTGTAAATGATATATATATTTAAACACCATATAGTATGTAATCGAATTTAATATATGTTCATTCGTTCTATAAAAAATAATATCAATCATGTTATTAATATGTTTGTATTTTTATTCTTAGACTATTCCAGTGTACACATGCATAATATTATTTTCAGGTTTTAGAGATAATCGCGTTTATGTTTTACGATATTATATCGTAATAAGAGCTCTTTTTCTATATCTCGTATATTTCCATCACATTAAAAATTTTGTGGTTATTAACATCTTTTTATCTTTTATAACGGTCTTAATCTTTGCTTCTTATTTTTTACGCTTTGTCTACTGTGTCATTTAAATCTAGACTGTATAGAAATTATAAATCGCTTTTGATTTCGGCGATATCATGTGTTGATAAATTCACACGGAAATAACATTGTAAAAATATGTATATTACTGACAAAAATCTTATGTGAAATTTTTTTTGTTAAAATTTAGTACATTGAACTTTTTTGATGTTTTTCATATCAAGTTTTTTTTATTGTTTACGTTGTTCTCTATTTTTTATATGATAGTAAAATCTGTTTTTCTATCGAGGTTTATAATTTTTTTATTATTTAAACAAAAAAAAAGTTCGAGAATAAATATTTGTTATTTTATTGACATAACGGCTAGATTTTTTAGTTTTAAACTATTAGATATTGGATTTTAGCCGTGATAATTTCAAAATTAATTGAGGTATAAAGGCTTAAAATAAACATGTTAATTGTTTTATTTTGTTAAGTAAAACAGTATTTGCATTGAATCTCATTTGCATATAGATAAAATCGTAATGATAGGATAAGATTTGTAAATATTTTCATGAATTTTCAAAGCTAATTAAAGAAAATTATTTCATTGTTAACTTTTTTAATGGTGAAAATAAAGTATTTTTTAATTGAAATCATGACTGTTTTTTTATCTAGAATAGATATTTTGCGTTTTATTGTAGAAATTACAAAAATAAAACTGAGACTGCTATATTTTATAAAAACTTTGGATCATTTATCAAAATATTTTAATACATTATCGATGTTCATATTTGAAAAACAATGACAGTTATCATACAGATTCATCTTTTTACAGTTTGATAACGTATTTTAGATTGACTTACATCAATTGGTAGAAAAAATATGACAATGAATATATAAAAGCTTTCAATGTGCATTGGCAAAAAATTAATAATTACTAGAAAAAATAATTTAGTATAGAAAAAAAATTACATGAAATTCTACTGTAATAAAGAAATCTTGATAATCTAAAAATTTTAATTATATTATTTGTTTTAAATACTCAAGTTTTGTTTTTTAGAGTTAAAATTACACATATAATAAATTTTAATTTTCAGATATAAATCGAAAAATTCCAAATCTATTGAACATGTTAGAAAAATGAGTAAAGTGTAATATTACGGATGTTAATCTTGTACAAAAATTATATTTTTTATGTTTTTTATATACTATAATGTAAGATTTTTATAATGTGAATATATATACCATTACATTTCGATCATAAATTGTAGAATGTATACAATTTAGTATTATATATTGTCATCAGAAAGACTACAAAAGAATTTTGTCGTGTAATTCTGTTATGATAGTTGTATTATTAAAAGAAATAAAGATACGTCTCACTTTTTTGATGAAATATAAAATGCAAAAAGAATTATAATTTCTAATAAGTCGAATTTTTCTTTTTTTGGAAAATATAAAAAAAAACCCGTCGTTGCTAAATACAAACTATACAGAAATAAAATTCCGAATAAAAAAACAAGTTTTATTTTTTTAGTGTTTGTTTAAACATATTTTAAATATTACTTGCATTATAAATGTGCCAATCTAGGCACTTTTTATGTTTTACACGTTTTTTTGATTGGGTTACACGTAATTTTTTGATTAATTAAGCAAAATTTGCCGTTAGTTGATTGTTTTGGAATACTATTTTACTTTATTAGTTTTATGACACTTTATAAATCGATATGCTTATCTTCCGAAAATTAAACCATATGACATAAAATAAAGTCGAACAAAATGATTAGGTCAAGGTTTAAGCGTATTTTAACATATATTTTAAAATTATTATTATCTTTACATTTTTAAAAATTTGATACCTCTCTGATATAAGTGTTTTAGAAATTTTTGAGCTCAAAGTCCTTAAGATTTACAATCCTTTCTCGAAAATTATTTTTATAAAATTATAAAAAAATTTCTGAAGTGCGCATACTAGATATTATAAAATTTAGACACATATCACTTTTTTTCATTTGACAGTAAATGCACTACTTTTTCAATTTGTTTATTTTAAGTTTTTTATTTGCTTAGTGTCAAAAGAAACAATGTATTTAATATGTACACGTAAAAAGGGAGTAATTCGAATGGAATTTTCAAAAAATTTACATCTTTATTATAGGATGTTATATATTACTCGACTCTTAATTTGTATTTTCTTGCTTTCTATTGATTAATCTTTATTTTAATATGAAAATCAAATAATTTAATGTTTTTCTTAAATATGCAAATAAATTATTTAAAATAAAACTATATATTAATTTACCTGACTATTACATTATATAAAAAAAACATTCCCACAAATTTTATAAATAAAAATATAATAAAATCAATTAAAGTTATTATTTTGCTGTAATATTGTTATGCAAGTTTTATATAATAAATATGAACAATACATTCTTTTAAATTCTTGAAAACATGGAAACCTTTTTCTGATATTCGTCTATTTTTTTAAAGTAATTTATAAAAATGTATTTTCTTTATTTCAATTATAATAATTTTTTTACTATAATGAAATGTCTTTTTTATTAAAGTCTACCTTCAATCTTTTCGTATTCATTTAGATATTTGATCTACAATAAATATAAAAAGTTCCTGTCGAAGATAGTCACCCACATGAAGTGGAAAAAATATAATTTTATATTTGCAAAAAAATCCATTTACAGCAAAAATATTTTTTAAAAATTTAATATATTTTTTTTTCCAGCTTATTAAAAATATTAATTTCACGCAAGAATAGCCATATATGTTCATTACCTACTCTATTTTTTCTATTCAATGCATAAAGTGTATTCTTTTATTATCTTAATGTAAATAAAAATTGTGTAAATATGTTTTGAACATAAATATTTATATGGTAAACGTTTTCCACTGGTAGTGAAGAATAGTCTCAAAAACATTAAATGCATTTATTGATAGATTTATTTGTAGAAAAAAATGGGGTATGACTATATCAATAAATATATATAAAAGAAATTCTCTAGTAGAATATGCTATAGCTTTTATTGAAAAATTATTTGTTTAATTTTTTACGTGTAGGTTTAAAACGAGGCCAAATTAAAAAAAGTTAACTTACACACAAATAAGAATTTAGATTAAAACATAATGCATGCGATATTTTTCTATTGATTTCTACTGTAATATATTTACTTTTTATAGAAAATAATAAATATACAGTAAATGCATTACTGAGTTATAAAAAATAATATGAAAAGCTATGTCGTATATGAAAAAAGGGGTATAATATTTTTTTTATAAAAATGTTTTATTAACAAAACCACTTGATTTAGCGTGTTACAAAATAAAAATAGCATATATTTTCGTATCTGATTTAGTGCGTAATTAATTTTTAATTTTTGATACAATTTGCACTTTGGGAAATAAAAACTTTGAGTTGCACAAAAAAACGATATAAATAATCAAAAATTCAAAAGCATATATTTAATGCTAATATATATTGAATTATGGTTTTTGACTTATCGTCACACAAAGTATACCTGATAAGAATCGTTAGTTCCCATTTAATAAAATATACGTAAAGAGTCTTTGAAAAAAGTTACTGCTTTATATATAAAACTATATAAAATTTTTATTAAATCACAGTTATTAAAAAAACCATTAAAAAACGATATAAAAACATCGTACATATATAAATTAGCATTAATTTCTAGATACCTTAAGGTGCTTATTTTATGTTAAAATATAGTTCTCTTTTTTTCGAATGTAAATATTTTTTTTAATATTAAAGCATAATTATCGGAAATATTTAACAAATAAAAACACAACAGAAAAGCTTATAACATATTTATAAATATATAATATGCTCTAATTGACAAAATGCCATTATATTTTTATATAATGATGTATTATATTGATTCATGATGCTCTAGATATTTTTGTATTCGAGTTCAAATAAAATAAAACTAGTTTATGTATTATGTATGTCAACTTCTAATCATTAATTTACGCATTTTCATGTCATATTAAATGCTTAATTTAGGATGTAAGTTCTTATATTTCCAAAGCTTTTGGGATCATTTTATATTTATATAGACCATATTTACTTACCTTGATAGTAAAAATTTATCGGTATTTTATATATATAATTGTTTACTCATTTTGTTACAAATAGAAAAAGGTGAAAAAACCAAATATGAAAAGCTAGAAATAGCGTTTAAAGATATCAAAAAAGTAGTGTTTGATTGAAAAAGTAAAATTATATTTTGTCTTACTTGGTAAAGAAGGCATAAACTTGTGTAATCTTTTATTGTGGCTTTTAAATTATATAAATTTACATAAGTAAAGGTATATAAAGCTTTAAGGTGATACGAAGAAAGAATTAGTTTTTAGAAAGCGATATAAAAAATATTTTGTTTTTATTTTTTGGCTTAGGAACAGTATGTTGACCATTACAACATGATACTAATATGTTAAGGTATTCAAAAGTTAAAAATTTTATATTTTACCTTAATACTAAAAAACACAATCTATATCAATTTAAATGATTTTTAAGTAGTACTTACAGATTTTCTTCGTTTTAATAGCGCATATTTACAAGGGGTAGGGTCTCGTAATATTGTAATACTCCGAAAAAGGATGGGCTTTTTTGGCAAGCTCATATAAAATTGCAAGATTTATAGTGTTTGGAGTATGTGTATTTTTATCTGATTATGGGCTTGTAGCTAAAGAAATATGGTAAAATAATATTTATGAGCTCGTTTATTTTATATGTGAATATTGTTTTCCTTTATTTTTTTGTAAATAAATGATAGTCGAAAATCACTTTTCATGCTTTAAAATCTTATGAGCTTTTTATATCGTTATCTTTGCTTTATAAAATTGTTCATCTTCTATGTAAACAAAAACATTTTCTATTCCCAAATATAAGAAAACACATCAGCTATATTTAATTATGTATTCTCTATTATTATATAATGTGTATATTTTATCTATTCAAATTTATGTATATTTATAAATTTTATTTCGCCCTTTAATCTGTCTTTAAATATAATTAAAGATCTAAATTCTTTTATTTCTTTTTAATTATATGGAATAGATATCAGAACAAGATAATTTATTGCTAAAAATATTTAAAATATGGATTTTTTTAAGAATAAAGTTATTAAAATACCCAAGACACTTCATAACCATACTCTTAGCTATCTCTTCTTTGATACCTCTTATCTTTTCAACAATTATTAGTTTAAGGGATTTTCTCAATCCCATAGTGATATTGAATTTAGCGGGTTTTTATATTTTATAATCTCCGCAAAAGAACCACTTTGTTATATTAAAAAACATGAAATCCAATATTTTTAGCGAAAACTAAATTCTGTTTCATAAAAATTTGTGATATTTATATAAAAATTGGAAATCTAATATTTATTATAGTCTTTATTTTTTTTGTGTTGAATTTTTAATAAAAATCATCATATGTCCTGACAAAAGAAGCTGATTTTGTAATATTACTTGAAAAATTCGCTTTTTTTTATACAACGCCAGTTTTATCTTTTAATTTGGCAAAAATATTTTTTTTATCTCATATTTAGTTTCTATTCTATTGTTTTTATTTTCTATGCCAATATAAATTTAGTTTCATTTAGAGCTTGTGATATAATTATATTTTTTAAAAATCAAATACGTGGATATGTAAATAAAATAATCCTCAGAACTTTGTATCATGAACGGTACCGCAGAGTATTGTGCATTTATGTATTGTATTTTAAGAATTCTATATTATTTCCTAGCTGTCGACACTATAAAGACCTATAATCTTCAAAATAGAATAGGATTACCTTGTCATAAGTTTTATTAAAAAATAAAATACGATAATTAATGTCAAAATTTTAAATAATCGCAAGATTTGATATAGACGTATTTTATGGCTTTAATTAGAGCAGAATCTTGCATTATACATGGAATATAAAGTTTTAAAGAAATATGTTACTCTAAATCACATAATTTTAGCTTTAAAATGCATATATGCTTCTTCTCGTGATATTTTATTCTTTTATCTGTCCTGCTAAGCTCAGCATTTTTTTTTAAATCTCTCTTGTTTAAATTGCATCCATAACAATTATTCTACGATCAATGGTTTTGTACACTACTCGTTTAAAAACCATGGAATCCAAGTCAACCTATAATTAAATTTTTCTTTTAATTCTTTATATAATAACATGAATGCTGTTATATAACCAGAATAAACCATGCATTTGGATGCCAACAAAACATCAAATCATCTAATTCAATCTGTGCAGCAGAATTACATTCATGGAAAGTGCATTGATTTTTACATATTTAATGCGTCGAATATGAAATTGAGTTATTAATTTATCCGTGACTAAGCACGTGTTATATCGTTTTGAACTGGTTGTATCGATTATATATACTTAAACTAGAATTCATTGACGGTATGGCTAAATGAATTTATTAATAAACTAAAACCAAGTAGATAATAAGAAAAAACCTGTACGACTTTATTTGCCCGACTAATAAATAATTACCTTATTTCACTACTTATAAATCATCTAGTTTTGTGTTTTTTTTTGGTTTATAAACTATTTTATTGTTTATATGTGTCTTGACTTTGTAACTACTATTAAAAGGAAGACGGGAATGAAATACAACTCTAATGCCCCTCTAAATTCGAAATTGTCTGATACTTTTAGATTGAACATGAACAGATAAAACCATCATGGTTCATTGATATTGTGATGTTTAACATATATGCACTTCTTTTGGAATGTGGTATTGGGTTAAAATAAACATATAGAGCTAATTTTATTTGGGTATAATTAAATTAAAATATTTTTGGTTTCTTATTCCATTTTAAAATGAAAAAAAACGCATACTTCATGCAAGATATACAAAAATATTTAAGGAAAACCATGATTGGCAGGTTAAAGAAATTAAATATATTTTATGTCTAAAATATCTAAATATATAATCTTCAAAATTTTTGAATAAATATTTAGATATGCTCATTTGTAAATTTTTTAACATTAACGTGTTTTTATTCAAAGTATGACCATTTATAAATATGATTTTGTGTTAAATTCAATCTTTTGAGAAACCATACCTTTAATAAAGCATTTTGTTTCTACTTTCTAGTGTGTTGCAGGATATTTATAGCAGGATAAAAATCTTTCAAATAAGAACATTTTCAGACTAAAAAATATTTAGATAATATTTGACTTTCTAAAGGTATTTAAATAAGATTTTTTGCAAGTTATTATATAAATTGGGGTTATCGAAAGTTATATAATGCTTTCATAAAAAAATATTATACTTTCGTATAATTTCTTCTTAGGTTATGTAAGAGAAGGCTTATGTATTCAATGCATTCTATAGTTTTATCCCCGTTCTTTCTTTATTATACCGTCTTCATAAGTAAATTATATGATCTTCTGATGGGTATCAATATTATATATACAAATTTTAATCGTCGCTATTTCTCTAATTACGCAGAAAAGTAATGAAACAATTGGTAAATATAATAAAATAAAAACTTTAAAATATGACAATATTTCAAAATTTCTAATATAGAACAAAAACCTTGTAAATAAATTTATATTAAATGTGTCTATTCCAGGGTTATTGTGTTCTAATATGATGCTAAATTTATCTTTACCACGTAATTGAAAATGTGTTTTTAGGGGAGAGATTGTAATAGCTTAAGAAATCGAAAATATAATTTTGCCCGCGTTTATGCATTAAAAAAAAAGTGATATCTTTTATGCAGTTTATATATACATCTTAGCTTGTTTAGAAAATATTTATTGCACGATTTTTATTTTATTATATATCTCCCGTGTTTTATAAAAATAAAACCAAATTAAAAAATAAACCTTGCAAACATGTTAAAATATTCATTGATTTTCATGCTATATTGAAATAAAAATTTTAGTTTTGTGGTCAAATATAAAATCTTTAATAATACAGAGGAAATTTCTATTTTTTTATGCAACTTAAAAAATCGAGGATTTTTTTGGCATTAAATTGCATCTGAAAAACTCAAAATATTTTAACAGATTATAGTGTTACGCAGAGCTTATATATTCATTAAATGTATAATAAAAAAACAAGGCACCTTTTTTCATATGATTTTTATGCATTTATGTTGTTAAATTGAAAAAATGGATTACATTTAAAAAAATCGATGAAAAATAAAATTATAAAAAATTTATGTTAATCAATAAGATAAAGTATAATCATCAAAATTTTTGATCCGTTTACCATCTATTTTTCAAAGTAATTTTGTATTTGAACAACTCTGATTTTTAAAAATGTAAAAATCAATGAAATTCTGCCCATTTTAAAAAAAGTGGAAATATTAAAGGTCAAAAAATCGTATTACTAGTTATTAATTCATATTTTTTTCTATTTTGTTATTTTGCAATTAGTTTTATTACTAATCAATTAACTATTTTTTTTTCTAATAATTTAAAGGTTTTTTTATAGAAAAATCCTAGGTTAAAATTTTATTTATTTTCTTGCAAAAAATGCTATTATTTAAGTGCAGTTTTATTCAAGGTTATGTAACTTCTAATAAATATAATTTACCTTAAGAACTTGAATTCACAAGGAAACTGAAGCATAAGAAGACCTTATCATTTTAATACAGCCCTAAGTTAACAGTACTTGATAAGTAAAAAATTATCACGAAATAAAAGAAAAGTGGACATAACCAATTGAATAAATATGATGGGCCCGTCGGACATTTATCAAGTTAAGTTTGGAGAAAATTTTTTAGAATTTTTATAAAAATTTAACCGATAATAGATTTGCCAAAAAAAATATTTTGCCACTAATTATAATGTATTTAGATTTTTTCTTTCACAATAAAAACACTTTATGATCGTTAAAAAATCAAAATCGGTCAATTTTATTCTAGCTTAATTATCGTTGCATGGAGTCCTTAGAATAGTTTGGTTTTTTTATTAGGTTTTGCTTTTATTTTTTTTTAAATTTATTTACTGTGTGTAAACAGACCGTTATAAACGATTCACATCTCCTTAATATATATTTTTGCACCTTCCCCTGATTTTATTTTGTTAACTGCTCTTTTTCTCACAAATTATATGTGCCCGAGTGTCTTTTATAATGTGAAAGCTTGCATGTATGGTATTACTTCATCTGTGATTCTTAAATTCAAACCATATTTTTATGTAATTACGTCCCTATAACGGGTAATTACGTATGAATTTTTATTTTTATATTGGTATATTATACTTATTTCATTTTCAAAGATTATAAACTTTCTGTATTCATTATTTTGATGTTAATTCGAAGTGTTAAGGCTGATATGATATGTTTTAATCAACGGGATAATATTTTATTTTTTATCTTATAAAAAAATTTTCGGTCTATTATGTGTATTTTATATTACCTTATAAATTCTAGGATAGACTTTCAATTGCTTATCTATATTTTTGTAGAATGAAAGTGAAGTATATTCTTATTAATTTAAATCATTAATACGTATTTAAACTATGAAATTTTATAAAAATATATAAACATAATCATATACATTCCTGAAAGTACAATATTTATTTACTTAAATAGATAATAAAATAATACGTAAATAGTCAGTGGTTTGAATTTTAAAATACTTCTACTAGACACATAACAAAATCAATTTCAAATTACTTTTGAACATGTTTATGCTAGAACTTAGAGGGGAATAAATTTATATATTGGGGAAGAAAATTATTTTACTGCAGGTAAAATAAATATACATTGAAAAAAGATTTAACAATGAATTAGAACGAATAAAGATAGGGGTTTTAATAATAAAGTTTATTAATAGTCTATCCCGACAATATATGTTTTTATAAGATTAACAAAGATAAACATCGGTATAATTGCAGATCTTATTATTTACAAAAGTTTTCAAATATGAAATGGTATAAAGTAGTTGGTGTAACATCAAAATTAATAAGCATCAACAACACAAATACCAGCAATATTAATTTATACTCAAATTTCAATGCTTAAAATCGCTCTTAAAAATCATGAGAAAGTAGGGGCTCTCTTATGATTATAATAAATATTTTAAAGATTTATCTGATTATTATATGCTCGATATACTTATTTATCTGTAATACTGACGAATTCTGCAATTTTACCCCTATTTCTTGGCACATACAGATTTTTTCGTCTATATCAATACAAAATTTTAGTTTTTACTTCGCATTTCCAGCAGTTTAGCATTTACAAGCCTTAATTTTTCTTTTTTTTTATATTTCAAATATGGTGGGACTAAATTACGTTTGTATTTGATTGTACTAATTTTAACCAAAATATATATTTTACTTATACTTATGCGAGGTCATAATTCATATTTTTTCTTATGTTAAACTAATATGTGATTTGAATTTAAATCAACATATATTTCAACCAAGATATAATCATAATTGATGTTTTTTCTCATGACTATTTGTTTAAGCGCATATAAATATTATTTTAATTTTCTGATATTTTCACCCTAATGTTTTTTTTATGGGTGCATAGATTTTTAAGGTTAATTTTTATTATAAAAATATTGTAATTAATATTACTAGAAGAATAAATTTGCTAGAATATATTTCTAGTTGTTATTTGTCTAAAGCCACTTATTTTTCTTTAATTATTATCACTCTCATAGTTTTTTCGAATATGTTGCTATATGTTTTTTCTGAATTCCTCAAAAATTCGATCATGCATTTTCGCAATGCAAAAAACATTAATTAAAACAATCAAAATTTCTCACATAACTCTTGGTACATAAATCTTAATATTGTTATTTCGTGTGCAATAAGTTAAATAATATGCAGATGAATTCATATTTGTATTTCGATTTTTTCTGTTATTAATTTTCAGTAGTTTATTTTTAGATATCGAGGTATGAATACGCTGTTTTTAAAAACATATTTTATTAACTTTGCTAATGTAGTGTATATAATAAACTTTATTTATTAAAATAATCATGCTTTTCTTTTTTTCTTAGAATGGCATACATATTACATAAAATTTATTTGTTATAATATGCAGTTCTTTATAATCTAAAAATTTATATGCTGAAAATTTAAATTCATGGAATTTGATATACAATACAGATTTTTTATTTCTTAGGTTATTTTCGGGACAGTAATTTTGGATTTTTTATTCAAACATAGCAGGATTTTCCCCCATTGTTACATAAATTCTATTAATCTTTTTTATATTCTCTTACATCTTATTGATGCCTCTCTTCTTTTCAAGGCCTATTATTTGAGGGTTAAATTTAATTCTACTGTTGATATATAGACCCAATTTCATTTGTGACTTCGATTTACATTATTAATATCTTTTGCTTATTTAAGGTCTAATTTTTCTTTTGGTTTTTGTGTTTGCTTGCGACAAACTTTGGATTTACTTAATAACGACCCGCTGTATAATCATAAATACATCATCTCACAGTCTTTCTCAATACATATTCTACGTTTAGTACTCTTTAATTTTTTTTTAAAGTATCTATAAAATAAAAAATATATGATATAGACTTAGAAGCATAACACAAATTTCTCAAGTGTTGCATTCCAATGATAATATTTTTATAGGTTTATGTTATTTTAAAAATTAATCTTAATAAATCAAAGCATATGAACTTTCTAGAACATATTCGATGAATACTTCATTCCGCCTCATTATTTTAAAATCTTTGCCGATAAACTTATTTCTTTTAGACTTTTTAGGAAAAAGTCTTTCTCAATCCTAATGTTTGTGTGTATGCTTCAATCGAAATTCCTATATCTTCAATAAAAGACATATATTTTAATTATAAATATGGATATTAAATACAACTTTCAAAAGGAACTAGATGTCACGAACCAGGTTGAGGCATATATTCAAACATTGGGATTGAGAAAAACCCTTGAATTAATAGGTCTCGAAAGAAGGAGGGGTATTTAAGAAGACTGTGGAGAGGAGAAGATAGCCGAAAGTATAAATACACTGTGTGTACAGAGTATCAAGCAAGCCGTGCCTGAGAACAAAAACTAAAATTACGACTATAAATATAGCCCATAAATAAAAATTATTTAAATACAACTTTCAATATTCATGGGTTTTTTTATTATGTAGTTTTGTATTTTCTTTTCATTCGTAACTCCTTAAATTATATAACTTTTTTATTCTTGAATTGAGTTAATTTTGGCAAGGCAAATTTTGATTTCTCTATAAGCATAACTCAATATCTTATATTTATATTAAAGAGGGTAATTTTGGTATTGCAATTTTTTGGATTTTCGTTTCAAGCATAACACCATAATTTATATTATATTTTTTTTCGGGTTGGGCTAGTTTTGGCATTATAATTTTTTATTTCTCTTTTTTAGTTTAGGCAATCGATTTACTATGAAAGTATAATATATACTCCAGTCTATATGATATTTTCCCATCTTCTTCCATACCTATCCACTTCTCAATACCTATTAGTATAAGGTTTTCTTTAATTATATAGTTTTTATATATGAAACAATTTGTTTTGTAAATTCGAGTTCTTCATGGCACCTTTTATGGTATTGTGCCATCACTCCAACCCACGCTAAGACATACGCAATTATATCAAATAACTATATAATTTTTATTTCTAATTTAATGTTTATAAATACAATTTCAATTTATTAAATATTATCATAAGTGTTTTTTTTAATTTTTGTACATATAAATCCAATTTTAAGTTAATAATAAAAAGATATATTAATATTTTTGTATATTATGGTTAAATACCTATAAACATAATATAAATAAAATCATTTTTTTATTCACGCTAATATTTATAAATGTCCCTATTTTAATTAAATATATAGAAGAAATTGTAAGAGAAGAGGATATAGCCAAGAGTATAGATATGATGTATGTATAAAAATTATATTTATAATCAAAGAGATAATCTAAACTTACAATGCATATATTAGCCCATAAACTAAATTTTTTTGATTAATTTTCATAAATTGTGCTTCTAAATAATTATTTAATTTTCCTAATAGGATAAAGAAAGTTAATTAATGGTAAATTATTAAAACGTTATATGAATATTTTTGGATTTCGATTTTTATTAGACAATCAATGAATAGTCTTCTCGCGTTTCTAAAGTAATCATCTTCTGCCTTAGATAGATGGATTTAGGCATTAGTTTTATCCATTCATGTAACCCCTTTGCTTTGGCTAGAATAGCAATTATGAAAGGCGGTATTAAGCCCAGTTTCAAAAGCAAGTCTGTCTTTATTTGACCAAAACTGAGACATCCTATTACATAAAATGTTATTAATAGTACAAACATTGCTTTCGTTTTTTTTGGTGTTTGTTTCTTGACAAAGGCGGCAGCAATGGCTAAAATAAGGCAACTGATGCCCGCTTTCCATTTCATATCTATTGTTAAAAGAAATACTAGCATGAATATCAGTCGTAATAGAAAATTTATGGCTATTTTACCCAATTCTTTTTTATATTTATATCCGCCATATCGAAACTCATCAACTAAAGAATTGATAGTTTTAGTGCCATCAAATATAAAGTAAGGTAATAGCCAAAGTGCACGATTTATCGCTATAATATTGTCGATAATTAGGAACACCAAAACATACTGTGATACTACCAACATTATTTTCCCAATTATAACAAGGCAATTATATATTTCTTCTGAATAATCATCTTTTGATTCCCTGAGTATTTTTAAGGTTCTTATCCATAGCATACATAATATTACTGCTGGCAAAATTAATGGTGTGAAAATTATTGAGTATTTTACTTTCAGAATATCATTTTCTTTTAAAAAGATTACCCATGGTGTAACAAAGTATAATAAAACCATGGAAGAAATCGTCCCAAGTATAGCAATCAAGTTTGTTTTACACAAGAGTCGTGTATACAAAAATATGCTCTTTTCGTCTTTTAAGTGTGATAATCCGTTGGATCCAAAGGAGTCGTAAAAGTATCTTCGTTTTTTATCACGAAGGAACATATGGGCTCTCCCTATTCTATCAAACTTTTCATTGCTTCCATTTTTTGTGTCTGGGTGGAATTCTTTTGACAGAGTATAGTATTGCTTTCTGACTTCTTCTGTTGTGCATCCTTTGTGTAAGTATAGGTCCTCATAGAATGATTGATTCATTGTAATTATGCATTCATTAATTGATTTTATATATCAAATCGCTGAAAATTTGAAACTTTAATTAAATTTTAATTTAAATCGCAAAAGCCCACGTTCCTAAAACAAAATTGTGTCGAAAAGCTGTAAAATTGGTATCTAAGATTACAAGATATTTTGGATTATGGAAATAAAAAGTGAAAATTTATTATTTTTCAAACATTATTAGATGTATGAATAGAGAAAGATGCTAAAAATATTTGTAAGTGTATATTTTAAATTAAATTTATAGAACTTGAGAATTATAAATTATATATTTCTTCATTTATAATAAATCAACAGATAATGTTATAGGCTCTAATCATTTAATCAGTGTTTCACTAAATAAAACAAATTGTATTTATAAACTTAAAGAATAGCTCTAAAATTAAAAATATGATTTCATATGCTTTATTTGAAGTAGTAAACTGTTTATTTATGAGTCAATCTTGGTATTTTAACTTTCTATTATCATATCAAGCATGTGTCCTTAAATTAAATTATATTTTTATCTATGGGTTAATTTAGGTATTATATATTTTTTGATATCCCTATTAGAAACAACACAAAAAAATTTATTATATTTTTATATATGGGTTAATTTTGAAATTATTATTACAAATTTTTATCTCAAACAAAACTCCATGACTTAAATTACATTTTTATTTATGGGTCAGTTTTGGCATTATTATCATAAATTTCCACCCAAAACATAACGTAATTGATTAACCGTAAGTATTCATATCTAGACTCTTGATTATATATTCTTCGATACATACCTTTTTTCAAAACCCATTAGTTCAAGTGCTTTCTTAATCCTATAGTTTGGGTACATACCTGAATTTGATTCGATTTGTGACTTTGATTTTTATTTTTATTTTTAGTACCTAAAAAAATGCATATTATGAGAGATATGATCTCAGTAAATTATTTTTTTCCTAAAATTTAAAAGCATATATTACTACAAGTTAAAAATACTCAATAATTCCATTAAATTAACTTTGTAATAATTATATGAACTATGTGTTTTTAACGCTATTAGCAGAGAAATATTTTCTTTGAAAAAAATCAACTATTTTTATGCGTCTAAATTTGTGAAAGAAAGGAAATGATTTATGTGGATTTTAACTTGACCAAAAATCGGATTAAAATATCTCATTAGCAGCCATCTAATTGGCACAAAAAAATACAGATTATATTTTATTATTAAAAATTAACAATATTTGTGGCTTAGATTAAATTCCATCACAAAAACGAAATTAAGAATTCTAAAATTATTTAAAATACAATGGCAATTTTGAAGATTTAGTAAATATAATACATTATAAATTATATTAATTTTTTGTTTTATTTTAGCAGTAATATATAATTTTATCGGCTATAACATTTTTCAACATCCTAATTCAAATAAAAAAAATATTTAACACCCTGTGAAATTTGTAATTTTCAAATAAAGTTATTTATGATGCTCTTAGTCCAAAAAAACACAAAAAACCAAAAGAATTTTTCTGCGACACGAAAGAAATTATCTCATTAAAACAAGCTCATGATTATACATATTCGAAAATATGTTCGAGATCTTGTTAAATGAAAGTCAAATATGTAGTGAAAGATCGGTGTATTCAAACAGTAATCCGCACACAGAATTATTTGTAAACGATTCTATATGGGAAAATGATGCTTTAAATACGATGTCTTTTGCTGAACTTCTTTGTAATACCAAACTTTTAGGTAAATTCTGGATAACCAAATCTAAAACCAATAAAGTTTCTTAAGAAAATTTTGTTTATAACTATCCTAATTTTTTCAAGAACAAATATTCAGTAAAGGATGTTGATTTCTCCGAGTTAAAATCAAAAGCGAATACATGTTATTGTGAATTTTTAAAGCTCAAAGAATATGAATACAAGACATATATCTAGCGAATAAATAGCAAATATAACGTGGAGGAAATATGTATTTAATATTGAGAAATCCATCAAAAAATCAATTTAATATGAATGAAGTTACAAAATATGCTAAATAAACATTAATACATATTTTTTAAGACAAAGATCAACAGTGTACTATCAAATGTTTGAAAAAATAATTATTTGCTTCAAGAGAAATTTAATGCAAATCTATGCAGAATAGAAAAATTGCTAACAAATCACATGTCCTGAATTTCCATTATTGGCATGTAAAAGAGTGTTTGATGTTTTTAGAAGGTTACATTTATGTTTACAGAAATTGATTAACAATAGGTTGAAAATTAGTATAATAACCGGTAATATCGAGTGAATTAAACCGGCTATTGAACATTTTGGTTAAAAGGTTCATGGTTTGATGTGAAGATTATGTTAGTTTTAACATAAATAATGATGAATAACATATATGTTCACATATAAATATCGGATACGTTTGTAAAAAAAAATATAGACCACGAAACAATTTTTTTTGATGTCATTTATGATACAGATAAAAAATTGATTTTCTGTATTAAGTTTCATCTTTAGATTCCGTGGATAAAAAAGGTTTATTTAAACAGTTTATGAAAATACAGCATCATACGCACTTCCTAAAGTATTTTTATTTAATCCGTATAAATGTAATAACAACCTTTTTTTATTTAAATCTTTTTATTTGTAAATCCATAAAATTATATAAATTAATTCAAAAATAATTAGATATATCGAAACTATCTTTTTTTGATATAATGCTTTATATTTTCTCTTAAGTGAAAATAATTATACGGCTTCTTACACTAAAATAGGAATTTATTCGACGATGAGTATATTTGATGTGTTTGATGAGCAGAAAAAAATATTCATGGCACTTTCTTGTATATTTTTATTGCGCAATGTGCAATGAATCAATTTTACATCACTATATTGGTATTTTTGAGTCAAAAAGTATAAACACAAGTTGGTAAACTATTCTAATACGTATTATAAATACGTAAAAAACAACAATTCAGCTATAAGTAACGGTATTTGTGCAAAAATTACATAAAATATGAATTTAGTGGAAGAAAATAGCCTTGTCTGTATAATTAGTCTGCCAATATAATTTATAATAATTAATTTTATTTTAAAAACATTTCCAGAAAATGAAGCAGATTAGATATAAGATAACGACAATTATCATAAACTGTAATATTATTTTTTGTTGTATAGACAAATTACATCATATTATAAGTATAGTAAGCGAATACAAAAAAAATTCATATAAAATATATAATATTTCTTTGCAAATATATAGGTTTTATATGAATTTTGTCTTTATTTTAAACAGAGGTAAAAAAAACATGCATACATAATAAATTTTGATATATTAATATTAAAAAGAAATTCATATGATAAACGTATTTTTTATAATGTAAAGTCAAATAAAAGAATTGGTTTTCGGTTTCTTTTTATAGTTTTGACAGGCATATATTTTTTAAAAGAACATGCAAAATATTATAAATTTTTGTTCTTTCGAATAGCAAGACTGCGTAGTACATATATTTTTTTTATTATGTAAAATAAGCTAAGTAAGCGAAATATTAAATATTAGGCAAAAATTATAATTACTTGATTAACAATAATACTGGTAATACATAAATTTTGTATTTAAATTAAGCGATTTTCACTATCGATTAAACGTAAAAAGCATACTAAATATTGGTCACAAAAATAATTATTTACATGTAAATATATCCAATAAAAAAAATTTATATTAAATCATAGATACACAAAACTTTAAATTGTTCATAAGGGAGTTAAATTATTAGCTGTGTTACTAAAGATCATTTTTCGCTGATTATAGCAGATAGTTTCTTGAAATTCTGCATTAAGACCAAAAAAATATTATATAGCACATGTTTAATTTATTTGGATTTATCGTAGAAATAACTTTTTTTGTAATTAAAGTAGATAGTTTCTATCATTAAGAAGCAACAAAATTTTTTTTATAGAATCTGATAATATCTTCAAAGGCTTATCACTGAATATGATTAAATAGATTTTATGATGTATGACTTATTGCAATTCTAGATACTATTTTATAAAAAAAAACACATGTTTCAAAAATTTTCAATTAAGATAATATGGTTCGTCTAAATATTTTCTTTATAAATAAATAAACAGATTAAATTTTGTAGTTGGAATAAAATATACTATTTAAACTATAGCCTGATATTAAAACCACAAAAAATGCAATAAAGATTATATATTGTGTGCGCTGCATACTTGACCGTGGCATATATAAATAGAAATACACACGAAATTTTATAGAATCTGGTGTGTGTGGTTTTTTCACGAACAATAGGTAATCAAAGGAATGAAAAATAAAACAATCGATATGCGAAATTTAGCGTTTAAATATTATAATGCTTTTAAAAAAAACCAAACCTATTAACAAAAAATAATTATGATCAATAAATATCAATTACAGAAGTTTTATGTCGATCACGCAATAGGTAATTGTTTTCATTGTTACGATAAGTTCCTGAAAATATACGAAGCAATAATTTTTTTAAATTAAGATTTAATATCTTAGGTAGAAAATCATGAGAAAATTGTATTTTAAATCGCTTCCCTTTAATTAATTTCTATGGATTTAGTTAATACATAAATTTAAAGATGTAAAATTTAAGTTTGTTGTTTTTTTATGTCTCAAGTGATTTATCATAATATATCAACTGCATAATATGCATGCAGATAGGGTATAAAAGGCAAATAAAAATGAACGATTGAACACCAACAATTTGAAATTATATCATCATTATAATAGCCTTTTTTTGTTATTAAAGTATGGTTTTCGAGTATCTAAAGGCCGTATCACCAGATTTTATTAATAGTATGGTATGTCAAAATACCATTTATCTACCCTACTATTATCACAATAAATATTTATTAGAAATTCTATTTACAACATGTGTCGTAGTAATAAATGGTTTGGTAACACAATTATATAGAAGATAATAGAAGAACTTGAAGTCACAAACCAGATCAAGGGATAAAAGAAAATGCTAAATTGAAGAAACACCTTTTACGAATAATGATGTGAATAGTGGTAATAAAGATGATTAAAGAAAATCGGATACGGCCAATATTTTATATATGATATACCTTTATTAAATCAATCTCGTTATAAAGGAGGAAGAATATCGCAATTATAATACAAAATCAACACTTAAATATTTAGATCCATAAAATATGTTCCAATTTGTTAAAATTGTTGTAAACTGGAAGTAAATTAATATTAATCAAATTTAGATAAAAAAATCAAATTTAGTAATATTATTTTTATATATTGTTATGATAAAAATGTGCATTCAAACAGATCTAGAACTTTCGCAATAAACTAAAAAAGTAAATATGTTTAACATTTTTTTTACCATTAAAACCATCTAGAAATCAAATCACAGACATTTCGCTTCCTTAACTATATAAAAACATGAAATTTTAGAGCTTTTGATTTTTCTTTAGAACATTATATTGAGTCTAAGTTCTGATATGATTTTCTTTACAAATTATAATCGATAATAGTATTCTATGGTCTATCAATATGAACATACAGTTATCGCTTTATGGTCAATATACTTTTAAAAAATTATGAACCCCTAAATATTGATTATTGTTTTTCGTTTTTCTATGGATGAAATAATTATGTAATGTTGTACCTTTTTATTCTTGTGATGATAACTACACCTATTCATAAAATATAAAATATATGATCATTACCATAGATGCTTAACCCAAAACCCTATATTTTATAGATGCGACTGGGTAGAATTTAAAAAGATTTTGTACTTGTAATTCTATAGATATAAATCCCGAATATATATAAATTCATTAAATTACACACCGTATTTTTAGTATTTTACTCTCTTCTATATGACCGATAACAATTCTGAAGGTTTGAGAACATTAATGATAATACGCAATATATACTCGGAGGAAATCCATAATGTGTATATTTAATAGAAAAACACATCGTTATATAAACTTTAAACATATGTTCTATTTTTTATTTTTACATCAAGAAAGCAATTATTAATATTGGTTGATAGTCTACTATTTTTCAATCTTTGCTTAGATATATTATGAAAAAGTGACGTCATAACCATTGATTTTGTTCTTTGCAGATAACAGAATCACCAAATTTTTATATGAACAACAATTCATTCGTTTTTTGCTTTAAATTTTTTCTATACGTTTATCAATGGTTTTTGTGGTTAAGTTTAGATATAAATTTTTGTTTTAGTCACATCAAATTTTTTTTAACATTTAGATACCAATTATCTGTCTTTTTTGGGTAACAAACTACAGAATTTAAATATATTTTTGTAATTTTACTATTGTACTCACATCTTTTTGATCAATAATACCCATAAGATTATGAATACACTAAGTATAAAACATACAAGTATTAGTTTACCATTTACTGATGTGAAATTTCCGAATCGCCATTATATCATAAAAATATAATTTTAAATAATTATAATTTGCGGCAAAGATCAATCGATACTTTCTTCAGATAACAGGCTAACAAATCCATGTTTATATTTCTGAATTTTTCTATCATTATTTTTTTGTTTTTCAATTACTTTCTTATATTATTGAAATTTAAATATCATGAAAATACGATAATTAGCTTATATTTTGAGAAACTAGTTTTATTTGTAATCTTTAAATTATAAAAAACATTATTTTAGGGTGATATTTGTATAAATCTATTTGGAATACACGGATATTAGTCTAATTAAATTAAGAATGACTTTCATTTGTTTTAAATTATATCATAAATAATTCTATCGGCACATAATCCATAAAAATCTCGGTATAATCAAATGTTTAAACGGTATCATCTGCAGTATTACATTTTTTTAAAAAACAAACTTATAATATTAAATTTAAAACATCGTTATATTCTTTTATCTGACCTTTTTATATGATTTAAATTTATTTATATGAGAATACCTAGTTGAAATCAATGCATGTTATATAATTTATCTAATTCATGAGCTGAAATAATACATCAACCGAATGAGATTTAAGGTTATAGCCTAGAATCACATACAATTTTATTATTAAAGGCTTCAAAATAATCAAAAATTTTTGTAAATTTAATTTACTTTATTCAATGATTTGTGTAATCGTAAAAAGGATGAATATTTATTTATGGTAAATGCAATTCATATTTTGTTATTTATTTCAATTAAAAGCATAACTTAAAAGAATAAATGAGACTTATTTTTATTTAAAATATCTATAAAGACATATAACATAAATGGAAAATCATCTGTTATTTGTATTTTATAATTACTTACTTTTTCGTTTTTTTATATGTAAACATCATGAGTTAAATTATATCTCTTTGTATAGAATCATGTAGGCTTATTACTATTCTCTCTTAAAACATAAGTATTTGATGCTGATATTTTTTTTGCTAATATAAATAATTTTTTCTAGATATATGAGTGTTTAAACTTTTTTTATCCAATAATATATATTCTGCGAATAGTAAATAACTAAAAATTCGGTGATTTAAATAGATGGATATTACTTCATGTAAAATTGACGTAATAGAAATAAACGCGTAGCATATTGAAAGATTTGAAATTTTTATATAATTTCGCAATGTGTTTAGTTTGTGATCATATTGAAAATTTCGACTTTTCGTTTAAAAATTTAGATATACTTTCGTATGTAGATATCTATTGGCTTTGTAAAAAATATTTACAGCCTTTTCAATTGATCATTTTCAACGTCTCATTCATATTCAAAAATCTATCCACTATTAAATACTTTCAACTATGAAAAGTATAGGCAAATTAAAGAGGCAAGATTGAAATGTATGATTGTATTAAAGTATATGCTGAATGTACGAATTTACGCATTTTTATTTGTTTAGAAACCCCTTTAAATCTTACATAAGGGTTTATTTTTAGTACTTTATATTGGATTTTTCAAGAATCATGATACAAAATTAAATAATTTATACTCTTAAATAAAGTTTATGCTTTATAAATATTATTTCAAGACTTTAAAGGCTTTTTTGTTCTTTGAATTTTTTAATATTGAATAGTTTTGAGTAAGTTATAAGTGCTCTTGAAATAATTTAAATATATAAAATTTTAAGAGAACTATAATAAAATATTTTTATGTAAAGTTTTACATACCATAATAGTTTATTTATTTCGTTAACGCCAATCATATAATTAAAATTGGAATTTTCCAATTTTATCTTATACGTTCAAATTAGAAGAATCATGTAAAATTAGTATTAAATAAAAAAAATTACAGAATAAGCTTATAAATTTATTTAATATTAATATTTCTTTTGTACAAAAATCAGTAATTCTAGAATATTTAGATTTATTTACACCACATGGTCCCATATTTACCAGAATTCCTATAAGTTTTTTTATATTTTTATGTGTATAGAATATAATAAGTAATCTTTAATTTGTGAGAACCTAAGATTATTATTCTCGCTATTTTGTTTAATATGAATTACAATAATTAAAGTTATCTAAAAACATATTATAATCAATAGGCTTGCCTATATATTATTTAAATTTTTATATTCTTTTTTTTAATATATTTATTTTAATTTATGTTAAATGGCTTAAAAGGCCTTCATTATCTTCTTAGGATGCAGTGAAAAAACAAATATTTTTATTTACCCTTGTGTTTTTTTCTCTAATAACTAGTGTTTTCCATGTTATAATCTAATGGGTTCCTTTATCTATTATATGATAAAAAGTGGCCAAAGGATATTATTTATTTTCTTATGTGAATTTTCTATCGGTAAATACACCGAGCACATAAATTTTTACAGGCAAAGAATTTTTTTGCGAAAACCTAATAAATAGTATCTTTTAACGTTATTATTCTTTCGTATATTCTTTTGATCTTTAAAATTCACTTTTTTTGCCAAAAGTGGCATAAATACAAAATTCTGGCCACACAACCTTATTTTATATGATACATAAATATTCTGTTCTTGAATTTTTTGTAGTACCAACATTATAAAATACGTGCCCTTGTCTAATATGAGAAGATAGATGTAAATAAAAAGCATAAGAGAGAAGTTCTGCGAAGATTATGCATAAGCTATTAAAAAATATTGACCCTTAGTGGATATTCTATGTATATTGAAACCAATTTCATATAAAAAAGCTTTGAGTTAAATGAAAATTAGATTAATATTCTTATTTATATTTATTATAGGACATATCGTCACAAGAGTCTAAGCTTAAACATAAAAAATGCAAAAGATTTGGCATAAGATCAAAAAAAAATTATGATGAATAGTTTTAAAACTCAATACGACATTAAGGAACTTTATTGTATGAGAAATACATAGAAAATCTGCTTCCTAACTTATAAAAATATATTATCACAGCACTGGGTTAACCGAATCAAAAATGAAATGCAATAAAAGTAAATAGCATTTTTGCATTGTTTGGATTTATTTTTATGACTAGTATTTTTCTGCTCTCAATAAACGAAATCGGGAAGATTTTACGGCTTATTTGATTTGGTTTGCAAATAAGAAACGCCAAAAATCGCAAATATAAATTTATAAGAAAAAGATTGGCGTTAACTTTAAATTTGCAATCTATATAACCTTTAAAAAATATTCAACAGTCAAAAATACAAGTTGGAGCACATAAAAAGTTAAAAAAATAACTATTTTATCAAATTTACAAATTATTTAGGCACGGTATGATCATAATGGCGGATTTTTATTCCAGTTCATTAGAGGGAAACCTTAAACCATTTAATTTGTTAAAAAAATGAACCGAAACACTTCATTTAGAATTTTTTTGGGCAATATAGTCAAAAATTATCAGGTAAAGAAAAATACACAATTTGAAAGCTCTTTATATATATAAAAATTTTCAGATGGATAATTTGAAAGGTCTGATGCTTATAGTAGATTTTCTAACCAAATATGCGATATTCATACAGCAAATAAAAATTTTATAAATTAATTACACTGTATGAAAAAAATTCAGTTCATTTTATATGTATACAGGACTATAATTCAAGCATACAAAACTATCATATATTTGATTGTTTTCAAATATTTTATTAGCATAATAATATATTATTCTTATATTTGTATTTAATTATTATGAAAATTTCTTTTGGGTTGAACATTTAACCTTTGAAAAATATTTATAATTTGTCTTTACAATCACAGAGGTCATAGAAAAAAATAAACATCTATTTTCATCTAACTGCCTTAATAAAATAATAAATCAGTAAATAAATTTATTTGTATACCTTTTTGTTGTGAAATAATATAAAAAGAAAGTAATTTACCTTTATTTTAATTATAAAAAGAAAGACATATAAATTTTAAGATATTAAATTCTTAGTTTATAAGTTTTAATATGCCTGATTTGCAAAAATGCAATTTTATATAAAAATTACCAATTGAAAATAGTAAAACCAATAACATAATTAGCTTATATATTCAAATAATATACAACAAATGAAAAAGATTTCTAAAAATGCAATAAAATCTAAAATTGGTTTTATATAAGCTTACCGTAGCTATTTTAACATATAAGAATTTACGTATATTCATCAAAAAAATTTTACAACAATTATATATAGCTTATATTTTATAACGTAAACTGTAACATCATAAAAGATATACGTTATTAGTTGTAGTTTCTTGCCGTGATTCGCTTTTACTTTAGAGAGTAAAAAAACTTTTTGAATTCTAAGAAAATTATGCGCTAGGTTCTGTATTCCTGTATTTTGGTTTTAATTAATAAAATTACTTTATTTTCATATTTGAGATGAATTATATTATTTTGATTCGATTGTCAGATCTTTTTATGTATTTGTATAAACTTAAAATTCGGTAAAAAACCAAATAATACTTCTATATCTAGGAAAATCTAAAAAAGTCTGACAATCTTTATATATAAAAAATTTTTTATAAATTTAAGATTTTTATACGCACAGAAACATCGTAAAACTGTTTTTCTACTAAATACAAGCAGGAATAACATCCTTTATTACAAAAGAGTACAATTAAAATACCAGAAGTCTGTGTTAAAATATCTTAAAATTAATTGTACTCATCTTGTCAATTGTTTTAATTTTTTTTTGGAAGAGCTGTAATATTTTGAAACATGAAAATGTATACAGAAGTTAAAGCATAAACATTATAATTCGTTAAATATTTTATTTGCAGTCTATAGAATACAAAAAATAAAATCCGTTTTAGTTTACAAAAATAAATCGAAATTTTGATTTGCTCACAAATATTGTTTTATTTTTTTCTTCAATTTATTCTTTGTTTTAATCTTGTATTTTATTTCAATTTTTATATATAAAGTCCATAATATATATTGTTAAACTGATGAATTTGATTTCTTCTGCTATAAACTGTATGTGGTAAATGATGCGAACATGTGCTTTATTTTTAGTCTAAACTGCAAGACCCTCTCTTATCATAAAGAAAGAATCAGGTTATTGTACTTTCATTGATTTTGTATATAGATTGCAAAATAAGGAACCCAAATACGAAACTATTTTTGTTTTTTATATTTATTTTTAGATAAAACATAAGACTTTCCGGAAAAAAATCTCTGAGCTAAACTTTATAATAAAAAAATATTATTCTGATATTTACCGAAAGATCAAATGGTACCATAAGAGCGTCTCAAATAGCTAGCTTTATACCATTAATTGAACATTATATATTGAATAGGTTCTTTATCTTTTTAAATCACATTTACTTATATTCTAACGATATCTTAGAATTTTAATCCAAAGCTATTTATATACAACCCAACCTATTTGTGTAATATACGAATACATATTATTCGGTCATATATGGCGAATAGTCAACGTAGTATGGCATTCTATTCCTTTTAAGGACTAAAATCAGATGGCTATTATGAAATCATGATTTAACAACGATTATTCCACATAAAATCTAATTAATAGAATTACATGCTAATAATTACTCGATTGAACATAATTTTTGAATATATTGATTCTTGTATAAAATCGCATTAAATATCCCATTTTTATGGTCATACTATTTGAGTGATCGGTTTTATGGATTAGCATCATTAGTTTTAATAACAAATGGGTCGATTATAAATAAGTACAATACATTGGTTATTGATGGTTATATTTCAATATAAGGAAACGATAATCGAAGATAAATTTCATAGAAATCTACCCGACTACTATAAAAAACAAATTACATGAGTCTTTCAATTTTTATTGGGTTATTTCGTAGTTCGGTGTCACCGTTCTGCAGAACATAATTTTTTTATATTTATCTCACAAATTTTGCTTATACGTTACAACAATGAAAATCAGATGGTATGTTTAATAATCTGTCATTTGAATTTCACAATTTTCTAAAAATTCATAACAGAAGAAATGAACATTAGAAATGGCAAATAAGAAATGCTCATGTGATGTAATATCTTGTATTTCCACGTCTTATATAATTTTTTTAAAATTGTTTACAAATAATAAAAAAATACATTTAAATATAAAATCCAACCACCATGCTAGCCAATATTTATATTATGTAAAATAATGAAGGGTTTTTTACGCCAGATAAATACATATATGAGTGTTGAACCTTTAAATTGTATATAAAAAGTGGTTTTAGAAGTACAAATACATAATAATCAACAAAACTAATATGATCAGCTCAAAATTTAGTAAAATACAGATAGATGATTTACAATTCTATTTTTTTGTTATTTAATTACACGTTTTTCTAGCATTAACTTTATAATAAAACATTTTCTCGACTTTCTTTAATATTATACATGCAAACTTGCTTTCTATGATGAAACTTTTATCTCCATTTCTAATGTGTGACACATAAAGAATATAATTAAGTAGAAAAATTGACTAGTATGATGATTCTAATGCATATAAGGCGGATTTATTGGTTTTATTAATTTAGAAGCACAAAGGTATGAGTTTTTTACATGAATTTATATTGAATTGAGCTTACTCATGTAATATGATACCATGCCAATTTTTTGGGTTTAAAATTAAGGACAAATGATTTTCTTTTGTATTTATTAGAAAGTAAATACTAGAAATTTTTGTAATTATATGTGGATTTCATTTTTTTAATATCATGGCAATAGAAACATGCCTATAGAGAACATAATAAGGGATATTATAAAAAGTTCATATATTGTTTTGATTGAGCTACATAATACAACATGGACAAATTTAAAAATCATAACGCTCTTTTAATTATATTGGCACTTAAATATATTTAAAAATGATTTATATACCATTAGTTATTATTGGGCTAAGTTGCTTCTTGTTTTCATTTCCACCAGCTGTAATGTATACATGTCAATATGATATCGCTTAACTCTTTAATGCATCTTTTAAAACTCTTCGAATACACTTTTTCTGTCAAATAATACGACTTGGATGTTTTGTTAAGTAAATGAGCTTGCATGTAAGTCCTACTTCATCTGTAATTCGAATCTTCCAAAATATATTCTATATAAATTGCATTCCACAGCCGAGTCATTACATATGGTATTAATATTTTTATCTATTTGACCAAGTACATATGCCAAGATTTAATAATTTATAGATATCCCTTTCCCAACTTCAGTTATGTTTTCAGGGCTACTTATACTTTTTTCGATTAGCGAAAATACATGTTCTTTTTATATACGATAAACAAATTTGTTTTTTATTTATTCTATTGGCTTAAGAAAAATGGGTATATATATGTGGTTTAAATTGAATATATACAAATGTGCCATATAATTTTGTGAAGAACTTTAAAGGCTGAAAATCCATCTATCATAATCATATATACACATTAATAATTTTCAAGTCGGATGTCTATACGCAGAAAAGACTAATATTATATAACAAAACTTTATGAATTTATAATCTAATCGATACTTGGATTGTAATTTATTATAAAACTATATGCATATAAATTCAGGAATTCTTATGCAAAATAATATTTGTTCTAAATGTTTTATTTAAGATCATTCATGCTGCTTTTACAGATTATTCAATATTTTTTTTATTTTTAATATTATTTTTGCATTAAAGACATGTTAATATTTCTAGTATTTATATGATTATGTTGTAATGGTGTCATTATAAGTCTTTTTTTTAAAAATATAAATCAGTTTAAAAAGTCGGTGTTAAAAATATGCGCATAGTAAACCAAATAATAATTTAAGGAAATGCAATCCAAAATTTATAATTAATATTGTTTTTCTATTTATTTGATTTTAATATTACAATACATATTTCTCTTCACCTATAACATGATTGATTCCCATTGGCACATCATATTTTTATCTTAACTATATACTCATCTTGCATCTTCTCGATACCTCTTCTCCTTTAAGAACTTCAAGTAATTATGCTTCAAGTATCTCTTATTTTCATGTAACTCAAAATTTGTAAATTACTTTTACTTTCTTTCTAGCAACATTAATAGTATTGTGTTACTACACCATTCCATGTAACTAAATAGGGTATATTTAAAATATAATTTCGCTACAATAAATGCTATAACGCAAAATTGGTATAATTAGACAAAAATATAATAATTAACATAGTTCATCAGTTAATATAATTTAGCGCTTATAGGTTGCAATGATATTTCAAACAAAAGGTGTTAACTACGCCAATCGCTGAGCAACCCAAAATCACTATTAATAACATTGTTGCTTTATTTACTCTAATCTACGTATAAGAATTAATTAAAGTATATTTTCACGCTAAAACATGTATATTTTCAAAGTTAAAGGCTCTCTTTTATTGGGTCTGCTTAAATGTGCCAGCTGTATGTCTTGCAGCTAGACGGCATATATTACGGCAATGAAAAAACAGTTTTTCTTTGCACAAAGAAACTAATTTTTTCATCAATCATCAAGTAGACTCATGATAGAATATTTAAACCTAAAATTACGCACCACATAATATAAACCATTTTAAGAGGCAAGTTCAAATATTAATCAAAAACCATTATGTTGTATATATGTTAAATTTTATATTATAAATACTATGTATTGATTTTATAATTTATTTGTATTTATGATGTAAATGAAATATCTTTTTCAGTGGATCAAAAATAATAATTATAAAGCATCGTATACTGTAATTTATTAAATGTAAAGTTTCTTTTTGGTATATGATTTTTGAACTGCTCATATAAAACTATTTCGGATTTTACTCGTAAATGTAATTACAAGCATGTCTATTGCTAACTGGATATAGATTAACAAGGTTATTCAATTTACTTAAGAACTGGGGTTACAATTAATATAATCCTAAAAGCAGTGCCTGTGTTTCTTACTTTTAATAATAGGTTTGAGACTTTAAACTATATCTAAAATCCAAATTACGGTATTTAAAGATTATATGCGTAGCACATGTATTAAAATTTTTAAAAATACACAACTAGTGTTATTTATGTAAAGAAATATTTTCTTTGGCCAATGATACCATATTTAGTCTTATAGAAGTAAAAATATGTACATTTAACCTAGGAAAATACCAATGTAATCTACAATATATTTTAATAAAATATGAACTAATTATTGAGATGAAAATTGCTATAAAAGCGTTTTGAAAATTATATAATCTATGTCCTATTAATGTAGTATGAAGACATGTGCATCTTTAGTGTAATTATATATAAGTGAAATATTTAAAATGCATTTAAATATGAAATTATAATATAAAAATGAATAAAAAATACGAGCAGTAAAAGGTGAAAATCATACATAGAAAATGTGAAACATAAGTTTTGTAGATATAAATATGTAAAAGTAGAAATAATATGAATTTAACACATTATCATATAGAATTATAAATTTTGTCAAAACATGCATCCAATGCCAAATATTTTTGAGGTGTTTGAGGTACATAACTTCGTTAACATCCGTTAAAAATAGAAAAACAGAAAGTGGTCTTTAGATCTTCAAAGAATTTTTAAATTACAAATTTCAAGGAGGCTATCAAAATTAGAAAAAAAAAGCTTATTTGAGTATTACTCGTGAAAATAAAGATAATGTCTAATAATCGAAAAATAAACGCACATTTTTGCGACACTATTTGTCGCAAGTACACATTGAAAATTTTTAGTAATATTTAAAAATAAAATCACTTTTTTTCCATTTACCATGCTGATATTTTTTTAATATAGATACAATTGGTTGTGCATATTGGTTTAACTCGTTTCGTCTTGATCTAATATATTTTATAATGAATAATAAATATTACATTGAAAAAAAAGCCTTCCAGAGAAATTTTTTTTATTATGTATACTACCATATTTTGAATCATAATTTGTTTAAGATTCAAAAAAATTAAATACAAAATTTCTATTATGATATTATGTATGTGGTTATTAGATTAGATTCGCTGTAAAATGAGATAAATACATGTATAACAATTTAAAAATGCATTATAAATAGTGTAAAGAAAAAGATATGAAATAAAAATACATAGTTCACTGTTTGTTGTATAAAAAGCATAATATTTGTGTTTAGAAGTATACAATATTTTTTTAAAGGATTACAATTTTATGTTTCGATTTCATAAATTCATATAAAGCAGGATATATAGGTCATATGATACATAAAATCAAAATGTTACAAAAAATTCTCTTTTGAATATTTTATAAAAAATAGAACATCATATGACGAATCTATTCAATATATTTATTAAAAAGTAAATCAATGCATTTAAGTAAAGAATTTAAAGAATAATGTAAATATACCCTATAAAAACAATAAATTAATAGATTTAAATACATTTAAAGGCCGCTAAAATATCTTCAAACCCACTTTTTTCCTAAGAAATGGCTCTTCTGCACAGCTTAAGAGTATTTCCGCAATTTATTTTTATAAAAGTGCCCGAACATGTTTTGAAAGGTTTCTATTATACATGAAAAAATGATTATTTCCAGAACAAAAAATACCGTGTAAAATTCACTAAATTTAACAAGCAAGCTACCTGACATGCCTCTATAATAATAATTACAAGAAAGTATAGAATAATCATACTATATTTGTCCAATATCATTAAATATAAAGATATATTATAAAGTTCAATCTCTAAAATATGTTTTTTAAATTCGAATTCTTTATATAAATTCTGCGCAAGGCCAGTTGTTAGTTTATTAAAAATTTTGCATTATTGAATGATACATAGTTTTACAACCAATTACCTAAGCCTTATTTATTAGACAAACATTTTCTCCAAAATATAGCCATATTTATCATTTTTTATTCTGCATTTCTTGTCATTAAATATTTATCTATACCCACCTAAATCCTTTTATATATCTTTTTAACTTAAAATGTTTGAATTTAAAGTTTATCATATAATATCTTATTAGAATATTGTTGATGTCTTGTATAAATTCTAAATAAATAAATGTTATATATTACACATAAATCTTTCTATAATCAAAAGGATATAATGGCTGATTCGAAAATCTATAAAAATTATAAAATATTGATAGACGCATAATTATATATTATTGGCCATTATAAATGTGCTTAGTTAGGATAGTTAACAAGGATAATTCTAAAGGGATCAAGCATGGATTAAAAAGATAGCAAAATAATTATAAAATATTTTACAAAATGAATCTTAAAACGATTGAAACAAGATTTATATATCTAGAACCGGAAAAAATGATTTTAAAGAACCTGCAATCAAAAAATTATATAGACATTTATTTGTATAAAAAATGGAAACTTTTGTTTTCAGCTAATGAACACTTAAAAATATAACCACTAGGTATTTAAGACGGTATTATTTTCCTTAAACTCGATTTTATCCATTTAGACGGGCTTAATTTACAGGGAATATTGCAAAAAAATTTGATGCATCTTTTGACACTCTCCACACCCTTATTCATCAAATGCTCTTCTTCTTTCAAATGAGATAAGTTCAGGTGTCTTGCTGAGTGTGAGAGACTGCATGTATGCTTTTAATTCATCCGGGATTTTATACTCCTTAACATATTTTTTATGACTTTTTGTGACCTCTCAATCCAAAGCCATCACATTTAGTATTATTTTTGTTATACTTGCGTAAATATAACCAAGTTCATTCGCCAAGATAGCATACTTCCTGTATTTTTAATTCACAACTTCAGTTATGTTATAAAGGCTAGTTGTACCTATTTCGATCAGCATAATCATATTTTCTTTTTTATTGTATAGTAAAATATAGGATCTGATTTTTTTTAATTAAAATACGTTATCATTCGGCATCAAATTTTATTATTGCATTATCGTTTTTGCGATTCTCTTTATTGAGTGAGTTTTGATCTTTTTAAACATATAAAATAAATATTCATACATAAAATTTGGGCTGATATTTTACTCATAAATGGAATGCGAAATAGAAAAGAATTTACAAAAGAAAAATTATATTTATGTGTGTCAACTTTAAAAATGGTCTGATATTTACATCAAAAATCATAGAAATATAAAAAAATCAAAATATTATATATGATGAAAGTTTATTCAAGCTTCTAAGATCAAAAAAAATAATTTCGTATATTAGCTATCGAGATAAAGGTTCTTAAGAATTGCTTGTGATGAACACCAAGTCTTAAAATATGATGAGACCTCTGACAACGCATTTAAAATATCTAGGATTAATAATCGTCTAAAAAATTTATATCGAAAGATTACAAATATATAGAAAATATATTATAACATCTAATCTATTCTGCATCCGTTTATTATAATTAAAATACAAATTGTATATGATTACAAACCGTATCTATCTATCGACGTCTAAGTGTATATCCATATTGAATTTCATATTTGTTCGAAAATAATAGAAGAAGGTAACGCTGAGTAAATGTATAAAATATTTAAAAAAGAAACCGATATTGTATATTTTAATTATTGTATTGCTGTTTAATACGTGTTAAACATTGCGGCTTTTGCATATATAAAATGATACATACATTAAAAAAGAAAATAAATATAAATTTCTAATTTACGTTTTTGAACTTTGAAAGTATTTTTATAAAATTTTCGTGTATGATATTTACATTATGCATCATACATTTACATAATTTTAAAAAAGCAATTTGAAAAAGATTTAATTAACCTTCTAGGTAATTATAACTATTTATATTCATGAACATTGTTTTAAAACATAATCGCTTCAATCAATAAATAAGCACATTAAGTAAAAATTAGCTATAAATAACATTAAATAAAAATTAAATTTACTGACTTACTGCAAAATAAATATTCTTTCGTGAATATATAGCTTTTGCATCACGTGTAAGAAAACAGAATTGTATGACGCTTTGATGCCAAACTTTTGATTTCACAAATTAGCGAAAAAATAAATTTTATAATCTATCATTACAAATAATGTTTAGAAATAAATATTTTTTTTGTTATCACATATATTCTCCAGTTCCTATACAAAAATATATGCATTTTTTATATGTATCAACTGTTAATACAATCGACATTATGTCAATTTAGTAAATTTTGTTGCGTATTATTTATGAAAAGATATCTTAATAATATATGTTAAGGTGTTATAATTTTTTAATCAGTCGCACAAACTATATTTAAAATTAATATTTATCTGTTAATCAACTTCCTTTGATGCAAATAGTAAAAAATGATATTGTAAAAAACGAAATTTATAAAATTATCATATATTTATCTATTATGGGGAAAATATGTTTTATTTTATTACATTATATATAATAATTCGCGATGGCAAGTAAAAGAATATATATTAAATTTAATTTACATTTCTTAAATTTTTTTGTGCATTTTAGACGAATAAGTAAATAATTGTGCAGAAATCGGTAGTTTTTTTGATCTATTCATTATTTTACGAAATAAGTAGACTGTGGGATTTTATAGATTAAATATAAATAGCAGTTAAAGCATTATATTCAGGTAAATGGCTAGTAAACACATTATAAATATTTAAACTATGCATGGAAATTAGTTTTTTTTTTATTACTAAAAATATTTAGCATTTATATCTTTGTTCAAAGTTAAAGATGGCATATAAATATTTCTGCTAATATTTTTATGCATTAATTATAAAAGAAAGCTACTGAGATTGTCTATATGTAAGTGAATACGTTAGAATTTTTGTTAAACCATTATTAACGTATTATTCTTTATGTATTATGATATATTGTCTTACTAATGGAATCAATGGTATTTTAACACGTTTTGTATATTATAAAATAATGTATAAGGCAAATGTGAGCCTTATGCACTAAAAAATTTTATTTAATCTTTTTCGTGTTATCAACTAATACATTTGCGTGTTTTGTTTTTGTTAAAATGTGTAATATATTATAAGAAACCAAATTTTGATGCACAAAAATTGAATTTTACTTTATATATTAAACATTCTTTCGCCAAATTAAGGTTATTAATACTTAGGATTTACTTAAATACCCATTAAATTGTATTTGTGGGTATTTTAGCAAAAAAATTCTTATGGTAAACATACAGCTTGGGCTAATTTTTTTATATTTAAAAAACAAATACATTTTATATGGATTATTTTACACCGCGATAAATCAAAAATACATTTATAAATTCTTTAATGCCAAATTTTACATATTATGCAAGTTTCTACATATGATTAAAAAATACGAGGGTTTATAAATATATATACTGAAGATGAAATCTTGCCGAGTAAATATCGACATAAGCTCACTTGTGAATCCAAAAATTTTAAAATCAAAATATCTGCTACGGCGTTCTTTTTTTCATATAGTTAAATATAGTTTAAAAGAATACAACAAGATACTTATAGATGATTTTTATATTTTTTGCATGGGGATTTATAGAAAAAAACGTCTTAATCATAGATACAAATATAATTTCAAGGATTTTTCGACCAGCAAATCACGGTGAGTTATGAAAAATATAAAATTATTATTTATTTACCTAGAAACTAGTCTTTACCCTTAAAAATTTTATATTTAATTTTTCGATTTAAGGAGCATAATTTATAATCATTTGATATATTTAATATTGCTAAAATGCAGTAAACTCTTTGTTTCGAGATTAATGAACGTGTTTCATATGTGTTTTCTCTTACTTCATGCTGTAAAAAGTCTTAATATAGTTTAGAGATATAAAGGCGTAAAAAAACCCGGCTTGATATTTCCATATACATAAAAAGACTATTTATATCAACAATAATCTTATAATTAGATACAAGAATTGCATTTCATATTTAAAGCTTGTTTTTTTACCGTATATATTGTGATTAGTTTCTGTGCTGTAATGTTATGGATTAATTATATCGAATGCAAGCATAATATTGACAAAAGAAACATGCATGTCATATCAATTATGTCTGTGTATATGTAGAAAATTCAAACAGTGATTAAAACTATATTTTCTATAATTTATGAATTTAATATAGACCTAATATGTGTCAACCAAGTATTAAAATAACCGAAATAGAAAATAAAGCAAAAATTCATGCTCGAGCGTATTTTTTTACGATATAAAAACATAAAAAAATCATGTTTTATCCTAAATGCCTGTGTAGGCTCAATATATTTAGTTGAAAATAGACAGAAAAAACGTTTATATTATATTATAATATGACATATATTTGCATGACATTAGTCTTGGATATTATCTGTGTTTTAGATGTCTTGAAGACTTAATTTTTTTTAAAATATTGGCGAATAACTTTATATAAAAATATTTACGATTAAACCAACAGTTTTTATCCCAGATAAAAAACATATTCAATGTATTTATTCTGTAAGCACATCTTTTATTAAGTTTCGACGCAAAAATAATAGCTTTCTATATTGTATAGATGAACCAAACAATATTTTTTTGTGTAGCTAACAAGATTATTTTAACATGAAGTACAATTTTTGTGCTACAAAATCAAAAGGCAAAGGATCTTGCGTTATAACTCAATTATTTACAATGATATTATGATATGCAAACTTTTTTTTGTTACTTTTAATTTTTTATACATATATAGTTCAGATTCTTTGCCAAGAAATTTTTAATATTTTATCTAAAAAAAGATTTATGTGGTAAAACTTTAGGTAAAAATATTGTGTAAGTTTTTATAGAGTTTCAATAGAATACAATGACTACAAACATAATTGCTCGAAAAAAATATTTCTGGTTGATATAACTATGGTAAATCTCAAAGAACAATATAAAAACCATTTCATGCAGATATATAGAAATTCTTCTAACTTTGATTTAATATAGTTCAATGTCTTAGAAAACATGCAAATTGATCAAATGAATATAATCCCACCAGATATAACCAAGAAATTATTTTTTAATACATTTTATATGTTATTTTTATTATTTTGTAAATTTCTATCTCGTTTAGATGTGAATTTAAACTGTTAAATATATTTTTATGAAATAAATATTAAATTTAGTACAATATGCTTTATAAAAGATTTGTAAAATAATTTCTATTTACTGATATATATATTTTTCTCATATTTTGAATTAGTTAGTAGTTTTTTCTGTTTTCAACTACAGTTTTTCATAAACATAATCATTTGCTTTATTACAATAAAAATTAAAAATTCATTTCGAAGAACAATGAAATCAAATTAAAATTATAAATAAAAATAAATCGTAATTATACGACAGACTTTCCAAGCAAAAATGATAACAAGTTAAATAGTAACAGGATTTTAATACTTACTGGCATAAACCCTAGTATAGAAATTTCAGCTTGCCGCAAAAATATTGTAAATTTTATTATAAATAAAGCGTATTTTAAAGCAATCAATCATAAAAAAACGCATTTTCTTTGTTTTTTATACGATGCAATTTTTTTTCTAATATCATATTAATTCAATTTATACACATCTTTTTTTTTTAAACATGTGAAAATCACTACTTGATAGACTAATAACATAAATCTGCAATTTAGATAATAGAAGGCTCAAAAAAATTTTTTAAATAAATTTTAAATTTGTCCTAAGGGATAATCATACTGGTTTGATAAAAACAAACCAACAAATATTATTGTATAGACACAGTTCTTAGTCTTATAATTTGAATAGAATATACTTTATCGGATGCTGATACATTTTGACTTGATTAGCGAAAGTAAATGTAAGTTATCAAAGAAATTTTTTGTATAAGCAAGTTAATCTAAAATATCATGACCGTATCATAACAATATAATTTTTAACATACACTTAATACAATAAATTTTATTTTTTTATATTAAATAAAAATACAATTCACCTGGCAAAAAAAGTCGATAATTACTGCCCAGTCAAAAATCTTAACTAAAATCTAATTTGTATATTCCCTTCTATTATCTAGTTCATAATATAATTTATTTTAGGCTTTATGCCTTTTTTTCAATTTACAGCAGCTAGTTTTCAAATCTATAAGTACCTAGAAAGAAATTATAAGAAATTTAAATTTTAAATAGTAAAAAACATATATTGTATAGATTATAGATTTTCTAAATTCTTTTAAAAAAATTAATTCTAAGTTTTAACACAAAAAAATAGCGCCTGTTTTGTAGATCTATTTTAAATTTTAACTTTAAAACAGAGTTTACCGCATATATGTCAAAATAAAGCTATGTATCTAAATTTTTGTATACTTTTTAGTATTAACTGCTAAGAGAACATTGCATCTACATTTTTTTCGTTCATAAATGTATTTAAAAAAATACACGTAACAGTATATGAGCATTCATTCACATCGAAATACTAATACACGGAAGCTTCAGTTAAAAGCCAAACTATAACTAAAAAATCTGTGTATAGCACATAATTTATATAAATTTAGTCCACTCAAATCTCGCATTCGCGTTACATCTCTATGATTTGTTCTTATATCCGAAACCAATATAATTATTGAAAAATCTATAAGCTATAAGTTTCTATCTTTTATTGTGTTTTGTAATAGAATGATATGTCACTTATAGTTTACTTGATATCAATTCAAAATATTTAGTATATTTTGAATATATAACATTCTAAAGTATTATAGGCGTTTTTTGTATTTATTTGTTATGTTTAACATTATTTCTACGATAAATACAGATTTAAAAATAAGGATAGTAGAAATCCGATCACATATTTGGTGAAAATCATAATTTTTTTAAATAGAAACCATACAAACCGAATGAGCGTGTTAGATAAAAGCATACATTCACACCAAAATTGAAAACAGCGGAATTTATTCCTTTTTTGGTTAAAGCAAAAATTAATTATACATTAAATTTTTTTAAGAAGCCGTGTTACTTTACGTTTTTTATTTGAAATAAAGTCGAATTTCATGAATTTTATAAATTATCTTGTGTATATAGTAGAAGACGGATAATAATATTCTTGTTGGGAGTGAAAACATGGATAAATTTCATCTGACGGAAATGTTTTAGTGCGTAATTTATAACACTACGATAAAGCCATCAATTCTTATATATAATACAAAATATTTTGAGTGCAGAAAAATTAAAACAGATCATCTATCATAAAGTAGGCACAAAATTTTTAGCTATATGACAGCACAAAATTTTTATGCACATAATACTCCAAAATCTTTGCGGTTAGAAGAAGATTAAAAATATTAAGAAAAGCAGATTTTCCATTTTTGATGATCTATAAAATGGAGTATTATTAAAGATAAAGAATCAATATAAAAAAATATTTGCATCGTTTTATTAATAATTATTACTTAAATGAACATTTAAGATAATTTACTAATACTGTAATATATACCAGCACAAATCAATACATTTTTTGGGGATCATAGTTAAAGACGGCAGAAAGTAATATTTTTGTGTGTTCCTTATGCAAATTTTATTTTATGTATTGAAAATAAACACATAAAAGATAATGCATTTATATATTAGTGGTTATTATAGTGGATTAATCGTCTTTCTTTAAGATAATTGAATATAATTTTTTGAAATCAATCAATCATTGTGTCTATTACAAATAATAAACACAAAAAATATTTCATAAATAAAATATATCTTCTATAAAATTCAAGAATTCTATTTTATAATGATCGGTATAAATAATTTAAAATGAATTGTGATGCATGAACTTAGGAAACCATATTGGTCTTATATTACTTGATGAAATTATAAAAATAGCGATATATCTTAAACATTAAACCTTTATAGATCAATATACTCCTTAGCGCCTCTATCAGAAATAAATAAAAAATTATGGTTAAATGCATATAATTAGCGGATATCGTTCAATAAAAACATTTATAAATAGATGGGTAAATTGTCATTATAGATTTTATCTATTTAAAGGTTATCAGCATTTTGAGAATATTGCACAACTCCTTAATGCATCTTTTAACAATCATCCTTGATCTATCTTCATAAACTGCACTTTTTCTCTCAAATATGATGAATTCAAGTGTCTTGCAGAGTGTGAGAGCCTGCATATATGCTTCTACACCGTCCGGGATTTCTAACTCTTAATAGAATAATAGTTAATAGTGATTTTACAAAAGAACTTTTATATACTATAAATAATATTAGAAAACAAAAACATAAATTTTTGGTACATGAGAATGCATAAATTAATTTTAAAATTTAAGCGTATATAAAACATAGATTTTTTATATGACTATAATGCCACTACACAGGTTTATATTAAATTGTATACAAGCCTTTGAAAATACTCTAGATACAATACAAAAAGTGTATTACAAGCTTTAGAGAAATATCTAAATTTTTTAAAGAAGGCTAAAATATAATATCTGTTTTTAGCATGATAGAACATCTATCAATCACAAAAAACATTGGAAATAACGGTTTAAATACACGCCACAAATTTGTTTGCCAAATTAATTAGCACACATATTCTTGAGTAAACTTTTACCGGAATTATTTTATGGAATATTTGGCTTAAGTTTATTTTTATGGTATATATTGGTGATCCTATTTGATTCAGAGTAATTAATTATGGTATAAATCTGTAAACAGCATTTGTGCTCTTTCTATATGCTCATGAAGATGATTTATAATATATGAATTTTTTAAATATAATTGTGCTGTTTTGAAGATGCCTATACAACTGTCTTTTTTAGCATTTAAAATTTTTTTTATATATAGTTTTTAGGATATTTCGTATCATATCAAACAAACATTTTTTTTGAATACATGTAGCACTTGCAACTAGCGTAGATATTATTAAATACGCTTTCCTATATATTTTTATATTTTTTTAGAACCTAGAGCTATGAGATAAATTTCTATAAATATACATGTGAATACATCAATTTGAATTTTTTTAAATCTAAACAGCTTTAATCACGTTTTTATATTGCAAATCTCAGTCATGATTTAATGTGTATTAGTTATATTTGTGAAATTTAGAATGTTTTTCAGATGGCACAATATTTACTTATAAACTATGAGTGCTAATCTTTAACGTTTTTTATACAAGAAATTTTTAGTTTTCTTTTAATTCTAGCTTTTTTTTGCAATTTATGTAGAAATTTTTAATTTTTTTTTATAATACAAAAAAGATCTTGATCTATATTCATTTATTTTTGTGTGCAAAGAATGAATATCAATATATATTATATATTAATTTGAAATAAGTGCACAAAATAACAAAACACTATATTTTAAAACTATAACAAACAGATAAATATATGATCTTTTCGTACAAAATTTATCAAAGCATTAGATTTTTGCCTATATTTGTGAAGGTTAATACATAATTACTTATTTTTCGTTATAATTTTTTTCTATATATGAAATATTATTAACCTTAGACGTGTGCAATAAGGTTTTTTTGGATATTTATAGTATTAATTTTTTTATGTACCAAAACAAATTAAACGGGTCGGTGATATAAAAAAATATTAAAATGCTATATATATTTGTGATTATTATTATTTTAGTATGTATCAAATATTTTTTTGTTTATGGCTTGTGATATAGAATATTTTCTAAAAAAAAATCGATAAATTGATTAATTTAGCATAAAAAAAATAAAAGAACTTTTTGCGAGTTGCTTTAAACTAAAAAATGAATGGAATTTTAGTAGAATAGTATACAATGGCAATTAATATAAACTGGTAAAACAATGCAAGATCTGCATTCTATAAAAAAAACAAACCAATTATTTAAATAAAATTAAGGATTAAATAAATTATATATAAATAACTTATAATTGGTAAATTTGTTTGTAAAGATATTTATGTGACCTTAATATAAAAAAATGTCGGATTTTACCATATAAAAAATAACTTACTGTGTAATAAATTCTAAAATATGTATAGCCTTTTTTGATTATATTTGCGACTCCTGGCCACTCTACGAGTCCGGATTTAATTCTAAATATTATATTACTTCAAAAATTATTTTGAAATTACATTTTTAAATAACAATCTATGACACTAAATTGTTTTCAGTATGGAATTTTCAGATAGATTGGTACTTATGTCAACTAGTAACGGTAAAAGAATAATTTATTATTTGTTAAAAACATTTTCATTAATGATTGTTTTCTAATCCAATGCATATATGCATCTAAACACCGTCATACACACATATCAAAATGTAGGTTTACAATAATATGCCCTATATTTATAAATATGGATTCTTCTGTCTATTTTGCACTGAATATGAAACCCAGATAAGCATATAAAATGTGCCTTCGCTTTTACCATAAATTGTCTTTATATTATCTCTTATACCATTTATATAGATTATACATGTATCAGACTGAAATTCATTGAAGCCACGATTGAATCGGTTTTTAAGTTTCTTGATTTAGTCATTATTCATCAGTTAGCGCAAAAGTTGCAGATAATATTCGTTTACTGTGTTTATGATATTCTAAATGCGTGGTTGCTATTTCCCACTAATTATTGGATATCAGACCAAATTATGAATTCAATGTAAGCACAAATTATGAAATCTATTTAAACCATAATATAAATTGTTAACACTAAATAACAACATTATATATTGATACTGTGGGATATAACATATTTCCAGATCTTTTGCTAAGCTAATCAGGCTAATTTATACTACAAAGGGTAACTTATATCTGAAATTTAAATTCAAATTCGATGTATTTCTTAGTTAATTTAGTATGATGCTAAAACGTAAAACGCTTTTAAGGAATATTGATGTAATATTTGTGCAAAATAATGGAAATATAACAGTTGGTAATTTGATTTGATAGAAACTCTATTCAATAAATTCTTGCGCAATTATATCCATTACCCCTGAAAATACATCATAAATATAATTGTCTTATTTGTTTGAAATTATAAACTTTTCTAGAAGAACATATTTTCATATTTGAAAACGATCGCTCAAGCAACCTAAATTGAAGATACTACTTTCGTTTATTATCACTGTTCGTCACGTAAATATATAATTCAACTAAAATCTCAAATACAGCATGATTTTATAGAAAATTCATTTGTCGGCTACTGCGTGATTTTATATTATTATAAGGGTATATAAACTATTCTTATTATTTTATGGGTTAATTTTCTTTTTATCGATTTTATATATTTAGACGTGTTCAGCGTGTTGGGAATATTTCACAACTCCTTGATGCATCTTTTGACAACTTCCCCTGATCTATCTTCATCAACTGCTCTTCTTCTTTCAAATGAGATGAGTTCAAGTGTCTTGCGGAGTGTGTGAGCTTGCATGTATGCTTCTACTTCGTCCGGGATTTTTGACTCCTTAACATATTTTTTATGATATTTTGTGACCACCCGATCCCAAGTCATCACATATGGTATTATTCTTGTTTTACATTTGTAAATTAAACCAATTTCATTTGCTAAGATGTCATATTTCCTATATTTTTCATTCTCAACTTCAGTCAAGTTATCAAGGCTCGTTATACCTATTTCGATCAGCGTAATCATATTTTCTTTTTTATCGTATAGAAAAATATCAGGTCTATTTTGTTTGATTAAAATATCTGTTTTAATTCGGGTATCAACTTTTATTTCTGCATTTTCGTTTTCGCAGATCTCTTGTACTGAGTGAGTTCTGATCTTTTTAGTATTACTATATTAAATATTTATAAAAAAGGATAATAATATTAATTAATTCACGGAAAATAATATGATGTTTAATTGCACAATTTTGTAAATATTTCATATTATTGCTTTCTTTAGAAGAAATGAACATAAAATCACCAATAAACTACTGCGTTTGTTTATTAATAATTTAAACTGCTGCATTTTGAGCTATTGTTGTCATTAGACGCATTCTAATATAAAAACAGATTATATGCGCAATCATCCAAAAAAAACCACATCATTTAAGAAATGAACTAGGTCACGGACTTGGAAGTATAGAAAAAAAATCTAATAGATTCTCTGCCGGCTACTAAAATTAGCTATAAAGAAAAAGAGGTATATTTCCAGAAAATTAAAAATGCTAAAATTTAAAAAAAAAACGCGGCACTCCTGGCATTTAAAATGAATTTTTGATGAAGAAATGCAAAATTAAAAAACCTTATCTACCAGATCTCTAATAGTAGTAAAAAGTGTTTAGACTGTCTAATTTATTTTAAAACGCTACACAAAAACACTTCAACGACCCATAAAATAGATCGCTTGAAATACTAGCATCTTCATTTCAAGTATAATATAGATCGAAAGTACCTTCAGAAAGTATAGCTTAAGTTTTATACTGAACTGAAATATTTTCTTTTGTTTAAGAATAAGATTCCCACCCTAAAACTTCTTTAAAAACCGTCAACCAACTACATAGTAGATTAAGAAAAGGCTTAGTCATGAGTATACAAGAAGAAACAACGACTATAAATCACTTAAATAATGTTAGTACAAAAAAAAAATACGTAACAACCCGTATTAGAAATAATAGAAAAAGAATTCGTGGAAATTAACATAGATACAAGAATACAACAAAACTCAAATTTATATATAAAAGGCTAAATATTTTTGCATATAATAAAAAAAGAACCTATCTTTCTTATCTAAATTGGTGTAACTAGAATTGATAATATAAACATATTGAGGAAGAAAAATATGGAAATTATGATTTCCTAGTATATAGACCGCTATAGATGTACATTACAAGGCAAATACAAATCCATATTTTATAACTTGGGATATGCGGTGATACAATATCGATAAATAATACCATAAGAATTAAAAGCTACGAATGCTGTCGTTGCATACTTACAAAACTTTGCAATGAAAATGACACATTCAATATAGAGTGTCCAGTAGGACATAACAAGATGAAAGTTAAATACGCTATATGCACAGAAAATCAAACAAGTTGTGCTCTGAATAAAAAAACGTTAATAACTATTTTTTTGGACCTAAAAAAAAATACATTCTGGTGTATGCTCTGTATGTCATCCTCAAGGTAGATAAACAATATAAATCATATATATTTTTAATATTATTGTGTAAATTTTATATTTTTGAGGCCTATCTCTTTTAAAAGCTTTTTATTGTATTATTTAGTATTAGCTAATTTGAATTACAACTAATATAATTTGTGATGGAACTTTAATATTGCTTATAGAAAAGTTAATTAAGTATACTCACAGCCCTACTATCTCATTCGTCTAAATTTGTGATATTTATATTGAGATCTTATAAATATACGTGTTTTCAAAAATTTTGTGTTTTATATACACTTATGATTTAGCATTTATTTCGAGCTAAAAAAAATTGTATTTTATATAAGATGAGCATATTATCCCATACTATGAAACTTGATACATAAGCGCATAAACTAATTAATATAGAAAATTCTTTTGTGAGAATTATAATTTTTTTAGCTTACAATTTCTAACAGGATTAAATTATATATGCTATTGACTCCTATTCCTTTGATGCTATAAAGTTTTTATTTTCATCATAAACACAAATTACCAGTCTTTCATAGGATAATCTGATTCTTTTTGAATTACAGAAATTAAATTTTTCTGCTATATTCTTTTTTGTAATTTTTTGAAAGTTAGCCTTCTGATTAATCAAGATGCAAATATGAAATCAACGTGTTTAAAAAAAGATTTATAAAAATTTTTCCTGATTTTTCTTCGTTTGAGCCGTTATAAGATTATTCATGCAGAAGTTCTGGCTAGTATGATGTTTTTATGTATTCTTCAATTTTTTTGCTTCTATTTTTCTAAAAACATATTGTTATAAAATATAAACCAAATTTTAGATTCAATTTGGCTTGGCGATTCTTTATAATTATAAATAAATTCTTTCTGTTTTTAAAATCATGAATTTCGTATTGATTATATATGGTGCGAATACAATTGATTTGCCTTTTTGAAACGTAAATTTATGTATTTTATTTCTAATTACATATAAATCATATTTTTATTATCCAATCGAGATATTATTATGCTCGATAGTTTGTCTAATACGTGTTTTTTCCCCACCTCTATTTTATTTATAGCTATTTTTCTTTTTGATATTCATTTAAAATGGTAAATAATTTATTTATCTAATGGTCATTTATTCTATCAGAACTAATGCTACATTGCATTCTTTCCAACTTTTCTTCTTTATATTACAGTTTTTTATTTAATTGCTGGATATAAAAAAGATTTCTTTCCTAATATGACTTTTTTATATATTATGCATCTAAGCTAATAATCTTGTTTTTGAGCAATAATATAAGAGTTTATAAGCGCATATATCTAAAAGTAAACTGAATTTACTTTATTCTTACTGTTAAGAAGATTTAAGCTCAATTTGAAGTCTTTAATTCATTCCACCCCAATTTTAGTTGTAATTTGCTGTCTATAGACTAATGTACATTCTCCTATGATATAAATGATATGCAAAAAATAACATAATATTTGGTTTTCGAAGCATTTAGTGTATTTTAGAATTGCATCTGTTTTAATCCGAATTCGACAAGAAGCTATTGTAAAAAGGATGAATCTGCATTATAATACAAAGCGTTCTGTGATTTAAATATCACAGTAAACCCAATTTGCAACAAAACATTTTTTAGCATTAAATATAGATTATTTATAAACAGAAAATCAACTCTGAATTTTAAAATATACGTTTATATCTATAGTTTCTATAGGAGTTGATTTTTTGCTCAAAAGATAATATATGCAATAGAAAGATATTTTTAACATGGGTGAGTATCTTACGATTTTTTTTTTGGATTTTATATATTAGAAAAATTATAGCTCAGAATAAAATTTTTTTATATAAAAGAAATAATTTTAGAAAACTAGAGTTTCTAATTTTTTTGCGTTCAATTCAAGGCTTATTAATACCTAAAAATGTGAAAAGGCAAAAGAATTTTTTTTTGCTATAAATAAAAACAAAAAAAAATTCGAACCATATTTCTAATAGCATAAAAATACGTATTTGTGCTTAAAATTTTATACAACTCTAAATTAGTCTAATGAAACATTGCGTAATATTCAGTGGTTATCGCTTGTTTACCTATTTGCGGCAAAAGGAATGTATCGCTTTGCTATAATTTTCATGTATATTTAAAAAAGCAATGCGAGAAAGAAGTTTTAAAACTTGATCTATTATGTTGTGTATGGTATATATAGACAATTACTAAGATGCTGTCTTTATGATTTGAATAATTGAGTATCAGATTAATATAAAATCTTATATAATATCTGTTACTAATTTAGAAACAAACTTATAAACTGCGTTTTAGTTCACTAGCTTTTAATAAATTGTACATTTGACAGCTCAGTACCTTAGAAAGGTTCTAATAGCTAGGGAAGCCGAGTTTACTATTATAATATTTTTAAAAACGGAATCTTTGATAAAAAAATTAAAAATTGGAGATTATTCTATCTACATGATTTAATTGCATACTATGTGGTCGCACTTATAAAGATAAAATATGATAGAATATAGGTTTTAAAAAAAAGATAAACAGTTCAAAAACATACCTCCTAATACATAAGAATCCTGTTAATCCTATTTTTGCAAAAATATTTTATATAATCGTAAATATAAAATTCGCATTTCATATGAATAACAGGGAATTAAACAGCTAGAAGCATACAATCATATGTCATACTAAAATAAAAAAAGATTCCGTGGATTTTAATATAAATTTTGATTTTAGGCTATAAAACTATGAATAAACGATTTTAAGATGAATTAATTGAGCTGATGTAAACTTAGAATCCTTTTGGAACATAAGATTGATAATGAATAAAAAAACTGTGTGTTATTCATAAAATCAAGAATTTAGTAGAAACTACGCGGAAAGTTGCCTTGAGCAAATAAAACCTAAGATAAAGAAAGTACAACACATGAAAAATAATATATTTATAATAAAATTTATTAGTCTTTTAAATCATAAAACACATTCTAAAATCTACGATACAAATAATTGCAACCAAGCACACTTAGAAAAACAAGTTAAGGTGCATATATTTGACCAAATTTAATAGTTATATTTATAAAATTTATAAAATACACAATCTGCTTATATAAGAAAAGTGGTGAAATGACAGGTTAAAAGTTATATAGACTTTGGTACTATCACTATATCTTATATTTTTATTTTCTTTGTGTAGTTTTATTTTATTGTAATTAATTATTCAGGCTTTTAAAAGCCATTAGCGTAATATTATAATGCTTTAATAAGATTAATTTTATTTAAAATATAAATTTTGTATTAAGTATGTGATGAAAAATTTTTAACTTGTTTTTGTAATAATTATATTTTTGAATTCGTTTTAATAGTCTGATTAAACGAAATTTTTTTCTGAAATCAGATTTTTTCTTATTTAGATATAATTGTGCAAAATGTATTTTTATTTTTGAAAAGTAGTATAATTGTTTTTAATAAAATATAATCCGTAAGTTATATAAATTTAAATAACTGAAAAAATAATAAATTAAATTAAGATTTACAATTCCTCCCTAGGAAGTTTTCACTTTTGATGAAAAGACTTTCACTGTTACGTTCTGGTTTTTTATTATTTGACTGCAAATTATTTTTATATAAACCGTATGATAGTGTATATACAAAAAAGACAAAATATTTAGCTAAATTTGAGTTTAAATTATTCCAGGAATTTTTAATCTAGTAAAAACTTATATTAACTGATAAAGTACATTCAATTATTTAAAACTATGCAATATTTTTTGTATACAACTATATAATTGTTTTTAAACTAAAAATATAGGGTTTTGCTTCATAGATAATGTACAAGGAAGGTTTTAATAAAACAATAAGTGCATTTACAGCTATCAAAATAAGAAATGTTATAATCGGGAACGAGCTTTTTAAACTATAATATCTTTATTATATTTCTATCACAAAAATACGTTTTTAAGGCTAAAATATAAATTAAACCCTGAAAAATATAATCACAAAGCAAGCATTTTAATGTATATATAATAAATGGAGAAAGAACACACCTTCAGCATAATATATACCTTTTTATCAACCATTACGTATGTATTCTATGCATTAGATTAATTATGGTGGACTAGAATGAATGTTTTATGGGCAAAATAAAAAATAAACAATTGCATCGCAAACTCATTATCATTCCCAACGACTTGATCATTTAGATGGTTGTATCTTGTAGGTACGTAGAAGCGGGCAATAAAAATATAAGTGATGAGTATTATTGTGATTCTTTATGGATAGGAATAAGTTTTTCTGGAAAAAAATGAAGTATAAATATTGTGATAAGGCAGATAAAAATGATTTACTTGGAAATTAGATGTGAAAGAAAATTCTGTCGTTTGTTCATACAGGCACATAACGAAGTTTCAAGATAAGAATTCAGTGTGTTCGTAAGAAAATTCGACTCTATAATACAAAGAAAATCGAAAGAAACTATCTCAATAAAAAATATTTATTTTTTTATAAATTGAAAATTAGAAATAAATGAACATCATACTCCAAAAGAAGAAATAGATACCTCTGTGTATTATAAAAGGAAACCTGATCTGAATAATGGAAACAATAAAAACTTATATTTAAAATATAATTTTTCAAAAATATATATTGAGTCTTTATTAAGAATACTACATAAATATCTTTTTTTCAAATTTGGTTCAGAAATATTTTCGTTTTCCGAAATCCCATAATTCGTGTAAAATAAGTTGGCAGTATAACTGAAGAAGGAGCACCACACAAGAAATATAATCTAGTAAAACATACTAATTCCTAAGTCTTGAAGAAAAGATTGCGTTAAAGGGGAATTTAATATTTTTTGACTGAAAAAGCACCAAAAAAAAAATTGTTTTATAGAGCAACCAAAATTTAAGCTATAAAAATATAATAACTTAAAAACCAATTAATATATTATTAGAAAATTTAAAAGTAATTTTTTTTATTGGAAATGAGAAATGCCTATAAAAATATCAATAAATCTTATGAAAATTTTTTCTCTATAATTTTTAGCTTCCTTCTGTTAAATGTTCATTTTTTGCTGTCTAAAAATTAGTAAATGCCAAATATAAGACAATAAAATGAGTTTTTTAGTCTAATGTTTATATAATATAATATATAGATATAAGTGCTCGAAGAAAATTAAATCATGTGCCTAAAATTAATCCTAAGATTTGTGAGATATTTGAAAGATTGTGATACTTTAAAATATTGATAATCTTTTGAGAAATCCAAAAATTATATGAATTTAAAAACACAGATGATATTATGAAATTTATAAAACTTTCTAAAGATCAAATGCAACACATATGTACACGAAATTTATCTTTCATTACATTATGAACCTAATTTTAGATCATTTTTATGCAAAAAGTAGACCTTTTTGTCATTTTGGCTTCTTTCCATACACAAATAAGATGTCTTTTTATAATTCAGGTTCTAATTTTATGGCGTAGATTATATCTGCATTTTGTATATATTATTAGTTTTTGCAATTATTGTAGTAAAAATCATTTTGGTTAGCTCATAATTAAATTTCAGGGGAAATATGTGAAACTATCATTATTTTAATAATTAATATTATATTTAGTGGTTGCGCAAGACACTTGAACTCATATCAATTGATTAAACAAGAGCTGTTATCGAATGCACAATAATGAAAAGTGTCAAAAAATATATTAATAAGTTGTCATGATTTCTAATAGACTGACTAATTTCAGTAGATAGAATTCACAAAAGAAAAAACTTAGCCCATAAATAAAAAATTTATTGGACAGTTGCCAAATATTAGCGTACATTTATGTGCATCTGTTTGATTTTTTGAAAAAATTTAGGATATATCTATTAATTTTATTTTTAAATAACAATTAAAGCTATATATTTCAATTTATGAATTGTGTCTTGAACTCTTATTTCAATTTTTTTTTAATAGCTGTCCTTTTAGTATTCAGAATCAACCATATCTGATATTATAATGCAGATTTTACACTTAAAATATGACCTGCAATTTAATCCACTAAATTTTTTTTGCTGAAATTGTCATGTAGTTAATCTTCTGAATGAAAAGAAAACAATTCTATAGATTTTCAACGGCTTTTAATAATAAGCTTGTGTGAGAATATTCACCTCGGTCTTATATAGTAAAATTATTTAGGAAATCAACTTTATTTATGTGAAAATTGTGAGTAAGGTTTTTAAATGGCATTTTGTACCATATTAGCGTTTCAATACAATCTCAGTTTACTTATGTATGTTATCATAATTTTTTGCCTAAAAATTATTATGCTCCAAAATTATGATTTTTATAAAAAAATAATTTTACTTTAAAAATAAGCTGCTTATTTTGAAGTTATTATTAGACCATTTTTTTGTTTAATACATGTTTACGACCAGATCTTACTTACCTCAGTAGCTTTAAATATAATAAAATATATTATGACTTCTTTAATTGAACAAATTAAAAAACTTTATGGGGTTTTTTTCATATTCTTGTTAAGATTTCGCAAAGAAAACATAATTTATTTGCTTTTTTTCTCAATCTTTCTCATACATACACATTTCGTGCTAATCCTATATTTTTTTTCTTTGTTTTACAAAAATCCGCTTAGTGTGCCGATGTAATGTTATGGCTATAATATTGCAAGATAAAAGGTATTTTATTCTAATTAAAGTTCCAAAATATATGTTGAATGTATGATGTCAATGCTTAATTATTTAATATTAATGAAATAAAAAACGGTAATTCTATAGAAATGGCTTAATGAAAATTAATAACTGTAGAAAAGGCCTAGATCATAAATATTCATAATTTAATACAATTGCAATTGATTAAAACAAAAGCTTTAGTTTGTTCCATACATACGTACAGATTTCTAACATAGGATCAACAAACCTGAAATAATCTACGATTTTCATTATTTTTGGAAATAATATTCCTAACTTGATTTTAAATTTTCTATATATTTGGACATATACCCTATGATCGGCTTCTCGATTTTAACTTTTAAATCTTAAAAAATTCATCTAATAATGGGATTTTTAGTGTTAAACTTCTTTTTATATTGTTTCTTTCGTATTTTTGTGATATTTAATTATTATACAATTTAGAAAATTACTACAAAAAAAACGATAAGGTTACCTAAGGTTCAATTTCTGATTTAATATAAGTAAACTTGCAGAATAGTCCTATGATTTTTTATGATTATATCCATAAGAATTAATATAATTTAAATGTGTATTTCTTTAATTTTTTTTCTTTGAATTTACATTTTCACTCGAGTCCCTGTAATTTTTCGTTTCGTGTTTTTTATTATCGTTACTGAGTGTCAAATCGTAATCATCTATATCGAAACTATCTTCAAGAAATTTATCCTTCTTTGAATCTTTTCTATAGAGGTTATTAACATCAAGTTCAATTTTCTTCTTTTTTTTGACTGACATTATATCCTTCAAATAATCTTTATCGTAGCAGCAATTTCCAAGTGCGTTTCCAAATTGCCTAAGTCTCTTTTAAAAGCATCAGTGGCTGCTTCTTTTTTAGCCTTTTCATATGCATCTGATTTTCTACGCGAATTTTCGGCGGATCCAAATCCTATATCCTCTCTAAAAGTACCATCTTTTAAAATAATTCTTGCACTTACACTGACGCCCACAGAAAAGGATTTCTTCTCTGAATTGTAGTCAAAGTAATCTATTGTGGTCGATTTGATTTATGTTGACCATTCATTGAATCCGAATATTTGGTTTGCAAGACTCATTATAAGCCAGCCTTCCACATATGAAAGTTTCATGTTGCCGTATCCTTGTCTGTAAGAAATATATTCTGGCCATAGTTTTTTCTCTAAACTTCTTGATATCTTGTCTAATTCCTCCTTTTTCCATTCGGATCTCTTTTCTTCCGCCATAATTTTTTAAATTCAATGCTGGGATTGAATATATTTTGGATTCAGTCCATAGAAGAGTGATTAGATGATTGATTATGTAAATATTTATGGGTCCATTATATTGAAATATCATGGCTAGAAAAATTTTATTATAATATATGGCATACAAATATTTATATCTGATTTCAATATCGAAAAATATTAGCTAAATAATTTGTGTTTAATAAACCTTTAAATCCAGAAATGGCTATTTCTGAATTTTTTCGGCTAGATACTTTTTTTAATAAACTATATTTGAAGAAATTAATTCTTTGGCTAAAATATATATAAAAAATACTATTATATTTTCAAACGCAAGACACTCGAACTCATCTCATTTGAGAGAAGAAGAGCAGTTCATGAAGATAGATCAGTTTAAGGTTTCAAAAGATGCATCAAGGAGTTATGCAATATTTCCAATGGGCTGAATGCGTCTAAATAGATATACATGATAAAGATAAATTTATGTTATAAATAAAAAATAAATATATTTTCAAATGTACTGGTTTTCTTGTAAAATGAATTATGTGCTTAATTTTTTTTTGTTTTTACGTCTATTCCCAAATAAAATATCTTTGGAAATTTTTTTTTACTGTGATAAATTTAACTTAAAACCATTTTATTCTTTCCTTAATGGTCCTATAGAGACAAATTAAATCTTTAGGTCTAAATAGTAATCTAGTGACATCAATATTTATTTCTTAAAAATATTACGCATATAAAATAAATTTGATCAGATTTTTAAATAATTTCCGTTTTTCTGTCTTACATTTATGCATCAAGTATTTTTTTATAAATAATTATATTTTTTTAATGGTTTTAAGGTATTTTAGCTAAAATCACAATTTAAATAAATTTAATTATAAGATATTGTGTATGTTTATTTTTTTCATTGGAATGCGCTAAAATCATGCATTAAAACATTTTTCTAAAATTTGAAGCATATATAACAATATTTTCCGCATCTAAATAGTATATCGAGTTAATCTTCATTTTGATTTCGTTATAAAAACATGTTTATTATCAGCATAAATAAAAATTATATATCTATAGTATTTAGTGTGTTCGAAGAAACTTGCTTTTTCGTGTCGTATAGCATAATATTGTAAAATTATTTTGTCATCAAAATGACACAATTTATTTTGATTAAATATTTTAAAACTGAAAAAATATGTGCTTTAAAATTACTATGTCACATATATTAGGGACATAAAATTTGTAGTATTTTTATCCTTGAAAGATATGTTTAAAAAAAAATAGTGAAAACCTAGCTGCTTAATATTCTCAAATTATAAAATAAATTGATATATGATGATTTAAGATAAATGGATAATAAAAGAATAAATATTATTATATGTCTATTGTTAGAAATAATACACTATAAGGTTTTTGGTGAATTCAATCTTCAAATGTGTAGTATATAAGATTCTAAAATAATTCGCATATCAATTTTACGTTTTATTTACACTTGTTCTGTTATCACGTCGTAAAATGTGATGAAGTGGCAGCATAATTAAAAAAAAGTTACATAAAGAACTCGAAGTCACAAACCTTAAGGACATACATCCAAACTATAGGATAGAGAAAAAACTTTGAAATAATAGTTATTGAACAAGGAGAGGTATCAAGAGGATGTATCTTAGAATAAAGATATATTCTGCCGATGGAAAACCAATCATAAATGCTTGAAAGAAAAATTTGAAATCACAATACAAAACTAATCAATAATTGTAAAGAGATAAATATTTTGTTTGTACAAAAATTAAACAAATCTAACAATATGCTGTAATTTTATAGACTTCTATCATTATATTTAATGGGAAAAGACTGCTTGGTATGAATTTTTATATATTCATACTAATAATAATACTGGAATGTATAAAAGAAATTTATATTATTACATCGATACACCAAAATATTTTTTTAATTTATTGCTATAGTATAGGACGTAAATGATGCTCTAGTTTTAGATTCTGTTAATATGCAATTTATATTAAAATATTTACAAAGTTTGTTTGAAATTTCCTCAAGTCAATTTTAAAACGTTGTAAATGCTTGATTTATTTTTAAGTGGATTATGTCAATATTAGAGGTATAAACACATGAGCTTTGTGGTATTAATAGTATTTGAAGGTTAATCTGCAGTAAAATTTCCTAAATCTTTAATATACGACGCTGTATATAGAATATATCAAATCTAAAAAAAATTGATTTTTATATAATTCCTTTTTAATCATGGAAATTAGAAAAGCAAAGTCTATCTATATGGATTTACGTTATGTAAAGAGCCTAGATAAGTTTAAATTTTCCATTATTTTAAAAGCATAGATAATTTCTAATTTTCTATTATTTTTGAAGCATCAATAATCAAAGATTTTTTCCTTGCGCATAATTGCATAAATACTCTTTATAATTGTCATTTTTTTTTATTGAAGAATGTGTAAACACAATTCGGCAAAAACATAAACTTTTTGATTTTATTTTAAATCTTAATTTTTTTTTCAATTTTTTTTAGTTTCGGATGAATAAATATTAAATTTTATGATTATACTCATTTAATAAAATATAAGAAATATAAAGCCATACAAAAACACCTAAAAAAATAAGATACCATTATATAAAAAAAAGTAAAAGTGATACTGTTTATATAACACAATTCTGGAATCTGTTATGCAAAGGTTATTTAAGATTTGGGTTTTTGATAATGTATCATATAAAGCACTTATACTATATGTGTGATATAAGTAAATTAAATATTTAATTATATATAATAATATCTGATTATTTACACTTATTTAATGTGAACTGAAAATTTTTGAGATTTCGATTAATACACTATTATTATAAACAACTCGGGTAATTGATTATTTTAATTTTATTCTTTGTACAATACTAATTTATAAATTATTTTTTTCCCTGAAAGATATTTTAAACTATTGAATCTATCAAGTTTATTTTACTTGAATTTTTCCTTTATGATCTTCAAAAAAGTTAATATTGTGTTAAATATAATGATATAAAACAAAATGATGCACAAATGGCCTTGTTTTCTATATTTTATTTTAAAATACCAAATATAGTAGGTCTATTGTAATTATTATCGATCAAAAAATATTGATTTTGAAGTATATTATTTTAATGTTCGGAATATCTTTAATTAATGCTTAATTCTAAAAAATGATATTTTGCAACGGTGACTAGAATACAAGCTATGCATACTTGTTTAAAGCCTCATGCAGACGTATTATGTATAAATGGATTCTATATGGCACAATATTGATACGTATCTCAATAATTCTTTCCAGTATACCAGTATCATAATTTTTTCTGTCGTTTTAACAAAACATGCTGAAAATAATGTTCATTATGACAAATGGATGATCTAATAATAATGATATAAGCGATTTTGACTGATTTTCATTATTTTTTGTCATTTGATGATTAAATCGTATATTTTTGTGCATCTGACGTATATTTTATAGTTATGAAATGGATAAAACGGGAGAATATTATTTATAACGCATAATTTATCTTGCCTAATTTTTTTATTATAGTTTAATTTGGTTTTTAGATATTTAATCTTAATCGAGCGAAAATTCGGGATTGTATTTAGAACTTATTCGGAAGTTTTTCTTATAAAATCGTCATCTTTACAATGTTTATTTATTATTATTTTTCAATTCAGGCTTAAAAATTCAGCTTTCTTCCTCAATCCTAATCTTCGGCTCTACTTGCTATTCTAACTCCTTAAAATGCGACTCATATCAATTGTAACGACAAAAGTCATATTTATGACCTGTGGTAGTATCCTTGTTTTGCATTTGTATATTTGTTATATCATATATTTATTTAAGTAAGAGCTAATATTTCAATAGACTTTTATGTTTGCTAGCCTAAAACTTTAGATTGTTATAAATTATAGATTTTCTGTGTCTTATAAAGCGCATAATATTCTTCCTGTCTTCTAAATACATTTTTTACGCTCAATACTTATACGTTAAAGTTTTTTTATAAATAATAATATCATTATAAGATATATTTATGCATAAAAAACCTGTTGATGCATATAATGACTTTTTTTCAAATGTAGTAACTATAAGCCCCTGGTTTTAAGGTTTAAAATAAATCCAATCCTTAGTCTGCCGACATTCTATAATTTTATTATAATGAGTTTCTCCTCATTATGATATTATTTTATCAACGATCATATTTCTGCATTTTTTCTTGTTAAAAAAATAGCAATTTTATAGCAAATTAAGACTTTTATTGCAGGCTTTAGGCTTGGATGGTATTATTATTCTTTTCATATCCCATTTTAATCGATATTTTTGTTATAAATACCTAGATTAGATAAGTGTGGATTTTTATTACATTTTTTAAGGCGTTATTTCTTCATTAATCTCTTCTAGAAAATAATTATAATCAAAAACCATATTTTATTAATCTTGGTTTTCGGATTATAATTTTTTCATGATTTTCCTATCAGAAAAAACCTTTAAATATATTCTTATATTCTAGATAAATTATATTTCCATATATTTGGCTAATTTAGAGTATCTACTGCTTCATTGTGCGTGCTTGTATTTTAAATTCTTCTCAATATTTTCTTGTGGTTTTTTATATTAATTGGGGTTTTTAATTAAATTACACAACGTCTGTGAAATCCTCTAATTGCAATAACTAGTTCTTAGCATTAAATATAACAAGTAATCCATACGTTATATATACTTCGAAGCAATGTTTTTTCTACTAATTAGAGTCGCGCTCGGACAAAGATATCATATTTATCTCTTTAAAGATACTGTAGTGAATATAATTGATTATATATATTGAAATGGGAATTTCTAAAATAAAATATATCTTAAGATTGTTTAAAGCATCATTTTATATCTCTAATCAAAAAGTAAGTTCTCCATGAGTTACTGAAATGTTTCACTACAAATGGCTTTTAAAATCTTAATTGCCGAATATTCAAAATAATATAATTTACCTTATAGGTTTAAATATAATTTTTCAGACATCTCTTCAAATAAACTGCTAGGAACTGAATTCATATAGCATAAAAAGCTATAGTTTATTAAATTTATGGGTTAAGTTTATTTTTATCAATTTATCTTTTGTGATGTACTCATTCAATTGTGAATATTGCACAACTCCTTGATACATCTTCGGCAAATTCCCCGGATCCATCTTCATCGAGTACCCTACTTCTATCAAATGAAATAAGTTCAAGTGTCTTAGGAAGTGTTAGATCTTGCATATATACTTCTACTTCTCCAGGGATTTTTAACTCCTGCACATATTTTTTATACAAAGCTAGAGATATTTATATTTTATACGTAACTAATGTTTTTCATTTAAAATAAATTTATGTTCCATTAACTGTATTCAAAACTTGAAAAATAATACTAGTGAATACAAAAATGGTCTATATTATAATTTTTATAATTTCATGTCTAATATATTTTGAAATCTTTATTTTAAATGATTAAAGCTCGAATTAACCATCCGCAAAGACATTGATGAATTATCCAGTGGTAATTAATGTCGCATAGCAGCTGTAAATACAGAAAACACGCTCGGCAAAACTATTGTAAATAAATATTTCAGCTTTAACGTACGCTCAAATGAAGGGCTAAATTACTTGACACGATTCAAGAATGCGAGTGTCAGTAATAAAGGCTATTATCGGTATGATGGGGATGTTTCCTTGTGATGGTGGTGTGATTTAGGTTGTCAAAGTCAATTCATAGAAAGTTTTTTATAAATAATCGTAAAAATAAAATTTTCACTTTGATTTATTTTATCTAGATCTGTAAATCCTACACAAAAAAATAATAAGGACTTGATTATATAATCTTTCTAACTACTGAAATTACCCATATATTTAGCTCTTTTACTTTTATAATATGTAGTTTACTTGAAGATGATGAAATCGATGTATGAAAATATTTTTTTAAATTAAAATTTTACAATCTTAATATTGCTTCGAGAAACTTTTAAAAAGTCAAATATATATCAAAAGTAAATTTAAATGCCAAAAAAAATTAAATTTGTTAATATAAAGTTGGAACATACATTTTGAAATATGCGAGTGGATATTTAATGCTTTTTTTGGTTTTATTTAATGCATCAATTGGCCAATGTTTTGTGAGGACAAAACTATGATAATTTTGCAAGAACAAATTTTATGTGTGCTTAAAGAATATTATATGATATAATTCGTGATATATCTAAATAAACATCTAAAAAGGCCACTTGCGTCTTCAAAAAAAAAGTTGCGAAAATATATTTAGATATTAATATATAGCACTTTAAAATAGATGGGGATTAAGAAAAAACAGGAGATGTGAACTACAAAAAAAAAATCATTCAAAAACCTATCCCGTAAAGATAATCTATACAGAACACTTTCCTCAACCTCACACGGCACAGGCACTCATAACACGGCTATTCTTACTCTCATAGCAATCTGCAAGAATACACCCGCCGGGAAAGAGCAATGAATTCAAGAGGCTTATACCTCGATCCTAAAACGATATGAAAGAATGCCAAGATCTGGCTGACAAGAGTTTCTAAAGAGTCACAATGATATTTTTAACTATTATATGTGTATGAATGAAATTAAAATATAATCAAACGTTCTAAAGGATAATGATAGGAAAAGAAGACAAGTTCCAAGGTACAAAGAAATAGAAACGAAAGAAGAAAACAAAGCGATAAGATGAAGAATTTAAAAGAATAAGTTATCGCATTAACCTCGATAGATGCAAAAAAAAAATCTTAGAGTACTGACGGACTTAGAATATACAGACCACACAAATCATTCTAGAACAAGAAAAATACCCTATACAAAAGTTAAAAGCGATATAATTGAAGGTTTATATATAGCGGTTAGAGCGCATATTTAAAACCACCGCACAGAAGCATATGCGATATAGCAAAGATATTACAAGTTTTCAAAAATATTACGAAGAATTAACATCGAAGCCTGCCCATGAAGGAATATACTATGCATTAATAAAAGAGAGAAAAATATAAAGTTACGATCAAATAAACACAACGTTCAAATCCTTCGTAAGTTTTATAGGAAAACTTTCAGAAAGTGAGACAAGGCTTCAGAGAAAAGTCATGAGAATATAAAACTTATAACTTGACAAAAAAATGATGTCCTTGGAGTGATTAGTAAAAATAACGATAGGATAAGGATAGTATAAAAACAGATAGAGCAATATGAAAAACAAAAGGGAGCTGCATTAGAAAATTGCCAGTTGGAGTCAAAAGATGACAATTTTATATGGTAGTGGCAAATACAGTAAAACCGAAAATCTAGTCATACAAAGAAAATAACGTAACTTTCTGTTCTAATATATGCACTAAAAGCACAGAGATTATCATATTCGTTACTTACCTGAGCAAAGACGCGCTAGAAAACATATGCAAATGGTTTTTATCTCTAAAACAGTGTTTCTTCCTGATCATCAACTATCTATCTTACTGAAAAGCTGTTAAGTGTAATGGTATATACAACTTCTTCATCAAAAAAATTACAAAATTGCACGTATATTATATGTAACAGTAAAATCTGTATGCGTTGAAAACGAAGAGGTAAAAAGTTTCAACATACTCTGGTATCTAATAGCTCATACCAAAACATGAAGTTTTTAATGGATCGGAATTAAGACCTATAACATATATGTCAAACTTATACGAATTGAAAACCAAAACTGTAATCTTGGTATTACATAAAGACGTTGAATCCCAGATTCAGATATCAGAAAACGAACTTAGGACGGTTAGAAGAGTACAGGAAGCTAAAGAGCAGGCAATGATATACGTTGCAATAAACAGTTATCATAAAAATAAATTACATGTAACATTTTTCGACATAAAAAAGCATTTGACTCGATCGACCACGAGTATTTTCTGTGTATGCTTAAAAAATCTTTACATACAAGGTTGGATGATTGCCTTTATATCTAAACTAACAAAAAACTAAAAGTTACTCTAAGATTAGACAATGAAGAAATTTTAAAAAAAAATTAAAAAAGGGATTATACATACGAATATTCAATCTCCACTATTGTTTGTTCTTTGTATGGATCCGCTAAGCCAACGATTAAATGGAAAGTTCATAGCAATATTTATTTATCTTATTAAACCCATTTACAATTAATGATTTCCTTTTCGTTGACGATTAAATATTATAGCAAAAGAAGAAATTAACTTAAAACTTATATCCAATGAAGCAACATAATTCTTCGGATGTATCGGAATAGAATTTAACGAGGCTTATCCAGCCACTAGAAATATCAATTGCAAAGATATTGCCACAGATATAGAAGGTAAAGATAGATATAAATATCTGCGATACTGGAAGATTCCAAATCGAGAACTAAACCCATAAAATAGATAAAATTAGAAAAGAAATGTTTATAAGAGTTAACAGCAAATGTAAAAAAAAACCAAATGGTTTAAACATAGTTAAAGCCATAAATGAATATGCAAAATCACACATAAAATACTACTTGGGTTTATTAAAGCTAGAACCAGAAGATTTATCTGCTTAGAAATTTAAATTAGGCGGATACTAAGAGAAAATGGAATACACTTTCAAATATCTACGCAAGAAAAATTTTATTTTAAAGAAGTAAACTAGAACTTATATTGTTTAATGTGAAGTTTAAATCCGAAAGAATACACTACAAACTATATAAAACTCAGAGCTAAGAAAAAAGACAATCAACCCAAAAGCTGCAAATTAAAATTAGAAAATGAAATGCATAACCTACCCATAATTAATATATTCCTTAAAACAAAATACGATATTCTTTACATAGATCTTCATTGGCTTGAATTTATATAAAAAAAGGTGTTTCTTGTTAAAAATGCAACAAAAAACACTAGTTCAATAATTCTTATGTTCATTAAAATTTGTCGCTTGAAATATCTGGATAGCAAAGTGTTACAATATGAAAATATAAGACCATCAGAAGAATCAGGTTATTTTTTTAGGAAAATAAAATATAAAATGGAGATAGATAAAGATGTCAGCAATGTAACGACTTTTCTAAAAATGTTGACCATTTAGCAAGCAGATATAAAAAAAAGCTTGGACATGACCCTAAAAGAAGACACAACGTGATTGAAGATGTCTTCAAGTTATGTTGGGAAGAAAATATAATTTCAAAAAAACCAAGAAAATGCGCAGACACTCTGTACAAGAAATAATGAAAAAAGAATTCGCGGAGATCAAAGTAGATACAAGAGATGAAAAAGACATTAATTTAATGAATTACAGACCTGATATTTACTATCCGACAAAAAGAAGAAGAGCGTTACTCTTATCGAAATATGCGTGACAGACATTACAGTTTAAACATAGTTGAAAATAATAATTATGATAATATGATCTGCTAGCGTCTTTTCTGACATTAATATACAAGTGCACGACAAAATTTTAACATTTCTTAACACATGGTCGGTGTGGTGACATGATATCATAAAGTTGCATGAAGGAACTAGATGTCACCAACCAGGTTGAGCCATATATTAAAAACAGCGATTTAGATTAACCCATCTATTCATAGTTCACGGAAGAAGTTGTGGTATTGAAGAATTCAAAATAGCTTTAAGTATAAATACACTGTTGGCAAAAATAATCAAGCAAGCTGTGCCAGTGAACAAAAATAAAAATTGCAACAATAATTTTAGCCCATAAATAAAAAATACAATATTTATATCGGCAATATTTTAATTTATATAAAGATGTAAATTTATACATGATAGTAGAATCTTAGGAAAGATTTTATAGCATAAATTAGTAAACAGAAGACAAAATAATTTTTTCTAAAATTTTATCTAATTCACATTGAGTATAAATTCTTTATAGTAAAAATCAATGTGATAAATATTGTTCAAAGTGCATGCTTGATTTATATATTAAAAATGTTGCTACAGCCACCCATGAATTTTTTTAAACGCTTAAAGGGCATATAAGCTCTTCTCAATTTATTTAAATAAAATGTAAACTAACTAAAAGGTACATTTCTGGCTTTCTTAAACTTTTAAAGTATATAAAATATGTCGTTTATATGGTTCTTGCAAATAGTGATATAAATAAAACGTTATGAGAAGAGCATAACTGTCTATATTCTAAATTTAAGACTCCTTTCTCTGAAATTTACGGAAATTTTGGGTGTTAAAATTTTTTTTCACAATAAATTATTTTTTAAATTGTATTGAAACTAATGATAACTAAAATCCAATGCAAAATTATCTAGATTTTCCTGTCTCTAAAAAAAATCCGTAAAAATAATTTTTCTTGGTTAAAAATATACTTATACATCTATTCACGTGTCTTTAATATGTCGGATTATCTTAAGTTCCAGCCATGAATATTAGATGTAAATATGTTTATAATACCCTAATATATTCTCTAATACAAAAAATGTTTTTTAAAATTTGAATATAATAATAAATTGATACTAGTGTATAAAAAACGATATTTTTTGATATGCTTTCTATAAATATTTTTTTTATTGGAATTTTAATTTTTAAGTATTATTACGCAAATATTATTTTGGAAACATAATTTGTATCTATAAAAAATTTACAAATAAAAATGTTTATTATCTTGTTTTATTATATTTCCTTTATATTACACTTAAATAAATTTCATATATATCTTTTTCTCTATTTCACCTCCTTTAGGTTTACATATTTGTGCATCTGAATTTAGTTATTTATATGTGAATATGTTTAAATTTTTACCTTTAAATTTCTAAATTTAGATTGCGATTTCTATCTTAAAAAACATGGTTTCAGCACCTCCTAAATTTCGTACACTATTAATTACAAATTAATGAAAAAAGCATAAAAATAAACCCCATAAATTTTCCCATCTCATCGGAATCAAATTTTCATATCATATAAGCTTTTTGGGTTTCTTTCTGTTATTACACATTATAGGTTTTTAATAAAATGACTAACAAATTAAAATGTGTGATTCATTATTCTTTTAGTTTTGAATGCATATAGTAAATATTTTTCTGTTATAAAAATGTTTATAATATCAAGAATTATGTTTATTAAGATATATTTAGCATTTATTTTAATTTCATCATTTTTAATTGTTAATATTTGATTTTTAATTGGGTTTTCTTGCAAATTTTATGGCATAAACTATTCGTGAATATTTTTTGTTGTACATCGGCTTTTTGATTACTAGAAAACCTTAATTAACCAAACGTGATATTTTTTTTAATTTATTCTAATGGGGTAAAGTACATTGATGTGATTAAACGATAATTATTTATGTAAAGTTGTGAATTTGTTCAATACATACTGCCAAAATTAATAATTTATATGCAATTAAAAGGAAAATGCTAAAGAGATAGTTAATGTGTAGTAAATAATATATGTTTATAAGAATTATAAGGTAAGTTATATAAGATGGTCGCAATTAAATTGTCAATATGCCAATCTTATTAAATTGTAAATTCAAATATATCATTGATAACTGAAAATGTAGAGTAAAATTATGCATTAAATATACGGCGAAATAAGTATTGTATTATAATTTATTTCATATATTACAACCTTTTTTGATAAGTCGTTACTGTATCGTTAGTACATGTATTAAGAATGATACGTAGATGAAACAGCTAGGGTTTAATTCTTATATGAATATACGAATCTTTTTAGTATTTAATTAAGCACAATGATAAGAATTATACAGTATTTCGAAGTAAAATTTATAAATTAAGACATAAAAAAAGGAAAAGGGTTTAAATAACAAGAAACAGACAGCAAATATATCTAATTAAGCAGATAAATATATGTTTATGGCTATTTTGATCTTAGTTTAGAAATTTAAATTTGCTGTTATAAATTTATTCGAAAAAGTTAAAGGATACAAATAATATAATATAAATTACATTCTTATAATTAAAAGTATAGTAGTAAATTTATAATTTTCACTAAACAGATTTCATTGCAAATTTTAATATACTTAATTTAAAAGAAGCATCCTAAAAAATACCAAAAATATGACAGATTGAATAATTTGGTTTAAATCGTATGAATTGCATAAAAAAAATTGGCGTATTTATTATGAAATCCTGGCGGTCTTATTGCTGTTTAAAGGGGTGAATTGAAAAAAACCGAGACGCGGTATTCGAAATATTAGAAAATTAATAATAGAGTTTTTATGACCATTATATCTTAAAAGATCAAACAATTTAGTTAATATAACAAGCTATAATGTTTACTTTCAAATAAATTTGTTTATTAAAATCGCTGGTTTAAATATTTTGAATCCATAAACACAAAAAAATATTGAACTTATACGTATTGCTTTAAAAATAAATAATTATTTTAATATCTTTGGATTTATATCATTATATATAATTTGCACGCAGTACAAAGTTTTAAAAAATTTACGGAGCTGTATGGAGTTTTTCATCATAATTTTATGTAGAGATTTATAATTGAATATATCGCAATCAAATCTTAATAAATTCGATACTATTTAAAAGATCAAATAAAATTTGTAAATCCACATATTAAGCCATAAAAGCCACAATACTCTTTAAAATGTGTATTTATAATTTTTTACGTTTTTCTCATTGATTCGCCTCATTTCTGTTAAATATATTTCTTTTTTATATATTAATAGAACTTTCATCCACTGAATATATATTTTAACGGCATATGGCTTTATTAATAACAATGAAATTTGAAACCAATCTGACAGATTAAATATGTATTTCATTTAATATTGGATTTGAAAGGGTTATGCTAATTTTTGTATATATATGTGCAGTTTATTTATGAAAAAAATTTAGTTGATGTTAATGCTCTACAGAATCAATTTTTAGATGATAAATATTTTATTTTCCGATCATCTTGTAGTCAAAGTTGTCTTAGACTTTCTGAAAATTTATATATTTTATGATATTCGTTGCATTATTGATTTTTTGAATAAAAATAACGATATGTTGGACTTGTTTTTTTGTGTTTCTTCTCTTCTTTTAAAATATTTCGCATTGAAAATTCTTTATTTATTATACTATTGATTTCTTGAATTTTTCTATGGAATCAAAAAAACTGCATTCTTAATTGTTTACTATAAATTCATCGTCATTTTTACTTCTAAAAAACATATCTTTTGTTTATGTGATTCGGTCGAGCTGTCTGTGTATATGAAATTTGGTAGTTCGGGTTTCCTATAATAGCATGCTTTTCAGAACTATAATCAAATATTTATTTGCTCTCAGTAAAATTCCGATAATGCCATTTTATGGTATGCAATTATAGAATTATAGCTACTAATTTTTTTTCATATACAAATAGGCTATTATATTAAATCTTTTATTTCAAAAGAAAGATGAAGTATATTTTTTTAAATTATATTTAGTAAAAAGAGATTATATTTAGATAACTATTTATAAAAATGGAAGCTAGATCCGAATTGTTTGACATGTATGCATAATTCTTAAATATATATAAAATCTGTCTAAAAATGGATATGGAAATTAATTGACCATCACATCATTTTTCAAGGGTACTGATAATCATAACTGTATTTTAATATATTGCGCACAATAAGTAAATGTAATAATTTTTTAATTATATATATCATTATTATTTTAAACATTATTGCTATATCTGATATTCTGAACATTTTTTTATATTAAATAGTACAAAAAGTACAAATTATATCAGTATTCATGAAACATTTTATCAATGATTTTTTACACATAAGAACAATTTTAATATGCTTTATATGCAGAAAATTTTTATTCTATTGTAGATTTTTAGAATAAAATCCATCTTTATAGAATTTAAATTTATCGGAGATTTTTATATTTATAAAATTTAAGAATAGATGAAATCAAACTGTGATTTCATTGCTTTAAAATAGATTATTTATATGAATAAAATTATTTTTATATCTTTAAACAAATTATAGTTTTGTCTTGGTGCGTTTCTATACCTAAACTTACTTATTTATAGCAGAGAAAGATTTAAATCCAAGTTTGCACTTTTGCCAATAAAATGTTTCCGAAATTTCATTTATTACTTCGAAAAAAGTCAAAAAAGGCTTATAGTGACTTACATTAAATTCTATTTATTTAGAAATAGCTATAATAAAATTATGATTATTTAAAAAAAACTAAGTCTTATAACTATTTTACAAGCGCCTATATAAGCGGAAGCAACTTATTTTTATACATTTTAATATAATTTTGTTGTTATTTTGTAGGTTATCTCGTATAATTTCTTTAATGTCGTGTCTATGTCGAAAAAATAAGAGAATATGGCTATAAATCTTATTTTAGACTAACTGGCGTATCTATACAAAACAAATACTTAATTTACGTCAATCTTATGATTTAAATATTAACAAAATATAATACATGAGCCTGCAAGAAAAGATGAATAGTTTTCTTTGAAGAAAGAATTACAATTTCACACATTGAAAGCAAATTCTATGGTATAATCTATAATAAAGAGAAAAAATTCAATTTCTTTCTTATTAATATAAATTTTGTGGTCTTGAAGGCTTCAAACACATTAAAATGGTATTTTTCGTAGACTGATGAAAAAAAATACAGAAAAATAAACTTTTTCAATATGTATATTTTGATAGCAAATATTTTCTTTTCGCGAGCAATATCTACTAAAACATATGTGAAATGTAGTTCAAACGAACTTTTTTTTGTATATTTTTAATTTAAGAAAAAATTGATATATAGCGTATATATAAACTAAATATGTCCGAATTATGTAAACCGCACGAGTAGTTTAACTAAATTCTTGTATTACCAAGAAAAAAAGACATAACTTTTAAACATAAGAATGTTCATTTTTATAAACCACAACTGAAATTATCAAAGAAAAAAATAGACATACAAATACAGATTTAACGTCATATTAGATAGAAAAATATTGCCTTTTATGAGTAAAAAAACGTGTCATTTTATCAATTCATATATACCGAAAACACAATTATTCTTTTTTGCAAGAATTATTTTATGCGTTGGCGCTTTAACTAGTAGCATAAAAAATAAAATTAAATATATATGATTAGAAATGGCTAGATGATAAAAAAAGTCCTGTATATCGTTTCATTATGCTTTATTATCGGACACACAAATTTTTTAGCATCAATTAACACATAAAAAAACTTAAAATTTCTATACGTAATGAAAAATTGTGAACTGTAAATATAAAATCGACCGATAAAGCTGATTTTTATAGATGTTTAATATTTATTTTGACAGGAACAATGATATAATACAAGATTTCTAGATCAATTTAGAAAATACATAAAAAGAATTATTTCCTGTTTATTTGACAAATTCCGGACCTAAAAATAGAATAAAATATTGTATGCGGAATACATCCATATAAAATACGAAATTTATAAAATTAAGAGTAAGATATACATATCACTTCAAAACTGCAGATTTGATGTTTGGTTTGAATTCAAAATGTATACAATGTACAGATAAAAAAAATATTCATTTCTATTTTTCATTCTGTAATTTTAAAAAAATTTATATGGTTAAAAAGCACTATGGCTTTTTATGTAATTTCATAGCACTTAAATTTATTTCACAAAGAAATCCTTTATATGCAATTCTGTTTTTAAGATTGTAGTGATGCTAATGTTATTATTTTTGTTGCGTATTTAGCAAAAAAAAACACAGTAGAAACCAAATTTATACAAAGTTACAATGCGCATATATTAATAATATTCTAACAGCACTTTTACAATAATTATCATATATTATTTGGCAGAAAAGATTTTTTCTTTCATGTTCTTTATTGTAATATATACTCTAATTTTGCAAGATCTAAATATTTTTAACATTATTTCTTCTATTGCAAACAATGTAGAAATACGATTATAGAAATGTCTATACTCGCAATATCTATAGTTCCTGTTTTTTAGAAACAGAAAATAAGCAGAAAAAGATGAAATTAAACGGTATAATATATAAGAAAAATCTTTGTCAGATAATTAATATTTTCTACGTGAATGCATTTTTTTTGTACTAAAAAAAAAGTTGATAGTGTTTTTTTTCTTTTAGTAACTGTTTAATGCACTTTATAGTTTCAAGATAAAATTTGCCTATGCAGATATATTTTAAAATTAATCTTTAAAAAAAAATATTTTATCTGTAGTTATTTTGTGAATGCTAACACATGCTTATAAATATAATATTAGCTAGTTTTCAATATAAAAAAATAGCAAATTTTATCATTATTAATGTCGGATGCTTGTAATCAGGCATTATTGCAAACGTATCTTTTATCGTATTTTTTTGTTTCCAGTAATCTTTTTTTGATGATAATGAATTTTAAAATGATTTTTGTGTTTTTAAAAACACTTGTAGATATTCCACATGCTTCAACCAGAAACTTAAATTTTTCAAGATATAAATCTGCTTATTTTATTTGAAGATGATAAACTATTCTCGAATATAAATACGAAGAAGAACACACATTACAATACTTTTTTAGCAAATTGCATTAATTCTGCTAGAATCTGTAATATGCATAGAAAAAAATATTGAAATTTATTTTTATTTATAAATGTTCTGTTTACAAGTCGACGAATGATAATATTTATTTTATGAACAAACATTCTAATTATAATCTCTATAATACATAATGTTATTTACGGTAGTTTAATATTGTTTAATCCATAACATAGATATAATTTATAGCACCAAAATTGAAAAAGGGAAAATCTATTCGTGTGAAGACTTTGGATATAAGTTTCTCATAAATTCTATACATTTTTACCCTTCAGTTACAGATCTTATAAATTTGTAAGCTGATTTATAAATGAATTTTCTTAGAATATATTTAAAATGTATTACACATGTCTTGATTAAATTTTTTGTGATTCGCAGAATTCCAAGAAACAATCTATGCATCAGTACATAATCGAAACTCTGAATTTTAAAAATTAATATTATTTATATAAGATAAATTAGCAAACAGATTAGAAAATTACCGCTCTTTATTTGTTAAGATCATTTTATAACTTTAAAATAAGGAATTATATGATTAAATATATGAATATTGTTAGCTAATCAAAAATAAAGACATCGATAAGAAGATAATTGTATTTATAAAATATTTTAATTATCTTAGTACTTAAGTGAACGTTACAATATCAGCTAATTCTAATTATGACTTTTTGAAACCTCATCAATTTTTTAAATGGCAAATCTTAATATTGAATTGCATTTTTGTCTAGTTTAAAAAATATTCAGCGTTAATTTATGACGCCTAATCAAGCTTGAAGATAGTCTTTTACCGGATTATGTTTATTACAGTATTTAACAAGCGTGTGGCAAAAATATGGTGATTATTTTTTAATCATAATAAAAATGACGAAAAAAAAATATTTCTAAAATAAGAATCCTAGTTCACTTTGATTAAGTATAAAGCTTATTTTTCGTGAATTTTTTACTCGGCGTATTTTAGATATTAATTATTAGATGCCGAAAAGGTTATTAGAACTATTTAGTATCAGAATCAAGTTAATTATTATTTCGAGCATATACAATAAAAAAACATTTTTTATATTTTTACACATATACATGTGAAGATTTATATAAATAAAAATGCATCAAATGTAGTTTTTGTATCCTAAAAAGACGGATTTTATTTGTGTCATATATGTATACTTAAATGATTACAAAAATGTATTCGAAAATAATTTCGGCAATAAAACAATAAAATACAGCTGATAAGCACTAGTAAACATCTAATAACGAGAGTAAAGCGACGAATAGTCTTTTTTTTGTGATTTTTAATTCAATTGACCCAAAATGTATCTTTATTAGGTATCGAAATAGTTTTTAAGGAATAAAAAACTACAATTGAAAATAATGTTATAAAACTAAACACATGCGAAATAACGATGATTTATAAATCTACATCATAGTATGTAACCAATTTTGCTTTGTGAAATATACATACATGATAACAGGAAATATATAATATAAAAAGAACGTTTAAAAAATTAATAAATTTTTTTGCGTGCTTAATATGTTTTATATATTTATAAATCTTTTTTTTTGTAAAAAGTCATTAATCATACAATAATTATTGCGGATCTTTTCGACTGTATAACTATAATTTTCTATTTAAACGGCTTTGCTAATATTAACTTGTCAGATACTAAGTATACAACCAGAATATGCTATTCTTATATGATACATTAGAAGATAATACATAAAAATCTTGATGGATCACTTATACGCTAAACAATAATTCATTTATAAAGAACCTGTTTACATAATTTAATTATATAATTTGTATTCTATTACCTTAAAAATTTGCAACCTTTGATACTTATTGAATTATGATTTTCCCTTATGTAAAAAAATCTTTTTTTGCTTGTTAATAGTTGTCTTCATATTAGATTTCATTTTTGCGATAAGATAGATGCACAAAAACATAACTGAATTTATGTTATGTCTAGAATATAAGCACTAGAAAATATTATTATGGAATTTGCTGTTTATTCTATGATATTTAGCTATTTATAGTAACATTATAATTTAATTTTGCATTTATAGAAAGGTATAATTACAGCACATTTATAAAGGTTAGAATATAGATTAAAATCATTTTCATGTGTACTAATACAATATTTCATATTTTTACACATACATAGTGAAAAATTTATGTATTTTAATTTCTTTCCGATTTTTATTTTTTTATCGGCTCTCTATTTATATTGTAGACTTATTTATTTTATTTATATTAGAGATTAATATATAATGTCATCATGGTCATTCTTTGAATCAAGAATTAAGTTGATTTTTAATTTAGCCCCTTAATTATAAAGATGTTATTTTGTTATTTTATTTTTTATCACACGCAAGAATTGAAGTTGATCAATATCGGATTATCTTGAAATCGGAAACTAAGCCAAAATTAAGTCGACATGTAGAGTTGCCTATCTAAAACGCTGGTTCGCTACGATGGTAAAGATATTTTTTAAAAAACATTGATGACTGATCTAAGAAAAATTGTGGTATAGCACTGATTTTTTAACTACCATGGACTGAAATTTGCATAGATGATTATAATATTATTTTTAGTACATAGAAATACACAGTTGTAAAATACGATAATAACATCATTAGGTTAGTTCTCCATTAAAAATCCAATTCACGCGTTTATTTTTTCTGTGAGCTTCACTGTTCATAATATTACCATAAAAAAACCAAATTCACATAAAAATTACTGAGGCTAAGAGATAATTTTTACTATTCATACTCAATAAGAAAACTCTTATTTGCTAACATGAATTAAATAACCTTTATAATTGTCTAGAAAAGTATAAACATCTGTCTGTTTCTTACTATCATGTTATATATCATTTGATTTTTATTTGTTTTTATTGTTCTCGATATTATGCCATAACAAATTATATCATATGTCATAACATGGGACGGAGTGGTAGCAAAATATCATAAAAGGCAAATAGTAGAGCTGAAGTCACAAACCAAATCGAGGTATATATTTAAATTATAGGATTATATACAATCCGGACTAATTGCATATTCTAAAGAGGAGAGGTATAGAAGAAGATTTAAAGAGGGAATATGGTCAAGAGTATAAATATGTGTGTGCTCAAAAAATTAATCAAGTAAATCAGAAGAAAAAAATATTATCCTATAATACCAAAATTAAATTTATTAATGCAATAGAAAAAGCTTTAGTTTGTTTTCTTGTAAAAAAATATATGTAAATCTGCATATAAATTTTTTAACACATACAAAATGTGAAATATTAAAAACTCTTTAATCAAAACATTTTACGAAATAATAATTAGAATTTAAAATGTTTTTTTTTCAAATTTCGGGATTATAATTTCATTTATAATATTTTCATATTATTTACATTATTTATTATAATAGTCAAATATCAAACTAGAATTAAATATAAAATTGAATGCAAGACTACGTTTAAAAATCTTGTATAAGTTGCTAAATTAAGTAAAATGAAATATAAACATTTCATTTTTATATTTTAAAATCAATATGTTTATAGATTATAGATTTTGTGCACTAAAAATAATTTTATGGGTATCATTATATTTCATTGGATATTAAATAAAAAATAAATATTATACAAAGATAAAATGCATATAAAATTATATTTTCCATATAATAAACTTATGTAAGTCTGTTAATATGCAAAAATCTAATTGACATGCAAAATTAAAGCGAAATATCAAATCTTATTATAATTTAAAATTTCTAAAAACCTATGTGTATTGTTTATCGCTAAATTTAGAACAAAAAAATATGATAAATTAATTATCTTATAAAATTTATGTGGCTGTTTAGTTAAATATAAACAAAGCATGCAGCAAATAATACTTAAAGATATCAAATTAAGTACAAAAAAATAGTATTTTGATCAAAGACGATTTTCATGCAAAAAAATGTTTAAAGATGTATATAAAAACCAAATGCAATTTTTAAGGACCATACATATAATCAAAAGACATGATATCTAAAATGAGTTATTATTACATTTTAACTTGTTATTTATTTATGGGTTAATTTTCTTTTTATCTATTTAGACGTGTTCAGCGTGTTGGGAATATTGCACAACTCCTTGATGCATCTTTCGACACCTTCCTCTGATCTATCTTCATCAACTGCTCTTCTTCTCTCAAATGAGATGAGTTCAAGTGTCTAGCGGAGTGTGAGAGCTTGCATGTATTCTTCTACTTCGTCCGGTATTTTTAACTCCTTAACATATTTTTTATGATATTTTGTGACCACCCCATCCCAAGTCATCACATATGGTATTATTCTTGTTTTGCATTGTAAATTAAACCATGTTCATTTGCCAAGATGTCATACTTCCTATATTTTTCATTCTCAACTTCAGTCAAGTTATCAAGGCATGTTTTACCTATTTCGATCAGCGTAATCATATTTTCTTTTTTATCGTATAGAAAAATATCAGGTCTATTTTGTTTGATCTAAATATCTGTTTTAATTCGGGTATCAACTTTTATTTCTGCATTTTCGTTTTCGCAAATCTCTTGTACTGAGTGAGTTCTGATCTTTTTGGTTTTCTTATAGTTATATCGTCTTGATAGGAGGAAATGAAGACATCTTACAATTTCATTATGTCTTCGCGTGTAATCATGCCCTAACATTTTCTTGCATCTTGTTGCAAGGTGATCAATTGTTTTCATAGCTTCTTTGCATTATGGGCATTTTATCCTCTCGCCATAAAACACATTTCTGTCATGAATAAAACAGAATTTTCCTTCCTCACTTGGTTTGATGTGGCCATCTTTTATCCATCTTGATGATCCAACAATAACAACCATATCATTATTCTTAGCTTCAAAAAGTTTTTGGTGTAATGGTTTTTCTTTTATTTTTCACAATAAACTTTGTTGCTGCTTTTTCTCAAGTGTTTCGGAGTCGGTGATATTAGCATTATATTTATTTTTAAGATATTTTTCAATTAGTGAGAGATGTGTCTTGTTATCTTTTTCTACTTTTAGAATTTCGGCTCTCCTCGGTGAGCTGTTTTTACTGTTTTCGAGCAGATTTTTTAGCTGGTAGATCATCTTCTCAGCTTTAAATTCGATATTACACAGCCCACGTCCTAGTCCATTTCTCTTTATATATAATCTTTGTTTATTACTAGGCTGGAGGTGAATAGAAAATTCGTTTAAAATATCTCTTATCTTATCATCAAGTTTGATGTATGCTTCTGGTTCTAATTTTAATACGCCTATGTGGTAATTTATGAGTGACGTCGCATGTTCATTAATGGCTTTAAATAAATTCCCGGCATTAAGTTTAGTCTTACATAAATTTCTTATTCGATTTAATATTTGTTCTGCAATTATATCTATATTTTCTTGCTTTAGCTCTAATTTGCTATTCTCAATTACCCTAAGATATTTGTAGGCTGCCGGGCCTTCTATAAATGTTGCTACATCTGCACATATTTCATGGTTAGTGGTTATATATTATATATTAGTATTACTGGTTAAAAAAATAATTTTTTTTACCATATAAAATTCAATATTTATCCTATAAAAAATATGAATTTTGCATCATATTTAAGTTGTCTATAATAAATTTAGATATAAAATGTTATAGTATGCCTAAAATATTTATTCAAGGCTTCTTTTTATACTTACATCTAAAATTAAGAATTTCTTTGTTTGTTGATAATTTATACATATACTTTTACTATGTTTCCAAGCCACATATATTATTGACATAGAATATCAATAACAGCCATCCCATTTATAAAAACATCTAGTCGATCTAAAAATATCTAGTTTATAAAATATTCATTAGTATGTAATTATTAAATGCTATAAAATACGTTTTCACAATGATTTATCCAACTATAACTTCTTTTGATTTTTAATCACATCTTTTTTTAAGTAAAAACCTATAATTTTATGATAACTTTCCGCTTCCAACTATATTAAAAGAAAAAAAGCAGTGTTACAAAACAAATAGTCATATTAAAAATGTGATTGAGCATTCATAATTAATCTGAAATAATGATAATAGAAGCTCTCGTAAAAAACAGATTTTTATTAATATAAAGCTAATATTATGAAATTCATTTAGAACTAGATAAAACGACATGAAATCAAGATAATAATATTTTATAAAATTACAAATTTATAAAATCGCATATGCTAGAATTTCATTTATCTTTTATTTAAACATTCATTGTAGTTCATACTTCTCTAATGTTTTAACACTTGAATTATCTATATACTATGATGCGTTAATTAGAATAAATTATATATATTATGATTCTATCAATGATAAATACCAATCATATTTATTTTCAATTTTCTGTTATAGGTTAGAAATTGTTTATAAAAATTAATGGAACTTATAAATAAAGTTAAAAATCCCGGACTTAGTAGAAACATATATGCAAGCTCCAAAACTCCGCAAAACACTTAATTCATCTCATTTGTGATAAGAAGAGCAGTTGATGAAGATAAGTTGGGGTAAGGTTCAAAAGATGCATCATGGAGTTATGCAATATTCCCAATAGGCTTACCACGTCTAAATAGATATTATTGATAAAAATAATTAACCCATATATGTCTAAAAATATTTATAAAGACATCGATTTTATGGTAAAACAACTATAAAATGACCCAAAACACATAAAAATTTGATTTATAAACTATAAATGCAATTTAAATCGACATACTTGGGTTTTTTAATGCTTCGTTAAAAAATTAACTGTTTTTTAAATAAAATTAAATTAATAAACGAAATAATCTTGGTTCTTCGTATTACAAAAATAAATTTAATCTGTGCTATAGAACTATGATAATGGCACAAAGGAATTTTTACAAAAAAAAAGTACCCATCAAATTCTTTAATATAAAATATTAGAGATAGTACATATAATAGACATCTATATCAAAGATATTCTTTTTAATTTATAATAAGGAAAATTTAATAAATGCAAGTAAACCATGTATAGTTATGTTTACGAATGCATTTTTTATACTATAAACATTTCTTAATATCTACAAGTATCTTATGTTACTGGAATAAAAAATATATTTAAAACAATCTAATTTTTAAATAACTTAATGAATATTTTTTGAATGAAAATTGTTCTAAATATTATAATTTAAAAATACAAGTAAGAATATTCAAATATATAATTTTTTCTGCAATATTTTTTTTAGCATATGATAAATTTAAAACAAATCTTACTTTGTTTGGTATATTTTTTTCAAATTGATCAAGTTTAATTATATTCACGCTATATTATCGATTAGTAATCAAGAAATTATAATTGGAATTCGTTATAAACCAGTCACATATGATTAGATATAAACTAAAAGCATATTACAAAATAAACCATCTTATGAATTAAAACTTCTATAATCACTATCTTATTCTCATTCTGTATACACAGCATAGAAGCATAATTTCTCCATTATTTTATTGTCTGTTAGTAACGAAAATATATTCAAAGATAGAGTATTTTATAACTAATGCGCGCAATATTCAGATTGAATTACATCTGTTTATTTTTTTATAAATTTAAAAGCATAGTAGAAATCTAGCTGATAATAAAATGCAGTTTGATTTGCTATAATCATCGTTAAATAATATTTAGATTTCATTTTTGCTTCTTAATTTACGGGTATTACATATATTTCAGAATCAATGGAAGTAAATCGGGCGAATTTGTATTCGGATTTTCGTATATAAAATATATTTTAATAAAAAAATATCTATGTTAATGATAATATTTCATGCCAATTATTTTATAAAAAAATATAAACAAAAGAACGTGATGTTACCGTTTTTATCGATAGAATTAAATTCACTTAATTGAAAGAATTTTGTGAAGACCCGTGAATTATAAATTTTAGCATGAATTTAGAAATAAATATTTTATGTTTATAAAAAACATTATGTGACATAGCGTGATTTCTAGCCAAAATATATATTTGATTAAAATTAAACTAATTGGATATCAAAAAATTGATGTAAGATATATGTGCAAATAGGGCGAAATAAAAGAGAAAATACAATATTTTGATAACCAGTAATGTGTTGTCTATCTAAAATACTTAGATTATGCCATAAGGTATTGTGGCTTGATTTTATCTAAATCAGTAAGAATTCCTTGAAAATCTCTATATAAGATGTAGAAACAAGCTTTGAAACCGATCAATAGCTTAATATAATGAATATCTGCTATACATTATAACACATAGACCAAAAGGGATGTAAACAGTAAAACGTATCCATGATGATGGGTATCTCAATGCATACATATTCAAGATAATAATCGATTAGATAAAAAGTCAATTTATTTCAGGAATTCATCATGCTTATGTGCATTTAAATTTAATTTTCAATAAAGTTAAATTAATCAACTTACGTAAAGTTTTGTGTTTATAAACTATATCTTATAAATATCTACATAAAATACAAATTGCAATGGCATTAACAAAAATATTTTATTAACGAAATTTAATTCGATGAATAATTCTTTTACGGCTATGAATTACATAAATTTGAAAATATATTGGCAAAAAATTTATTGTTTGCTATGGACTAACAATAAACTCTGCATTCTCAAATTTTTCATGGGTGCAAGTTACGCATAATAAATAAAATCTCAACATCATTCGTATATTTCGCGAATTTCATGGTAGAAAGATGTTGAACTTGTGCTTTGAGCATGAATTAATAAAATAAAAAATAGTACAAAAAAATAAACAATTAGCAAGATTTAATGGTGATATTTAGGATAATCAAAAATTAAACGACACAAATATAAAGCATCAACATAAGTAATTAAAGCTGTAGCCGACGTACAGACGATAGTATCTAGAATAAGATTAGTTTACTGTATCTTGAAAGAACAGGTAGATTGTAAATAATATTTTAACATGGCAATGAAATTTGTGGCTAGAAAGCCCATAAAAAGCAGTATACCCTTTTCACTATACGCTTTTTTATGGCTATTGTTAATACAAACCCTTAAATAGATTGTATGCATCTTATTATTATATTTTCATAATAAAACGTATTCATAGTGCACAAATTATAACATTATATTTACTTAAACATGAAATTCCGATTTTTTACAAAGAATCTACATAACTTTAAAATTTTATTCATTTTGATTTACGTTTTACGGAGCAAATTTAGATGAAAATATTATATGAATTTACGGCTCTAGGTTTAACTACAAATTAATATAAAAATTTTGAATATAATCTTATAAGCAGCTAAAAAATATCTTTTTGGGCATTTTATCATTTAGAAAAGTATATAATCGCTTTTTTATATTAGTTATAAAATCCGAATTTAAAAATAGGTATAATCTCTCAAATCATGTAAGTTAAATTATAAGTTAAAAAAATTTTGGGAGTAACTGGGGATATATTAAACGAATTACAGCTGTTCTTGTGCAAATTGAAATCTTTTGACCTGTAAATTATATATCTATGGTTTTTGTAAAAAACAATTCTTGATTAATTTAATAGCCTGTATTTGATAATCTGTTTATAAATACTGTATCGTAAGTCAAGAGTTTTTATAAGCCCTGCTAAAGCCAGATGAAAAATTTTTCATTTAAAAAAACAAATCTTGGAAATTTTTTCTAGTTTTTTTATGCTCACCTATTATAGTAGATATGAAAAAATCCATATATTGAATATTTTCTATTTATGGGGATATTTCACCATACAAACCAATAATCAAAAACATTTGTATAACCAGGAATATAGTCTTTTTTTTATAATTAAAAAAATTATTTCTTAAGATAATTTTCATTTCGTCACATTATCATTTATATATCTATACATAACAAAAAATACATACATTCAATGCCTCAAATTTTTTTCGCTTTTTCTAAATTAGAAAAACGTGAGCTGAATTATGCCACGGTTTCTATATGAATTCGTAATTTTCTATGTTATGCAATTTCATGGACTAAATTAGTGATGATGATTACTTTATTGTAAAAAAAATTGTAAATCATTTTAACCATGTTTTTACATGCTTTAGTCTAAAAAATTATCATTTCATCTAGTTTGTCTCTATTACAAAGAAACAAGAAAGTTTTTGTATTTCAAGATTAAAAATCGTATTCTTTTCGAACATTTTCTGCGATAAACAAAATTCGAGGCTCGAATGTAGTTTTTTCTTTAATTGCACGTATAATCTAATAGCTTTTGACTATATATATATTTTTTTAATCCGAACAGCATAATAAAAATATATTTATAGAGTTGTTTATAATATTTAAAATACTTCTTTAATTTTTTCGTGATATAAATCGCTTTTTTTTTAAGATTAAGACCCGCATATTTTGTCGGTGTCGCTTTCTGCTTGTTTTAATTAGTTTAAGTCTATTTTTATAATCTGGATATTGTTTTTTTAACTTTATATGGTCCTACTAAGTTCATTTACCCCGTGAATTTTGATTACATCTCCTCTTTACATTTTATCAAACATTTAAGTTTTTTTTTAATTTATTGACACTGTAGATTCGCTTCAATCAAAAATTCTAATTGTAAAAAAGAAAGAATCTTGATACAATTTAAAATAATTAGCTATGATAAAATTTTCAGGTTATATGGTCAAACCTTGAGGTACTCTTCAAAATACATCAAACTTTTATTATAATATAGAAATCTTATATAAAAGTATTTATTTAAAACATTTTTTAATAACTTTCATAAATAATAGAACTACTGAGCAGTATTTATATAAGAGAAGCGTTCTTTTATGGAATATTGGATATTTTCAATAGCATAAATAATCATATAATTCGAAAAACTATTTCTTCGGTTGAAATTTTCTATTTTGCGCTGGAGATATTTTATAAAGCAAAAGGTGATTATTGAATATTATTATTTCGGTTCACACAGGTGAATAACTGCTTATAAATATAGTATTAACTTTAAACAGAAAATTTTTGATTATCACGAGTTAACTTATTTTGTTCTAATGTTTCATAGATAATCAACACAATAAAAGGTTTTTTTTTTGATTTAAGATACCTCAGTGTCAAATATTTAGCTAATTATCGATGGTTTGGATAAATTTATATATTTTATTTGTTTTTATATATCCAGTTTCCCTATTTAGTTTCATTTACTGAACTAATTTTATTTGAAAAACTTCTTAGAAACATATATGGAGATCAGTATTATATATTTGCTTATATACTTAATAGATTTACTAATAAAAATACATATCTTTTTTTTATATAAAATGAAAAAAATTCAGGATAAAAATCCTACTTTTACTCTTTAGTTTACTTTAAGCATGTTTTGAATGCAAACAAATTTAATATATTTATTCAATTGTAAATTTGAGAACGTTATGTCATGTGCAATAAATCTAAATAACTATTCATTATATGAGCATTTTACTCTTAGAGAATTTTTCCGAGATCCGGTTAAACATATAAAAATTTAATTATAATTATAAACACAATATGCATTTTTTTTTTATTTAAATACAAATTATACTAATGTTCATTTCAATTTAAACTAAAAAAGAAAAATAATCCAATTTATGGAAAAAGTAAAGAATTGGTAAATAATTTACCATATAAAAATAAATTAAAACATTAGTTATCTCTTCTTTTTTTATTTTGTCTATTGAAGTTCTCATCGGAAATCGTTTATAAATGTATGTCAGTGTATATTTTCTGAATACAATCTGACGTCAAAATAGTAATTTTCTATATTTTTTATTACAGTCTATACAATTAAAACAATAGATGTAATTTATTTGCAAAAAAAAATGTGTTTTATTTAAAATAATTTTTTACACCTTAATAAATTCTTTTTTTCTTTGTATAATTACATCCATGAATGTATAATACAAATATTTCGTTTTCTAATTATATGAGAACTAATTTTAGCTCGTTTATTATTGATAGTTTTTTAAAACTAATGTAAATGTGTAACTATAAAAAATAGTTTATTTCTGACTATTTTTTGTATTCAGTTATACCGACTTAATATGCCCAAAAGTACAAAGAAGAATATGAAATGATACTCAAATTTTTTAATGAAGCCTTATAATTTTAATGAAATCTTTAATAATAACTTTATAAAGCAAAAATATGATACATAGAATAAAAAGGTATGCCTAAAACAGACATAATCACATTTAAAAAGTAAGCTTGAACATATTCAATGACGCTAAAAGGTAAATTTTTTGTTTTTTTTGTGGCTTCAATGGGACTATGTAATAAGCAAAATCATGACCGCATCTATAAAAAAGACAAAGTTAATAAATCTTTACACATACATTATATTCATATTTTTCAGATTTACGGTGGACACTTTCACTCATCTCATTTGAAAGAAGAAGCGTAGTTGATGTAAATAGATGAGGGAAATGTTCGGAAAGATATATCAAGAAAACCGAAATATTCCCATTAGACTATATCATTTCATTATATATAATTAATAAAAATAAATTTAACCCATAAATAAAAAAACTTAAGTTTATCGATAAATTAAGTTAAAGAAAAAAGCTTTGTTTTTGCAAACCAGAGTTTATAACATTGATAAAATATAGCCCTAATCTGTCATAAGAGACAAAAAATGGCAATTAACCACTGAATAATAGTATTAAAATTAGAAAACCAGTTAAAAAAACAACTTTCTTACACAGAAAACCACTTTATTATTTTAGAAACTTATTTGCATTTATTTATTACTTAATTTTCTTATAAAAAATTATTTGAAATTAAAAATAGATGATAATGCAATGATAAAAATACTTATATTAAAATAAAACAAAATGTAAAATTTTATTCGATAGAGAGAACTCGAAAAATTCTATTTCAAGATGTTTATATATATAATTTTATTGAATTCGTGATAATTTTATTTTGTTGCAAATGCTAGAAAAAGAAGATTTAGATTGCATGGATATAAAATTTAATTTTTTGTTCACAAATATATATTTCCAAATCTAATATGAGATTTATATTTTCTGTTTATTTGAAACATACGCATATAAAATCTTTTAACTATTATTTGTGTCGATTTGCACAGAAATAAAATTTTATATAAGCATAATATACATAAATCGCATTCCACTATTATTAAAAAGTCATACTATTCTAAAAATCAATGCTTTTATAGATTATATTCATAATATTTTAGATGTATGATATTTTATATTTTAAAAATGGTTATATGTTCGCGGATCCTAAAAAAAATATCAGCAGTGGAAAAAAATAGTTTTCCAAAAAAATATTCTACAAGTATAATGTTTATTTATAAATTTTTTTACTGCATGCATAAATTTATATGCCATAAATATTGTGTTGAAACTTAAAGGCTTCTATTCCACTTATTTCATCGCGTCTTCGATAAGCATATCGCTAGATACAATTACTAATTTTTGTTTCTTTGTTATAAGGAGTCGATAAACAGAGGTCATAATATTTTAAATATATAAGTTTAGAATTGAATTCTTCAAAAATAATGATTCTGTAATATATAATTGGTAACTATTAGCAGGTTATTTTTAACACATTTTTTCAAAATTAAATATGCTGTAATCCGTCCTAATTTTTTGGTTTTTTTACATCATATTTATTAAATTTTCTTATTAATAAAGTTTTTTATTTTGTAATAATTGAATTCATTGATCTAGGATATCTTGCAAAAGTATATTTTTCTACCATTTGATATTAAATCAAGATAAGAGATTAAGGATAAGTATATTACTCAAAAAAAAATAGAGATATGATTATACACTTTTTTTATGAAATTTTTCATTTCCTATTTTACTTTATGCAATCAAACCCTCAAATATAGATACGTATGATAATAGCAATATAAAACTGTTTTTAAACTAAATACAAAAAAATCCATAAGTTCTAGACATCTAGATTATATAGTTAAATTTATTTTTATACAAATATGTTCTAATACGGTGATATGCTATAATAAAATCATCTAATTTATATTCGCTTAAATATGCAAAAAAAATACATTATATAGATTAAAAAAAATTACGTTGCTGTTTTCGTCTGTAGCAATATATAATAGGGAGTGAAAAGGCTATTTATTTTTAAGGCAATATAAATTGGTTCTATTTTTCCACGATCATTATTGTATAACAAATATTGATAAAAATAGAACATCTTAATTAAAGAATTCAATATTTTCTTGTCTTCCTTATTTCATTCTATATATTTTTTTGAAGCGTACTAGTGTATCGTAATAAGATAAAAGTCACTTAATTATGATTTTTACTTGACACATGGAAATAGAGCATTCACAACGGTGTGTACTTTTTTATTATTATTACATAAAATAAATATAATTCCTACATTAAAAAAAATATCAATTATTACCGTTTGTATCTTATAAAATATTTCATGTGTCTATGATATTGTAAATATATATACCTATAAGAAACTTTCTACCAATAACAGATTTGAAATATCTTATTTCAACTTATCAAAAATGCTAAAATTCTCTATTTGTAAAATTTCGCAAAAAAATGCCTTGTATGGATTTTGTTAGGATGCAGTATTTAATATGAGGTTAGTTACTGTTTTCAGAATTATCGGATTTTACCAAAAAAAAATTATTATAACATATTTAAAATACATGCATTTTATATTTGGTTTTTAAAAGCATATTACAAATCTTAATATTTTACACAAGTAGGCGTGTTTTTTTGTTATTTTTTACGTATTGGCAATCATAATTAAACACTATAAAACAAAGTAAGAGGTATTATTTTGATTTTTTTACGCATATATTTTGATCTTTATCGGCTTTTTCGAGAACTTAAATTCACAAAGTATGAGCTCGGAGTAACAATTAGATAAAGGCCTAATGTGTTTATATACGATTTTAATCCATAGTTAGATTTAATATTATGTTTTATCGTTGTTCAATAAAAAGTTTGGACTTTTTTATTGAATATATTGGCTAATTTATTTGCTAACATCAGCATCTTTAATATATTCACTGATACATAATTACTCTGGCATATTGTTTTAAGTGTCTCTAACGATCCCATTGTTTGTGCGGGTGCTTCCGCTATGGTGACCTTCCAAACTTCTTCATATACAACTTATGATACTCTGTCACCATGTTTTCCCAAGGCAAAACATTTTAATATTCGTGTTATACATTTGTAAAATTGGATGACTACGTTGTCTTTATAATGAATTATTATAGATTCACATTTATAACATTCATATATTTATCAAAAAAGCTTTTCCTTTTTCTATTAACGTGCAAAGGTATGTTTCTTATCATCAACAAAAATTTCTCTTAAATTTTGTGATTATTAATATCCATATTTTTATTTCTATCGATCTTGATGGGTGCTGGTTCATATTTATTACTTCTTAAATCGAAATATATATAATTTTCTTCTGATTTTTACTGGTTTTTTGTGAGTATACAGTTTATGCATGTTAAAACGTCTTTATACCTTCGACGTAATCTTGGTCAAGTATTCTTTTACATTAGGCTGCTAATTAATCACAAACTTATATATGTTTCCTTACAGCCATGTCATTTTGACTAATCTCTGTTTAATAGTTAATATCTTGAATAAAACATAATCTTGCTTCCTTTTTGGACTTTTCTAATCGATGACCAGCTACCTAATAGATCTGGCTATTGTAATCATTGAGTTGTTGTAGATACTGAAAGATTTTTAGATACCAGTTTTTATTTTTTATTTTTTATTTTATACATTAAACATTTTTTTGCTACAAATTTAATTATTATATGTATAGATTGTCTAATGTTATTTATAAATCAAATATTATTTTAACAATGATCGTTGTTTTTTTCTAATCTTCCATAATGTACATGAGTGCTATGATTGGGTATAATCTTTAATTGTTAGAAAGTGTCTTTTCAAGATTAAAGGTAATTTTATGCATAAAAAATTATAAACAATATAGTCTTATTTTTATCTTACTTTTTTTTAATACTATCGTTATCTTTTGCTTTCTGTAAGCTAATCGATTCATTCTCTTATAAAATTTTTTTTTGAACAACTCTTGTAGCAAAGTCTTTTTTTTCATATCTAAAAACGCCAATACGGTGGTTTTATTAGTATTTTTCGTGCCTTATTGAGTTTTTATAAATTTTTGCTGTTAACGTTTGATTTAACTATATCCGAAGTCTTCGATATAATTTCTCTTAAAATGGCAAATTTTATATCTTTCCCACTGATATACTATCTTAATGTATCTAGAGGTACATAGATCCGACTAATCTAATATTAAATCCGCATATTGAACGTAACTTAAATTGTTTGTTGCAGACTGCATTTTATTTTTTTATAATTCATGCAATCGAATAAATACACTTTTTTTATGGTCATTTATTTATTTACTATGGATTTGGTCACAAGCTTCATATCAATAATAATAAGAAATGATTTTTCTGAAAGATTCATCTTTTGTTTATTTTTCTAAGTTAATTAAACGTTAAGTACATTAAACAATGTATCCATGCAAACGACAAAAAAAAGTTTATATTCACTTTTACCGGCATATCACCTGTAATCATACTTTTTTATTTTTATTTTTTGTTATGCGAAATAAAATGCCCATTTACTCGTCATCACTCTTATAAGGCTGTGTACCCACTCATTATGATCGAATTTTTACATCAACGAAATTAAATAAAAAAGAATAAAGACAACATTTTACCCTGCATTAGTACATTTAGAATTCAGTTTTTTGCAATATTGCGTTTTTATTGCCGTGTTGCGTAGCTTTTTCTACAAATTCTTTGTAAGTCGTGCGGTACTAGTTGATTTTCAGACAAAGGATTACGCTTGCCACATCTAACTACTAATATATCTTCATAATTTGAGTTTCTAATTCATAAATAAGTTTCATATAGGTTTTTGGCATAAATTCCCATACAATTGTAATAGGTTCCTGTGGAATTATATATATTTTTTATTAAAAAAACCATTCATATCAGTATTTACTTTAAAATTGTCAGCAATATTATCGTAGATTTAAAGTTAAATGATGTCATTGCTTTATATAAAATTTATAGATCCCCTCAGGCGATAGTTTTTATATTAGGCCGAAAGTTAATAAAATTTTTGATTTTATTTTGAAAGTCAACGTAAAAACACATAATTTCTATATAAAATAGAATCAAATAGATACTTGGTAACCATCTTTTTTATATTATTTTATTTATACAAATTAGGCCATAGCCCTGCATCAAATTTCCCATCAGATTTTATTGTTTTTTTCTCATATAATAATTTGCGATGCAATATCTTTCATTTTTTTATATTGATTGTTTGGTTGCTAAAATTCATATTTTTATTCTTCGTCTTTGTGCTTTATTTTTATAAGTATTTTTATTACAGTTTTTTATTATTATTAACTTATAGTGCTCTAATTTTTGGTCCACGATTTTGAGATAAAGTCGCTTAATGTAACGCTGTTTATAACGTTTTTTTATGCTGTTGATTCTTGTGCTATAATTAAGCTCACATTACGTTGGATTAAAGCCAGTATTTTTTTAATTTTGATTCTTACACAGCAAAGATTTTTTTTAGATGCTGATTCTCTTTTTTGGTGAGTTTATCATAAGTAAACTGGATTCTCTATAATATCTTGTGATTTACTTACATATTTAGGGTGTTTGCTACTGGTAATTCTCTATACGACAATATTCAGATATTCTTTGACTATCTTATTTATTTCTGTGATATTATTTTCTTTGTTCTTGTAAACATACAAATCTTATGATATCTAACTATAGAGTACATTATATATTTTATTATATTGCAAATTAAAATAATTTATCTGTTCAAAATCTTCGTTGTGGTTTAAAATACTCACGCTTTATATTTTTTTTGAAGTTTCGCAATCGAAATTTCGTTCGGGCCTGCCGTCATTTCTGTCTACTATTATATCATGTCTAGCTTCTATACTTTTTTATATGATAAGAGCGTAGCAAATTATTTGTTATAGTAAGACATTATTTTCTGTCAACCAAGGCGTATATATAGTCAAAGCGTAATCGGATTGATTTGTAATTATCTTAAATAAAAATTTATTTTGGAAAGAGCATTTATAGAGTTGGTCATTTACTAGAAGAGCAAGTTTGATTTTTTAAATTTATTTTCTAAATTATTTTATTCATTTATTGCTCTCTTCGTTCTTTATAAAATCAATTGTTTGAATTACTACTATAGTTCCTCAGTCCTGTTCTTCTGTTTCAACTATTGATTAAACTATCATAACCATGATAATATACATATGTACAAGTTTTAATACGAAGATGAAGCTTTTAAAAACAAAATTAAAGAGTATATGGCGAGAAAAATATGAATATGAAAAGTAAAAGGTAATTAGTTCAGATACAAAAATTTTATATTATATAAAACAGGCTGTTTTGCATTTTGTAATGTTTATAACAAGACATTAATTTTACATATACTATTGATATAAGAATAATTTATTATAGACGGAAAAGGTGTCAATATATAGGATAAAGATACTTAGTGAAGTAAATTCTATATGAAAATGGAAGAAGGTGTATCACAAATATGTATACCATTCTATAAATCCCTTTCTATGAATTTATATATTCAATTTTTAAATATGGCGTAAAGGCTTGTGGAAATACCAGCTAATAAAAGTTTAAAAGATAATTATTCGACATTATATCATAAGAAATCATAAATAGATATATATTTTTTTATATGGATTGTATATTTTTCTCAAAGCGTACTTTTATATTTTATGAGGCTTATGTAGACATCACAACGCTTATTTATGTCTAAAAAAAGACAATCAAATCAAGTTTTCTAAATAAGTAATAATATGATTCAAGAGGACAATCAACCCATTTGGATACTAAGTAAAATATTTTTTAAATGTCTGCAATGCTCTGATATAATGATACTATTATGCATAAATTATTTAGAAAAATTGCGGATCCATATTTTCTTCCTTTTGTATTATACTATATTAAATTGATATAATTATTTAAATTATTCAATATCTTTTTTCTATGATTTTTGTTGCACTTAAAGTCTTAGCAATTAAAAACATATTAATATTTAATGATTCTATAATTAATTTTTTTTTTAATAAGTATCATCCTTAGATTAAAAAAATCTAGAATGTTCGTCAAATTTTTTATTTTCGTTTAAAAAAGAGATATATTGTTCTTATAAAACATACAATGAATGTAAAATCTACGAATATTCCGTAGCATCAATGATGACATGCATTATACAAGAATAAAAAAATTCGGCGATAAATTTATTTTTTAGTTTTTGTAATATAGTTATATTGGGATATCTACATTTTTTATATATATTTACTTCGAGTAATCGGGTAGGTTTATTCCAATCAATCGATTATCAGATTATTGGGACGTTTAAATATATTCTGTTATTCCTCTTTGTTTAAATGTGAAAACGCATTGATATTAGATGTTTTTCTATATCTTTAATTACATATGAATAATTTGGTCTGAAAGTGAACATTTTATTTGTTGAATATTAATAGTCAAATGAAATTTCGCTCGTATCACCAAGAAAGTTTAGTAGAGCCCAAATTCTTATTAATAATTTAAAAATAAAGATTATCAACAAAATTATAATAAAATATGCTTATGTGGCCAACTAAATATCATTTAGGTTCTTTCGGAGCATAGATATATGGGTAATGTTTTTTTAGTTTAATCATATAAAATTGCTAAAGAATGTCTGTCATATATTTTATAGGATTGTTTTAATGAATTGTAAAGTAATTGTAATAAAAAGAATTACTTTTCTTAGGATTTGGAATGCATTTATATGGCATGAAAGTTACTATTAGTCCGATTGAAATATTTAAAGTAACGAATATTTGTCTTTTATCATCTTTCTAGCTTAGTACCTCTTGGTTTTTCGATATATAAGGCTGCAGAATTTGAGTTTTATTTTATTTGTGGATTTTACAATAATTTATCACATCCGAACTTTTTAGATAGTTAAATTTATTTTATATATTTTTTTTGGTTCTTTTATCCTCTGGATATATTTAAGATCTTTGAATTTAAACAATCGCCTTCAAATTTTTTATTATAATCAAAGACAGTTCAATTTTTGTTTTCGATAATTTTTATAACATTTTATATAAACATTTTCAAAGTCAGTTTCATTATATAAATTTAATTCTAGACCACCCTTTTCAATTGGATTTTTCTTGTGTAATTGGATGTGTTCATAAGCTTACTACGATCAGAAAATTACATGTATTTCATCAAATATTTTAACCTTCTGTTTTAAACATATTACTTAAAATGATGATCTACTTTCATTAGTTTGCAATAACAATTGTGGGCTCTTTGCTTTTTAGAAATCTTTATCACAAATATTTGTATTCTTTAAAATCCAATCCTTCAAGAATAGACGACAAGAGTGTAAAAATATTTCGTAAAGAATAATAAAAAACTACAAACCTGTCGAGGTTAATAAATAGGACATCCCCGTGAAATACTTTCCTGCTGCTGTAAGATGGCATTGGCCAGAGATTAAAGACCTCTCACCAGGTGAATTGATAAAATTGATGAGAAGCTTTGATTGAGAAAATGGGGTGTTACATCATGCCGATACAAATGTAATTTAAGTTTTTTTTATACAACTAAGGCGTGCAAAAAAATTTGTCAGAACATGTTCATCATTTGCTCGAATCTTTAATAAATTTTAAAATTTAATCTTCAATTTTTAAAAAATATATAATTAATAATCTTTTTTACTCTACGCTTCTTTCAAACTTTTTTTTATCATTAATCTGATTATAATTATCCAATAAATTTCTAATTATTAAATTTCAAAATAAAAGTCACATCTTAAAAATAAATGAATATATGTTGTTGTGATATGATATATAACATTTAATTTGAAAAATACCTAAAAAAAAATTATTGAATAAAAATATGGTCTTTATAAGCTGGTTTTAACGAATACTTTTTTTAATATTAATCAGAGTTTAAATTATACAGAAAATAATTAAGGTTGCAACTGAGATCATTTTCACAAAAGTATGGATTATGTTTTATTAAAAGATTTTTTTTAATACGTTGCTAAATGTAACAAAATAATTTATTCTGTCCATTTATATACCTTACTTTATATAATTATATCCCATGATTTATTAGATAAATTATCCCATATTTATTATAAAAAAATATATTTCATCTGCCATGGCACAAATAAATGCTGTCAAATACAATTTATTATTTTAAGGGTTTATTAAAATCTCGATGTATAAAATAATAACATCTTTAATCAAATATATAAGAATTCCGTTAAAAATAAGAACTTTTTAATAAATTATTCAAAAAAAAATTACTACAAAGCACTAACTACATACCTTTTGATCATAAAAAACCAGCTAAGATATATGTAAAATTTATAATTTATCTTTCCTTTGCGTAAATTCAAATAAATCCCCAAAAAAACCCTATTTAATATTTAAATAAAATTAAATTTCCATGATAATATTTTTGTTTTATTACCACAGCAAAGAAAATATACCGATTTTTGGCGCTATGAATTTGAAGTTCTAAAAATATAAGTAATTCTGGGCTAATATTTTCTAATAAAACATAATTAAAAGATGCAAATAAAATGTAGTTTTTATTTCTAAATCATATAATTTTTTTTAATCTCTGTTATATTATAGTACAGCATTTATTTTTATTAGTATAGTTTTTTCTTCTTAATATTTTTTATGGTTAAAAAACGATGAAGGTCACAATTAAAATATAGCTATTATTTTTATTTTCTAACAGATTGCATTTTTATATTATCATTTAACAGTAAAGATTAAGACTTGCAGCTTTATGCAAAGTTTTTCTGCCATTAATAAATGTTAAATATAACATTGTGCAAAATTTTTAATAGAAAAAATTACATGAGGATAAAAACCAAAAATTAACCTTTGATTAGATTATATGAAAACAAATTGTATGTAAATTGCTGTAACCAGCTTTATTTCATTAGAATTAAATAAAATTTATTGATTAATTTATAGAAAATAGATCAAAAAAAATTTTACTCAGTAATTGCTAGATATTATTAATGATTTTCTATCTTTAATTTTTATTTTACCAGAAAAAAACGTATATAATTTATACGGAAAATCTTTGATTTCAGTCCATTTTTAACTTATGCTGATAGTTTCTCATTTTTATTGCTTTTTTATATAAAAAACAATAAATTTCAGAAAAATTATAAAATAATCTCTAGTTATCATACTGCATTTTTATATATAAAAAAACTAAATTTATAATTTCAACTGACAATATTTTAGAAATTTAAAAACGTTAGGAAGATAAAATATGTCTGTAAATATTTTTATAAAAATAGGTGCCTTAAAAGTTTTATAATAATATTAAAGCTAATAAAGAATCATACCTGTTATTAAAGACATTTAAAAACATTTTTTATGAAAAAATACGTATTTATGATTTTTATAACAATTATTTATATTAAAATAGATGATGTGATCAATATAATAAAAATTATTATAATCTATATTTCTAGTTTTACAAAAAGAATTCGCAGATGCAAAAGTATACCATAATAGTGCTTAATAAAAAATAGTGTACCTTTTGAAATACGCCACAATTATGTTACGAAGGATACCTGTTTTTCGATATGCTGATATTATTTTTGTTTTTTAATTATTAAATTTCATTAAAACGATCTTTGTATCGCTTTATAGATCAAATAAGGTTAAATTAGATATAAATAATTTTGTTTGGTAATAATTAAAATATGAATCATAAACATAAATGCTAGACATTTAAAAAATATAATATTCAAATTTTATGATGGTTTATATATAACAACAAAATATTATTTTAAATTTACTATTAGAAATTAACAAGCATAAAAAATATATTTGGACTGTATTATAGTTATATGTAAAAATCTGGATTGTTCTTTTTGTTATTTTGTACATTTTTATATTCAGAAACAATTATAACTGTAAGATTTATTTCATTTCCGAAATAATAAACACTTTTTATGTAGTTTGATGTGCTCATTGGCAAACAGTCATGGAACGATTGAATTCCATATATCTTTGGAAACAAATTTACAATATCTTTGCCTCTGGAATAATTTTAAGATAGCTAATTAATTATTACAGTCATATGAATAACTTTTCACGTCGATCTACTGTTTAAAAGCACATTCTTTAAAATAATAGAAACACATAAATTATAAATGTACATAAAGAATAAATTATTTTATATTTCGGAAGATAAAAACACCAATTTGCGCATTAAAAACATACAATTATGTAAATTTGTTCTATTTTATACTGTTAGTCATTGATACAACAAAAATTTTTGTTTCGGTATTTTCAAAGTTTGTGGATCTAGATCAATTATGAATTTATTATTGATATTAAGCTGCGATGGGTAATATAGTTTCAAATACATGTGGATAATTTCGGTTTTAAAATCTTAAACTTTTGTATTTTCTACTAATCTATAACCATCTTAAATAGAAGAATTTAATTAAAATATTCATCTTTCTGTTCTTAGTCATGTTCAAATTATATGTAAGCGTTGAATATTGCTACAAATTTCATAGCAATATTATTCTTGGTTCTATCTATGCCAAAAGATTTAAGAGATGGGCATTTGTGTTTAAATTGGTCATAAAATCAAAAGTGACACCATCTTATATTATATGATTCAAGATAAAATGTGTTCATTTAATCTTGATTCATGCCTTTGAAATAAGTTTTAAGCTTCATCATTGTATTCTAAGTATCTAAAAAGCAATATTCCTTTATTCTGCAAATAATAATATTTCTTAGCCTTTCCAAGTTAATTTTGTTATCATTTTTCTTTGTTGCTTCTATCGATGCACTTTACATTTTAGAGTACTACGCATCTAATCTTAATTTTTTTACATCTTCGTATCTAGTTCGTCTATATTCTTTTTATTTGTGGAATAATATTTTCTATCTTACGTGTTTATATATTGGCTTGTAATTATAAATCTTGATTCATAATTTCTTGGGGTTTCCTTAATAAACATACATATTATTAAAATAAGATCACGTATTTCTTTCATCAAAATTATGGAATTAGTTTAATTATATTGTATACTTATATGCTATTTATCTTCTTCAAAGATGTAGTTTAATCGATTACAATATATACTCATTATATACATTGAGTTCTATCATAGTTTAAAATAAATATGCGCTCAGATATTTTTATGATTTACAATTGATAATTATTGGTAAGTTTCTATTATAATACGATTTTATCACATTTGATTTTTTAGGACTGATTTGTTGAATAATTTTTTTTTATTACAATTCCTAAAATAAACCTTTTTATATAATGCTGGTTATTTCCTTTTATTTTTAACAAAAAACCCTTTTTATGCGCAATAATATAGAATTTTACTCTAATTACTAGGATCAGTCATTTAATACTCTGGTTATATGGGACATATTTACCATAGATAGTAAACCAATAAGCGGAAGATCTAAAATTTCCTATATATAGTATAATATTTTTGATTCTACGCTTAAAAAAAATGTTCATGTGAACTTATTTAATGATAATTCTGAATTATGAACTATAATATATAATTCGAAGGTTCATCTATTTTTCATATGTTATAATTGAATGTATATATATTTAAATTATAACTTTAGATTAAATCTAGAAGCATTTGTGCATGTTAAAACGCTATATATGACTAATTTTTTTTATTAAAAAAGGTCACTTAGATTCCAATTTATAGACTTTAAGGGTAAATAATAGTTTCGAATGTTACAAAAACAGTCAGTAGATATTATCGGATTAAAATAGCATTAGCCTATATATTAATAGTTCTTATTGAGTATAAAATATTTAATACCCACAGAACAAATATGAAATAAAAACAGCGCTGGAAATACTATCTAGCTTTATCTTAAGTACAAAAACCGATTTTAATATTTAACCTGTATCTCAATAAAATCCTTATACACTATTTTTAATTTGAAGAAAAATTTGATAATATTTATAAATAATGTTAACTGTGGCTAGTATTAAATATGAAGCGTCAACAAGTAGGAAAAAATAAATTATAACTCTTTATAACATCTTTAATATGCAAAAAATCAACCACGTATATATACATCAATGTCTAAAGATTTTTTGTTTTTGATTTAAAAAATTTATTCTTACACAATTTTATGGTTTTATATTACATTCTTTGACTAAAGACTTTTATTACGTATAACATCTACATATAATATATTTTTGGACATGAAATATAAAGTTTTTACAAAAATTAAGCATAAAAGATAATTAAAAAAAATTGACCTAAACATATAGATTAATATATAACTTTTATTATCTTTTTAATATAAGATAGAGATTTATTCTTTTATAAAAAATTAAAGTTGCTTGACGTGATCTTATTTTAGCGAGATTTTTCTGTGATATTTTTAGTTATATTTAGCACTAACTTTTAGAATAAGAATCTAATCATATATTTTAAAAAATTTAAATAATACGAAAAAAGTAGTTTTCTTATTTTATATTAAATCATGGTTTCATAAAACACAAATATAAAGCTTATTTATTGAAATTTTGTTGTGATGTCTAGATGTTGTGAAAATATATTTTTATTATATTATATTCGCCTATATGAAATATAAAATTCAACAATAAAATAATATATAAATGTTTTTTCCAATATATAATTTTTATAAGTGTATAATGTTCACATTTTGCAGAATCTAAATTTAGTATATGTAAAATATATATTTTCGGGTAAAAACATAAAAATCCAATATGATTAACTATTTCTTAATTATTTATTATATTAAATTTAAAGAAAATTATTTTTTTGATGGCTGGCATTTAATTTTTACATGGTGTATAATTATTTCTTCTAAAAAAAAATATCATATCTGACAAATATATTTTAGTTAATATTTTATTGTTTCTTAATAAATATTTTGTAGATATAAAAAAATAGTTTTTTCTGCATAACTTCAATATTTATGCTTTTATTTGCTTTTTTTTAAAGTTATAAATATAAAGTAATTTATAAAACCCCTCGGGTATTATCCAATTATTCTAAAACAGCTAAAAAATCACTAAATATGCTAAATTTATTTTTTTTCTTCATGCTTAGTATATAAATCTGTAGTACAGATAAACTCTAATCACATGTAACTAGAAATATTTTATAGCATTATATTATTGCTGGATCGCGCAAAAAATCAATAATAAAATTTGTACATTTTTTTACAAATAGATTATATAAAATGCCGAATCATTTTATAAAAATAACATTTTTTCTATTTTATAGAACTATCATTGCCTAAAAATTTCGTAAATACTTTAGACCTATCTTAAGATATTGATTTTATTACATATTTATTATATTTTAGTTTTATATTAATATATTCGTCGTTACAAAAACTTATCACAAAATAATAAAAATAAGAGCGCAAAATTGCAAAAACTGTTCTTGTATGCGTATATAAAATTAAGATATGATTTTTCGTGGTGTACAATTTTACTATGTCTTTTATATGATTTGAGAAATATAACACAAGCAGAAATCCGAATCTAGATCCTACAATTTATATATAGTTCGTAAAAAATTTAAAATATTTCAATTAAAATCATGCAAAATGAATTATATTATTAGACAAAATATATGCTTGGCAGTATACATTTTTTAATTCATTAATCAGGCATTTAAAAGATATACTTTTGCAATTTTACAACAAAAAAAAGAAAAATGCCATTTTGTGTTACATGTAACTTTATATACTGCATTTTTATGATAAATTTTACCCATTGGACAAGGTTATCGATCAAAAAATGAATAATAACTTATAAAAAATTAGTATCTGGCATATTATATTTGTTGTACGCTCTAACCGAAGCATATGAATCAAACGAATTATTTGATATGAATATAAACAGAACAGAACATAAAAAACGATAATTAGATTTTTATATATGTGGTGACAAAGAAAATGTGCATATTCTCTAAGAGTGTTAAATTGTTCTTGCATATTTTCATTATAGTTGTTATTTTAATATTTTTCTGAAGAGCTTTCATATTTTCTTCGCTTTATAATTCCTCTAGAAGTGAATTGGATTTAAAAACAATCACATATGCTTTTTTTGCACATATGAAATTGCTTTAGTATATATTTTTTTTACGCTCATTGCATTATTATGTAAAAGCATTCAGGTGATCATTATGGATTTAGAATAATAAATTTATTTTATTTACATAAGACAATACATTTATGCTCGATTTCTCTTAAATAAAACCTTTAAATAACATTCATAAAGACTAGAATCAATCTTATAATAACTGTTTCCTATTATAAGATAGAGATGATATTTTTATATAAATCATTTCACATAAACATGCAAACAGTAATATATTTAAGAATGAAACTTATAAAGACAAAAAATCAAACGAATGAAATATAAATATTTTATATTCTTAGAATAAAATATGTGACTATAAATAAGATAATTCATATTATATGAAAAGCAGAATTGTGTATAAATTGAATACATTTATTGAAATCTTACACGTACAGCTATATTTGATTCCAGCACTTTCAATACGAATGTGAAGGCTTAATTGTTTTAAGTAGATAATAATTAAACATTTTTGTTGTGAATATTAGTGATCAAAAATGATTACGAAATTAAAATTGTACCCCCCCAATACATCAAATATGCAATTACTTATTTGAGGATTATACAAAAAGACTTTACGCAATTAACAACATTGGGTTCGTTTTTATGCAGTCTCAAAACGTGAGATCGATTTGATAATATGAGGCGTAGTCAATATGTTAAAAGCTGATATTCTGGGATTAAAAACATTTAAAACAATTACAAGACTTATTTACACTGTAATCATTATAGTCAAACCTTCACATGTGATATTTTTGCTGTAATACATCATTTTAATATAAAATTTACATTTAGAAATATTATCTGCCTATAAATCACTGAAGAAGCTATATTCTTTCATTGTCAAAATATAATAAGTTTTTGTAATGAATTATGGGTTGGATTTATTTTTATTAGACAATAACAATAATAAAGTTATATAAATCGATTCGAATTATTATTTTTTGTTTAAACAAATAAATTGATATATAATCTAATTAAAGGTTTTTTTATTTCATCACAACAATTAAAAAAAATCAGAACATTATTTATGTAAATAGCATTGAGATAGCTTATCCGACAAAATATTAGGCTTGAATCATGGTCTATAATTTTTGTATTACGGGTGATAATTTAAAGTATAGATTAAAATAATTATTAAATTTAACGTAAAAATCAATAGTGAATAGGAAATTCATTTTATTATTTTACATTTTCTAAACATTATTTACAAAAATGCTATATAAATCGAGTAACCTGAAGTATTAACTTTGTAAATATATATATTATATTTTGACAAGTCCATAGGCTATTTAATCTTAAGATATCTTTTAATATCGTATATTTGCATGCAAAGATTTTCAACATAAATACCCCTTTCAATCATTAGCCAGATATTGAGACGGTTCAAATGCCCAAACCTAGAAAATTCTCGGAATACACACATTTACCACGATTTTGAGGACAAATCAATCGATAGTACAGTTAAAAAATATACATAGCTGTTGATAATTTTAGAGGCTGTGTAAACATACGGCAAAGGAGAATTAAAAGTCAACTTAGATGGTGGATATAATACAAATATACTTATATATTGCATAAAATTTTTTTGAGCATGCTTTTACTTTTAACATTGCTTTTAAACGCATAAAATTAGATAAGTAATAGAATGAATCTATATAAATCAACTTTTTTTTTTGTTTCATCAGAAAACAGAGTCAATTTTGTATATTTTCAAATAATACTATAAAACATATTTTCTATTTTTTAATATATATACAAATTTAGAAAATTACAAGAATAATATAAAGGCTACATAAAGGATCTTAAAAATAAATTATAATCCTCCGTGCTAGATGGGTAATATTTTTTTGATTAAAAAACGAAATCCTTCTATAATAAAATAAATTTATCTAAGAAGATACCTAAAGTCTAATATTTGTTTTATTAAAAATCAAATATAGTTTGTAATTCTATTTGACGTGTACAAATAATTTAAAAGGATTATATCACATATTTATTGCTTCATTTTGCGGTTCAATACATTAGGTTAATATATCGAGCCATAATATCATCATTAAATAGCATTGAAATGAAATTTCTTGCCTATCTATCATTAAAAAATTTAAAATTGCATATTTACTAGGTATCTTAGCACAAAAATCATGGTCAAAATGATATTTTACATGCTATCTGTTTAAAATTCGAATCTGCTTAAGAGTGAATCACCGATAAAATTTATGGAACATTAAAGCGTCAAATATTTAGTTAGAAAAATATATTTTCTTTTATGTTGTTTTACTTTATGAATAATAATACTTGGATAAATTTATTAAAATACAATATTTTTATGCTAATTTAAAACTCTAGTACATAGTATGTATTTCTTTTTTTGATTATCATAACAATCATGGTTATAAAATCATTATATGACTTTTTAAACAACGAGGATCTAATAAAATATTATTTATAAAGAAGGCTCCCAATAAAAAAAAATCTTATGCTGATATTCTCTATTTTCTATATTCGTTTTACATGATGAAACATAATAGCCTTGGCTTTCATTATTTAGATACTTCTATATAATTATTATAAAAAGTCAGCTAATTCTATTTTGGACCATCAGTATATTACAGTAGAAATCCTGTAATATCATCAGTTTTTTTATAAAATTTAATAATAAAAATTTGCTCTGTATGCAAAAACAAATCATTTTTTACTGCAGGACACGTGCCCTCTTCTGGATTATAAAATATTATATTAAAAAAACAAAAATGAAAAAAATTTATAAATTATATCTGATTTATGCATTTTTTACTGCTAAATAAAGAAGCCTAATATTTTTTCAGTTGACTTGAACTTAGATTATTTATTACTTTAAATTTAAAATTCCGAAATAATTGTTAAAAAGACTTTTTATGTTCTAATGCTATAATATGGCGGGCTCATCACAATTTTTTCTGGAAATTTCGTATAATTTCTTTCTGAAATAAAATGAAAAATTTATGATATTTAAAAAATTTACATCTTTTGCAACGAGATTCTAATTTTCTGCTTCATAACTACATTATAATTCTTGTCATATATCATTTATTTCTTTATTTTCTTTTATAGATAGATTGGCAATAAATGAACGTAATTTAATCGTAATTATTGACTTATACTAGAGGTGAATGTGGCATGTAATAAAATCAAAATATAAAAAGTGCAGAATAAATTATGGAGAAATGATTTCTTAGGGATAGTATCTTACTATACAGTAGTCTAATATGTCAATACATAATAAATCGAAAAAAATACAATAGAAAATAGTCCTAGCAGAAAACTTTGCGAAATAAAACAGCCAGTTTAGTACATACCCTATATTATAAAATTCAAGATTTAATGAAGAATACTATCATTTATATATAAACTACATAAGGATTGTATAGAAGGATTCAACACAATCCTACACAAAGATATATAAATTCCATTTTTTTAAGGTCTAGAAATATATTTTAATAAAGAATATGTTATAGAAAATAGTTTTTAAATTATCTCGTTATTTTAAAAAACTAGGTTTTGGCATAAAAAATCTAAAGGATTAGTAAAAAATATAGAAATCATTAAAAAATTTAAAACTATTATACAATGTCAAGCTGTCGATTATTTGATAGATATTTGAAAAATATATTATTCTTGAAGGTTAATAAGCTAAAAGAAATTTTATAAATATTTTAATATGATAATTATATGTACGAAAATTCATTTTGAGCTTGAATTTGTATTAAAATTTGGTCTAATATTTTTATTGTATATAATCAACAGTATAGTGACTTTTTTTTTAAATATTTGCTGAACGACTATTTTAATTAGCTATTTACATTGAAAAAAAGAATTTATAGATAGTTAAAATATAGACATAATATAAAAATATAATCGGAATCTTTATAAAATTCAAATATAATGCATCTAAAATCTTCACAATAAAAATGCATATTACAAGCCATATCATTATACTTTATAATAATTTAGATTGAAGTAAATATTTTTTATTTATACGAAATGTGTTCAGCCTATATATATCTTATCTATTTGAATGCTCTGATAATCAAGGATAACGAAACTGAGATATTGGGTTATAGGATAAAGCTAGATTCTACGTTATGTGCAATGGATTTTATTGGAAATCGTGGTAATACCTCTAATTACAGGCATAAATAGCTTTTTATCGCCTATTAATAATATGATGAACATACTTGGCTTAATAAAACAAGAGAAATCTAGAAATTTTAAATCCGAATGACTTTTTTTACAGAATATTTCAACTTAAAGATAAATGAAATAACAAATACGCTTCAAAGAATATATATAAAACGAACCTGGGTAAAGAAAAATATATGCTGAGATTCTAAAATATATTGTGTTGATTTTTGACAGAAATACTTTTTAGTCAACTATGATAATCCAAACTTCATAAATGCATAGAAAATGCTGTAAAAATATGCATGATATAAAAGTAAGAAAAAAAATCACATATTTATAATACAAACACGAGAATGCCACACAGTAATAAATAATGAAGGTTTGCCTACTAAATACAACTCGTCATATATAAAAAAATCAGAATAGTTAGCTCCAAAAGAATTTACAAAAATTTAATATAATAAATAAATTAGAACAGCATTCTTTTGAAGAAGAAAATCATTTGTAAATATCGCATAAATCATTAATTGCAATAAAGTATTATAATAATTATCTAAAGTGCAATCTAAGAATTTTTAACAACTTTATATCACAAAATAAATAAAATATATTTTCATTTCAAAGACATATATTTATAAAGAGTTTGGTAAAATTTTCATCGAATGTTTATGAAAACCGAATGGATTTTAAAAATGGTTTTTTACAATTCTTATCATATATTGCATAACCTATAAGAAATTTTAGACATATCCAGCCACAAAAGTGTCAAATTAATACAAGATCTATGTAAAAACATTTTTTTATGTGTTCTAAATTGTGTGCTTTGCGCGAAATATGTGTAATTTAATGAAATATTTAAATTGAAGGGTTCACATATATCTTTAACTACTATTTAGAAGAGACATATATAAGCATGTAGATTTAATATTTGTATCATATCGTTTAAAGTATATGTATTTGAGCCTTAAGTTTATAAAAACAGTATTAACACAGTAAAAATAACATTTTTTGTGATTTTTTTGATTATCTATTCGTGTTAATTAATTGCAATATCTTAACATAGATACTTCACATAAATATATTCCTGTGTTCAAAATTTTTTTTTTGGATGATAAAACATTTTCAGAAAAAATATGAGTTTTTTTGGTAAGTATCTAAAAACCGAGATTCTAATTTATATCGTTTAAAAAATCACGATGACGTAAAATATTTTCTGAATTTATTTTTGAAACAATTAGTATTTTAGTAATTAAAAAAATACATGTGTAACATTTCTAATCTTAAATGCTGTGTATGCCCTTAAAAAAAATCTGATGCGATTACGCCATTTAAACTGAATGAAAACAGTGAAAATATGAATTTAAAACTCGTCTATTTTTCTAACGTAATAAAATAATCTATGGTCTAAAAAGACTATAATATTTAATTGGTGTTTAGTATCCAATAAAACATGCACCATATGTTTGAATATATTTATACCAAAATAGTCAGCACATTAAAAAACAATTACATTCTGTTATGCATATTGATCATATTTACACTAACGCAAGCCGATCGAACTACATGTTAATTATGGGTTACATTATTAGTTATTCTTACTCTCCTTTTTTTTTGAAAAAGGTCATTTTATTTGTTATATCTAGTTTTCATTAAATTAAATATATTTATTTTTGTAGCTTATGAGATAATAAATTTAGAAATACGTTTTCTAAACTTACAAATGACAGATTGGATTTTCAAATTTTATATTTAATTTGAAAGCATGATTTTAAGATTGTTTAAATTTCTAGCGTTTGATAATGTCAGTTAACTAGGTATATATTGTTGATAAATACAATATGCATAAATATAAAGGTACGAAATCATTTATTATAAAGCAAGAATAAAGCGGGAACGTCCTCTTGTTATTCATAGAGTTTTATTTGTACAATATACACATTCTTTAGCACATTATTGATATCTAATTATTACGTAAGTGATAAATTTAAACATGCGTATTATTGGGTTTATAAAACTTTGAGGAAAACGAATATATCTACTATAAATAATATAAAAAATAATAAATAGTTTATCAAGTAGAATTGTTGCGCATGAAAGGGTCTATTCTGACACAAAAGACGTAATTTTTTTTTAAAAATAAGATTTAAAATTTATGTAAAACCACTACATGATTTTAGAACCAATTAAAGCTGTTTATTGGCTGGAAAAACTAAAAAATAGAGAAAAATGAATTTTGCTTATTACAAAATGAATAAAGAGATATATAGTTAGCAAATATGTTTTAAAAGTATTATTTTATAAAGCTTGCGCATTTATGAATATGTTTGAGAACAAGAGGTTATTCTTTTTATATTTTCATTTCTTATATATTAAACAATGACACCTTCAGAGTTGAAAATAAAATTTTTATTTAGATAAATTATCGAACATATATATGCAGCAAGTAGCGTGTATTTAGTGATACACATAACTAATATAGACACGTTTTCATGTGAAATGTTATAATTTTCGACTTATTAAAGCGGCTTATAAGCTTATACTTCCTAGTAAGTTTATGTCTATATCATGTGGGTTCAGTTTAGCATATAATTACAAAAAACTTATTATGTCACCTAGGCTTTTCTAGTTTAAAATACAAAACTTTTCTGAGTTACTAAAATGGCTATATGTAATATTGTGTTAATATGAAAACTTTGATTAAATCGTATTTTATTTAGAACCTTTGAGTTTGATGTAGTTGTAACCTTGTCAAAATATAAGCTCGAATCTGCACAATGGGCTTATAATTTTTTTGAAAAATAACTTTTTACAATTTTCTTGGATGTTTAATATACCATAGTAATTTTTTTTACAATTCAGATTGTAAAATTTTTCGTCTGAATTCTTTTATGGATTATTGCCAAAAATCTATTCGTAATTCAGTGTTATTTTCGATAATTTTAGGTTGTAATAAAAGACAAAAATCCGATCAAGATAACACAAAATAAATGCACATCAATAATAAAATATTGTTGAATATTGGGGTGTTCGTTCATGGAGAAAGAAAAAAACATATATAACAAATAATTTACTATAATTACAATTATTTGAATAATTTAAAGATTGCTCTCTATTCGAAATAAAATCTTTCTTTGAATGTCTTAAAAAATTTCAGTAAGCCAAATATACTTTTTAAAATATATTGGATTTATTTTTTTATTCAACGTTACTTTCTAGCTTTCAATTATTATTTCTTCGAAATTCAGTTATAAAATAGTCAAAATTATGTCTTGTAAAATTGTATTGATATCTACATTGTAATAAAATATACTTGAGTCGAGCACATTATATTCTCGGTAATAGTTATGACAAAATTCAACTTGATTGATTTGATATGTGGATTTTGATCTAAGGAGTACTAATGGTTTAATATTTTGCGGTAAAATATCGTTGTTATTTCTACCAATTCTTCTTTTGAAATGTCACAATAATCACATTCATGCTGTATTTCTTTGTTTTTTTTTATTAATATAGATATATTTTCTTTTTCATGCAATATATTTGCAAATTGTGTTTCTTTCTTGTCATTTCTACCGAAGCGTGCATGGAAAAATCGAATTTTTATAATATGATCTAGACAGATTCTTAAACACTTTATGTATTCCAAGATGATGTTTTTTATAACTTCAAATGATAATCTATTAGATATTGCCTGAAAACAGATAAAAACTTTTTCTAAAAATGTATGTATAGAATTATCTATAGTGTAACCGATCAGTTTTTTTCTTCTTTGTTCTTCAAAAAATTAAGGCGCCGGAAATTCAATTATGAGAGTGACTATTACGTAAATTATGCCAACAGATCGTGGTCCAATTTTTAAAAATACAGTAACACATTTACTTTTTGATTCTAAACTATAATTTATGTTTCAGTTCGTTTGTCATCAGTTTTTTGTTCATCTCTGCCATGTGTGTGTTTTTTATTAGGACTTGTACCTAACAGATTTTTTTCTTTGCTTAAATTCGTTCGTTTTTGGTGTATATTTGTTGCAGTTACATGTAAAAGATTCAAGTAAGTGTTCATCTCATCCATATTTTTCCTTGTTTTGCAATAGATAAAAGTTCTTTATTGTTTGTTTTTTTGCACTGTTTATTTTGAATATTATATTTGATCGATGGGAAAGATATTATGCTAAAAATTGCAAAATGCTAACGAATCCGATAAGGTTCTGTGTCTATGTCATTATTCTACGGAAATAACAGTTTTCTCGGATTTTTATGTCTTTAAGCTCTAGTTTGTCTATAATATCATTGTCAAACATGATGATTTTTGTATAGTAACTGTAAAAAAGAATGCTAACACCACCAATACCGTTTAAATATTCATACAGGAAATTTATTTTACTTGCGTTCGCCTTAGCGTGTCTTAATAGATACAACAGATTATCTGAAGGGGTATTTTCACATAATAAGTCTTTTAAAATAAAGAAATAATTCAATTAATTTCATCATCATCTCGTGTTGGGGTGAGAAATATAGTTCTATCCTAGATTTTGTTATTTTTGTATCTTAATGACAATCATTAGAAACCATATATTCGAAGACTTTATGTTAGTGTTTTCCGGGAATATAGTTCCTTTCATCTTTTCAATTTCTGTTATATACATTACGTCTCAACATTTTATTTTCTTTAAAATATCGATCTTTGGAATAAAGTTTTGATAATCAAATTCATAATTTACATCCTCATAGCGAAAAATATTTTCAACCGAATAAATTTGGATCTAAAGAGAAGCATTATAAGCGTTTTCATAAGTATTTTAAGTTTTGCCTTATTAAATTTTGTTATTGTTACAATCTCAAAAATATTTATAGTCTCAGTGTCCCTTTTTTTCTGTCTTCATGATCAATGCTTCGGATATACAGTAAATATTTCTCTATAATGCTCAATGTAATTTCTTTGAGTTTGCAACCCCGGGTGTACACTCTATTGACATCCGAAAAAGTGAAATGGGTATCGTTTCATATATAAATGTCTCTAAGCTTAGATTAGATTATTCATCTTTAAAATCTAAATCAAAGAATTTATTCCTTCGTTAGACAATAAAAAATTGATAAAATATAGTATTTCTTTTATGGTTATACGTTGAAGCATTGGGATCTCGACTGATACAATTATTTTACCTATTTTATACATGTATTTAATTATAATTCATTTATTACTGAAATTTTCATCAAAAATATCCATATAAAATTTATTGTTGATATTTATTTTGTGTCTCTGAGAAATCTTATCATCGCATTTAGAAGATTAAAAATTGGAATGAGAAAACCGATATTTATTCTTATCTTCATGAGAAATGCAACCTTCGAACATCGGAACGTCAGGAAAAAATTCTTCTATTGTACATATCACATTTATATTTTGACAATAAACTACAAGTTTCATCTTTCTTGGAACAATAATTAGTTTAACAAAACAGAATAATCAATTCTTTTAAATTAATAACAGATAGTGTATATTTTTTACTACACGTAAAAGCCTTTAATCATCTTTTAAAAAAGAATAAATGTTAGCTCAGTAGCAGTGTGACAATATTTAATGAGGCGAAAATGTAATTCTAAATCTATTACTTCAATTTCTTTCTCAATAAAATCCTTTTCATAGTCAATATTCTTAAAAAAGTTTGAAAAAATCACAAGAGATTCAATAAACGCATTATTATGAATAAAATACTGTAATTAGTGATATCAAAAGAAGTTGCTGCATTTTTAAAACCACCGTTTAATGATAGAAGTTTCTTTAATTGTTCATCATAAGGTCTACTTGCACCATTTATCATAAGATGCACAAACAAATGTGCAGTCTCTTTTATTTCGCCCTAAAATTATCCGACTGCAATAGATAATGAGCAGGCGCTATAAGTGCATTGATCATAATATGCAATTAAAGCACAATCCAGTTTTGAAGTTGTAAATTTTCATAAGTAAATTTATCGTCTTCATTTAAACATTTTGCTTGCTTCGGCGAGTAAAATTATAGGAATTGTTTTTTGTAAATATTTTGATCTTGATAACATTCTTGTCAACCACTTATTATTTTATAAATTATGGGGTCTTTAAAATTAAAATTGGATACAAAATCGACGAGTCGCAGATCTTTATTTTACGCAATAACTTATCATGATCGTCAAATATTTCTGCCAAAGTTGGGTAAAAATATATAAATTTTCAAATATAAATCAATATCCATATCTTAATTAGAAAAATTTAAAAAGTCCTTTAATTAACTAAGAAATAAAGGTAATTATTTTGATATCATAAAAAATTGAATATTATTGTATATAGAACATAACTACCAGCAGATATATAAGTATATTTTTAAGGTATGTATGAAACCATTTTCAGATACAAGGCTGAAATTCAAATCAGATTAATTGATTTTAAAAGAGATTTATATCATCAACTTTATACCTCGTAAAATTCACATGTTTCAATTTCATTTACCGCTTATAAACAGAATTTAAAGTAAGCTATTAGAAATAAATAGATATAGTTTAGAAAGTTTGTCTAGACGGCTTCCATGCGTTATTTAATGTCTTTTATGAAAAAATCTAGCGTAGATAAATTTTGTTCTCATTCATAGCATTCTTTCTACGATAATAAAACGAGATTAGCTTACATTTATTTATTGAAATCAATTTTAGATCCGTGTAGATATGGTCTATTAAAAAAAAATTTAGAAACTAAATGATGTACATTTTGCAAAATTCTAGTCTACAATAAATCAATTACTAAAGACATATTTAAAGCTGATTGTCAATGGTGTATTTATTTAAAAACTGGTTTTCTCATAAGAAACAACGCAAAAATACAGTTCATTAGTGACTAAGTTATAAAGAAACAAAGTGGATCAACATTTTTCCTAAATATTATTTAATTTTTATAATAAAACTGTTTAAAAAGTATAATGAATATATATATATATATAATATTTCTTATAAAGTTTAGACGTAAAATTATGCATTAAAACCAATTTTTTATTTTTAACTGACTAATAATTAGAAAATACAAAAAAAAGATAAAAATAGGCAATAACACACACAATATCTCATACATGAATTATATGCTATTAAATACAATAGACTATCAGCAAAATTTTATTTAAACCTGTTAAAGAGTCAAATTGCAAGCTTATGTTATTTTAAGATTTGTATGTTTTTAATTTCTACTGGTAAATTTTCTACTTATTTATATGCTTAAGTTATTATAAAAATAGCATAACACGATAAATTATAGAAAATAGTTTTTTTAAATTCATACTGAAATTTATTTCGAAAAAAGTTCTATTATATGTATAGATAAACATGAATCTTTGTTTTGTATTATAAATACAGCGTTCCTGTGTTGTTTGAAATCAACTTATCAATCAGCTGTATTTGTTTTTTTGATATGACAAACCTGTAATATTACATATATTAAAATATAAACCTTTATAAATATATGTGCTAAAAAAGTATAAAATATCAGGTATCAATTAGTTAGTTATAATTTTTATAATGATTCAGGTTTTTTTTAAAACCTCTTCGATTATTTATTTTCCATTTAAAAATCACTATGAATAACGTTATTATAAAAAAGTATATTTTCTATAAAAACAATTTTTCATTTTAATGATCATTATAATTGTTAGTAGGGTGGATATTTCTTGCAAAATTATAGTTTAAGACTTTTTTTATTGCCTGCTGATTTTACATAATTTATATATTCCACCCATATATGATTAAATCTTGATTAAACAAGGATTAAGGCATTTAAGAGACTCGTATATCTTAATTGAGTAATTAAAGACTAATATTGGCAAATAAATTATATTTTTATTGTCGGATTGTACGATCTACTGCATATTATAAGCAAGATTATATGTCATGGTAAATAAGAACTTGTAATTCAAAAAGATTACAAATTTTGTGCAATTAAAAAAAATAACTTATGCCTATTTAAGTAAATCTGAACACTCGATATTAAATCTAGCCTTTACTTACATTATTAAACAACGATTTTATTAATAAAATGAATCTTATAATTATATTTATCCATAATAAAAATTATGATGATTAAATTTAGATGCTAAATATGACTTGAATTTCGATTTCTAATTATATAAAGTACTAATATATAAGCAAGATTTTTATTTTCAGGTGTTATTTAGTTATAAAGGATCTTGTGTGTAATTATAAACTTACATATATATTAAATATATATTTCAACTCTATATTCTTGTATTAAACACGATAAATTCATGACAAATATATTTTTCGGAAATTAATCGATTGAAAAAAAATAGATGTTTTTCTCTACTAATTAAGCCTGAGTTTTTTATAATCTGGGCTAACGTATATTTAATCTAAATAAAAATAAGAAATATAATTCGATAGTTTGCTTAGAATTTAGATATATTTTAAAGGGTAAATCGATCACTTGAGAATGTATTTAATGATTTAAATTTGTAATATGCCATAATATTTATTTTTTTGTAGATTTCACTAGGCATGATAATCTAGTCATTATTCCAAGTGACGAAGAGATCGTTTCTTGAATAATAGAAAAGGATTTTCTATCAAAATTAAAATGGTTCTATATAAAGATGTAATCTGACAGTAAATCGATATTTATATACATCTAAAGAAGCAATAATCAGACATTATATATTAGTTTGGATCAAACTAAATTTTATAATAATAAAGTGGTAATGAAGCTATTTAAATACCCTGTCGCATTTTATTATATTTTAATTACATTTTTAGGTTAAAATATATTGCTATAATTGCTAAATTCTAAGGCTAATAATCTCTCTTATTTTTTTATAATATCACAGGTTATATTTTGAAAAGAATTTTTTCAATCGAAATTTTATATCACATCACAATTTCATATATTTTAGATTGTTACTGCAGACATATTATTCGATACTTGTATGATTCTTGTTTTTGCAAATTACAGTTAAATTTAATAAGATCAATATGTCTTTTTTTGATTTAATTATTAGCTATTTGAATTACGAAAGCAAAAATTTAGTAATCTCATAATAAAAAAAATTGTTTAATAGTTCTTTAATTTCTTTAATCTCCACATTCATCCATAGTTTGCCTTCTTTCAAGTGGTTTCGTTGCGTCTATCTTTATATTTTCGATTTAAAAAAACGCTACCAATATAACATCATCTATTTAAAATCGATTGATCAATTTAGCTATAAATGCATATATTTGACATAATTATAGACTTATATACTTGTTTTAATTTTTGGTATTTAAAGCGATCTAATGTATAATGTTTTTGAAATTTTGCAGCCATTAAATAACACTTTTTTATTAAAATTACATAATAACGGTTAAGCTGTGTACAATAAATAAAAATAAAGACAAGAAACGCATAAAAATAATTTAAATTGTAGAATTATACCTTAATTTCTTGTTTCTTCTGTATATCACTATATTTACTTATATAAAAATAAGTTAAAATTTAAAAATATATTCAAATTATAGATTTGTGAAAATGTATTTAATATCTAAAACTTTCAGTTGAAAAATTTAAAAGTATTTGGTATAAATTCCTCATAAAAAAGACTATTGAAAGTTTGCATTTAATATTATGGAATTAAATTTTATAATTAAAACATAAATGATATATAAGGCTAATAAATAACCAAAGAAAGTAAAAAATTAAGACTATAAAAATTCAAAATCTTCATATCCCTATAGAAACAAAAAAAGGATTTCAGGTTGAATTTTTACTGAGAAAATAAACATGGTAATGAAAGTATATAAACCAGTCGAAATATTCATATATTTTTGTATGCATTTTATCTTCCCTCTAACAACATCTAAATTACATTTTTAAAAATAGACAAACAAATGAAATTCGAAAATATGAAATAAACCAGGGGAAAATATATATAAGACAATAATTTTTATTTTCAAGTAATGCAAAAAATTACCCACTGGATAGAAACTATACTTTGATTTTACATTTCAGTTTTTAAATAGTGCTATTCATAAATCTTCTTTTCAGTTCTTGTGTCATCAATATTTATTGTTTTTATCCGTTCATATTTTGCCTTTTCAAACGCCCCATTGTCGAACATAAAGAATTAGTGAACATTCGTTTTCTTTATAAAAAAATTGCTTTGATAACGTTCTACTAAGCGATCGTTTTTATTACATTCAAAATGACTTAATTGTTTTCTATAGTCTATAATTTGCCATAAAACTACAAATTAAATAGAAATTTGATATGTTAGTAGTGTCTATGTTTATATTTCACCTAAAAAACTGTAAATTAAATTCAAGTTGGTATTTCAACAGCTAAATATTATGCTAAACTTGATTTTTCTTACATATTTAAGGAATGCAGAAAAAAAGATTGTTGTATTAGTAAATAAAATTCTGAAAAGATATCCTAGACTATAATAATGCTAGAAAAATATTTTCTTAAATCCTTCGAAAATGAATTATAGCCAATTTTGTTTCAATGACTATAGAAAATTCATTCAAAACATTGTTTATATATCTGAAAGCCGCAGATAGCCGAAAAAGGGATTTTTTTCATAAAAACTTGTTTATTGTATACTTAATATCAATATTTTGTTCCCAGTGTTTTATTAAAAGGAAAAAAAATATAGATTATTTTTTTATTATGCATATAATCCTCTTCATCCCACTTTTAAAATAAAAAAACAACAATATTTATTAATAATAATAATAAATGTATTTCTTTTTGTGTTTTTATAATTAAGCCTGGGTAAAAAAATACACCTATATACCTTTATTAAGCTGTTTCTTTAATAGAACAGAAAATAATATAATAAAATATAAGAACGGTATAATAAAAAATTCAAGTTTTTTTATGGTTTGATATGTTTTTACATTATTTTAAATCCCTTTTGAATTTGTTTTTATATTTATATAAACAAAAATAAAAGAGGATAAATACAGATTTAACATGAAAAAACGAAAGTTTTTATATTGTAAAATTTATTCAAAGAATTAATAGCATTTAACTGAAAATATTGGATTTTCTAACACACTGTCTACGATATTTAGAATAAAATGTGTAGAAAACAAAGAATAGGATATTATTCACTTTTATAGGTATATAAACCTTCTTATAAGATTACAAACTTAAGCAACGATTATATAAGTATATTTTTTCTTGCTAGTTATTATTACAGTATATCATATTCAACATATAACATGTCATTGATGACAAAAACAAAGCTTTTTAGGATATTTGTATGTATACTTGTAATATTAAAAATTTTATTTATATTGATCATTTATCTTCTTATATGAAAATTTTCAGTTTTGATGGTTTTTAGTGCACAATGATCTTCAAATTTAATCAATATAATTTATTCTGAACAGTATTCTATCTTGACTTAATGCAAAATAGACAAAAGCGAATAAAATCCCGAAAAAAAAAATTCTCGAAATTTCTAATTTTTATGCTATTAAAATGAATATTCTAAAGAGAAGATTGGAAATAAGTGGCAAAAAAGCAAGATTTAGTTGCACAATACATAAGTTTGCATCTTTTTTTGTAAATTTTTTCTATTTCAATAATTAGTGCTTTTCTATATATATTATTTTCAAAGGTTTACTGTACGTACTATTAGCATGTAAAAATGGAAATCAATGCTAAAAATATATCTTAAAGCAAACAATATTAAAATCCTCTATAGAATGAAGTGATATAGTATAAATTTATAGTATTTTATGATAATACAAAAATGGTATAATTTTGGTTACTTAACATAATAATTAACCATCTTATAAAAAAAGCCATAAATTATCTTATATATAATTTACTAAAATCGTTCAAAGTTAATGTTTTTAGGGTTCATCTTATGTATACATAAAAATATATATTATGGTGGATTTATATTGAAAATGTTTAAAAAAATGATGAAAACCCGTATATTAAATAAATTTAATGCTTTTAAAATCCCTTATGTGTATGTTTATACACCTATTCTATAAAATAATCCTATCTATAGGTTCCTTCTTCAATATAAAATGTTATATTAAACGAAATTTTTGAAATTTCGTGAAAATATTAACTGATTTTTATTATAATATATTAATAACATATATTAGGTTAATAAAGGAAATTTTTATATCAAAGAACATCGGATGTGTAATGGTGACAGCAGCAGGAGCTTTTTGCGAGTTTTACAGGACAGAAAACACAGATTGAATACTTTGAATACTAGATTTTGAATTATTGGGATATACTGCTGGTCTAAATATACAAAAATACCATAAATTTACTTATCAAACTAAGAATCCCTGCACAAGCCTAGATAGCAATAATTAAGAAACTTGCACTATACCGCTCTATGCCACCTTAGATATATACAGTCAGCGATTTGACACCAAAAAATGCTCTTTCTTCGATTGATTAATTTACGATAAGAGAAAAGATAAAAAAAATAGAATTAACACAATGTTTATAAAATCCAATCGATTTCTAGATAAAAAACAAAATTATATGTAAATTATTGATAAATTGGCAATGGAAAGAATCCCATCTGAGCTACGTGAAATTTTTATTGAAAATAGCTTATTAAATATTAACTAGCAGGATATTGGTAAATTCACGGAAAATTTTGAACAATACCATTTTTAGAAAAAATAGTACAGATACTGAGGCAACAGGTGTTTGTAATCAAAAGCCCATAACTAAACAATAATATTTTATATATAACATGCAAAATAACACACTTTAAATATGCATACTACTCGGATATATAAAATCATGCCACTTAAGAGTTCAACATTTAACACATTTTTAAGGAAAGTGTATAAAAGCACACAAAACTATTTAAAGCTACTACAAATAGCACAGTAGAATCATAATATTGGTCAAGATTTTTTTGAAAATCAAAAGATTCATATCTGCTCTGTTTATAGAAAATAACACATTAATTTTTTTATAACAGATTCAATTTTAACAATAAACAAATTTTTGTTTTGTATTTACCGGTTCAGACGTCAGAAAATCACAGATAAAAATGCAATTAAATTCAAAAGAAAGAAGATTTTTTATAAACTCAAAAAAGGGTATTTTATAGAGATTATCGTACGAGCAAATAAACTCGAAATATCACAGAAAACTTAAAAATTTCACATTAATTTATGCGTAACCTCCACCGCAATCAATAATATTGGGTATGTATAAAATTTTTAACCAAATTAAGATTACCGTTACAAATTTTCAATCTAATGTAAAAGCATATAATACACATTCATAAAGAATTACAAAAATAAACAACGTAGATAGAGAGAAAACAATCTACACAAAAATGTTTTTATATTCTAAATAGATAAATATGTGTTATCTAAATGTAGTGTAGCTAGCCATAACATAAATAAAGGTAGAAATACCCTTTAAGAAAAATGGCAAGAATTCCAAAAAATTATATGCATGAAATATTGTATACATATAAATATAAATAAAAACATCGTACATGAGGATCGTGAATCGAGCTTATTCAGCTACCAGATGCAAGCTTGAGACTTTAAATCGACTAAAGAGAGTTAAAAAAACAGGACTAAAATATCAGTTCTATACTAGAAAATACGAAATAACAGATGAATTAAAATATAAGTGTTTATTCTGCATTTTAGATGCATTTTCAGATCTGTGAAAATTGCAATCAAGTAGAATGTCGTCTCAAAAACTGTTATAATTTTTAAAAATTGTTTATTTGTTCTTATAAGGTTAAATAAGGTTTTTAAAAGAATCCTTATACCTATAAAAAGCAATTCATTAAAAAAATAAAGAAGAAGATTTCTAATTATATGTTTAGATACTATAATTTTATTTTTTGAATCTATCGAACAAAAGAAAAAAGACTTCGCTAATGTTCCCATAAAACTTTAATCACTAGAGATTTTACTATAAAAATAAAAAATTATTTTTCTTCAATAGTATTACATATACACACACGTAAATATCCCAATTGGTTTAGTAGAGTGGAACCATCTAAAATCATAGCAATATAAATATACATCACCTTTGAACAAAAGGCTAGCAAGATGTAATATAAGTGCTTTATTATAACTTTGTTAAATTATAGATAATTACGTAAGAGCCTACCTTTTTTTTACACTCACCAAGGGGAAAATAACATAAATGTATATAAATATCCAAAAGAAGAACTTGAGGCCTCATTAAAAAAGTAAATCCAATTTTTAAATCAACAACATGCAGAAATCAACCAAATATGAACAAATCTTACATTTCATCGATGATGCCTTGACTTTGCAATAATTTCAATTCAATTGTAAATAAAAAAAAAATTAAATGTGAAAAATTTTAACGAATCTTATGTATTCTAATAAGGCATAAATATACAAAGTTTTTTTAAAAAAGGAACTTTGAGTAATATAAAAAGTAAGTAGCGATTTTTCGAAAAAATCGAACAGAAAAATATATGCCTCTTTAACGACCAAAGGCTTTTGAATATAAAGTATAAAAATTCCTTTTCTATATGAAATTTTTATTCAAGTTTTAGGAACAAGATTTGTGTTTACACCAACATATAACGCGATTAGGTAAATTATGCATAAGTATGTCCGGCTAAAATCTGCAAATTTAATACAAGCTACAAAGATAAGATTGAACGCCGAAAAATAAATATTTCATGTAAAATTTTTTTTATATAATAAGTGTGATTGGTTAAAACAACTATTTGCTTCACAATTTTGAAAAAAATACTAGATAAATATCATACATGAAATAAAAGATTTTCGCAACAGCCGTTATTTCTCATTTTATAGAATAGAAAAATCAATAATTTACAAATTAATCTACGGGTCAACAAGATATAGAGAGCTTAGAAATACAATTATTAGAAAAATTGAATGTTAGGGATACTACTTTTAAATTCATTCACGGCATTAGATCATTATAGAGATTTAATTAGAGACAGGCTATAAAATCATGATACGGACCAACAATAAGCATGACAAAAAAACCTTTTTTAGATAAAAATTGGGGCTTTTGGTAGCTTATTAACAGATAAAAACCTTTTTTACATTCAAAATATGATTAACATAATAAAAGATCATCACTTGCCTGTAAAAAACTGATTCTTCTGTTTCAAATGATTCAATAGATAGCTGAAACTGTTTATAAGATATTACTAATAAATAAAAATTAAAAAATTGTTCATACTTTGAAACACTGCAGAAAGCTAAGAATAAGCAGCAAAACAAGCCACTATTTGTACATAGAATTAGAAACCAGTGAAATATTTGTGTATTTTGAGGTATAAATCATTTAATTGTTAAGGTTTTGCGATAAGTAAATTGCAGGAAAACACATATAAGTGTTAGAGAAGAGACATTATTCGTTATATAAGCAATAAAAAAAATAAAAGAACATTCATACGATCACAAATTTTAGATTGATTTAAACATTTTACATAAAAAAGTTGTCTGAAAAAGAAATTTAGTTCATAGTGAGTTATTGGCTAAAAATTCTCGAGGGATGTTTTTTTATCAACAAACCGAAATAAAATGCTTTAATCAACAAATATGAACTATAAAATACATGGAAAAGATTTTAAAGGAATGAGTTGCCGTAATAATACTTTTTTTATTATTATTTAAAATCCTGCGACGATAAAAAATATCAGACAACACAGATAATCATATCTTAATAAATAAAATCAAATGCGGCAGAAATCCAATATAAAAAGATGATTAAAACCACTTGATTGAAAAGCTTTCTACAATAGGCTTGTGAATCCCGATTATTGATCCGATAACGAATGAAAAAAGAATGGCTAAAAAATTATAAATTATATATGTTTTTTACGTATATGAATAACATACCATAATCAACTCTAATTTGTTTTACAAGGATTTGTATGATACCGAAATTTTAGGTTTTAGAAATAAAACAGCATATATAAAAAATAATGACTAAAAATTTCGGAATTGAAAGATAAAAATCAATAAATAAAATGTTGAAAAAATTTAAAAATTATAAAACTATTGGAGCTCTCTTAATTTTTGTTACATATTCTTTAAACATACATGGTAATAGCTGAAACTAAAAATGATAAAATATAAATATTTAATTTATATCATTTTATATTAAATTCTCATTAATATTCTGCATGCTTACATATAGTGTACTAATTTGAGCAAATTGGTTGCAAAATATTATGATATAACATATTTAGCATCAAATATACCTTTTTAGCGCACTTAAAGTGTTTTCTTTCTTACACCACATTTTGTTTGTTTTTTTTCGCACTACTTAATAATAGAGTTTTCAATTATTGCATGTATTTCTATATCTATAGATAACCAGTAAAGTTTTGTTGCGTATTTTTATCAATATACACAGTGTAATATATTGATTCAAGAATATATAGTTTATATATATTTAGATACGTTTTATGGTATGTTAAAAACATTTTTATGCATATTTCTAGCTAATTCATATATAATTTTATTAAATCTTACATATAGATATAGATAGCGAAAATTTGTTTCTTTAAGTAAAAAAAATATATTGTGTAAAGGATATATGAAAACGGAAATTGATGAAAATTTTTTAAGTTCAAATAATATTTCTTTAAAATTGAAATTTAGCCTTTGTCTTGCTATTAAGAAAGTTATATTTTATTTAAAAAATAGCTCGAATCATATGATATTATAATATGTGCCATTAGATTCATACAAATTCAGCAACGAGGATATTGATTATAATCAGAACACGTTAGTGGGGCGTTTCTTAGGAGAAACGTTTAAATCATACCAATAATGTTTTTAATTGATTGGTCTTGAGTTTTAAAAACAGGATATTTAATCATTGTCACATTTACTGTATGATTGATCCGAAAGCTTTTTTTCACTGTGTTTCATACACCATGTTTGCTGCATCGCATGTAGATGGGCGGAAGTACTGACCTGTTTGGTAATAAAGAAATGCAAATACTGTGAAGACTATATAAAATAAAACCATAAACCATAAACTGTAGATTATAATTTGAATATCATATCCAATCGAACGCCGTTAATTTTATGTTTTTTTCATTGTTATCTGATATTGTGTGATGACTGGGCTGAAATCTCTTGCCAAAAGTAAAAAAAGTAATTCTTTGCTTTAAATTCATTTTATATCAATCATGGCGATTTGTGAGTTTTAATTCCAACAATCGATATATTGGTCTTTCATGTACTTATATTTTCAATTATGGATGGGGTTGAAAAATCATGAAAAATGTAAGCATGATCAGTACAGCAATAAAAAATTTTAGGCACAAACATTCAACTATATAGCGTATCAAAAATTTAAACTAATTATCTTCTAGAAATCTAATTGACCAGAAGAAAAATAAAACTTTAAACAACAGAAGAGATTATATGATAAGTGGTTAAAGAAAGAAAATCCAATAGAATATTCATAAGTGTAACAAACATTCATGGGTTCAATTTATTCATGCTTAAATGCAATTTAAATGGTATATGATGCAAACAGAACAAATGGAAATATATAAGTTTATTTTAAAAGATATAAGTGATGCTCGAAATTTAAAAAGTATATGTCGGTTATAATAATTCTATATTACGTTCAAAATAATTCGGAATTATTTTTTCATAAGAATCTTGTAACTATTTATGTGTAAACATTTTCCTATTAAAAATATTGTCTGTGAATGATCAAACACTATTCTTGCGCAGCTATATTTTTGTGGGTATTAATTACGCATAATAAATGTATCATTAATGTTTTAAATTTATATTGTAGCTATAGCTGTAATCATTGAAACTCTAAATGAACGTAAATATATAACTAAAATTACAGAAACCTATGTAATCATTTACATTTCCAATTATAAAATGCTTTCTGCTTTTAACGAATATCAAAATGTGCACATAAACACTAAATTAGATAATTTTATGTTCTATTTTGTGTTACAGCTTTAAAAAACGAAAAAAGAAGATAACTGAATGCAATAAAAATAATGATTATAATATATTGAAATCTATTTATATAATAAAATTGAGACATATCTGTTATTCTTATCTTCATTCAATTACTGGCATAAACATATTTGGAAACTAAAATAAAAGGCCAATAAAACCAAAATAATAATGTATAAAAAACCTATGAAAAATACAAAATTCATCTTAATTAAACACGAAATACTCTTAAGATCCTCTTCGGTAAAAAAGACATAAATGTATATATAGAAAAATATACAATTTTAATATAATATAATATGCTTATAGCTATAGCTATAACTGTTTATTTATCGAGTTTTATATTGTACGCTTAGTAGAATTTCCTATTATAAAAAAGCAACAATATTATCATTTTCTATTTATTGGTTAAGTTTCATTTTAAATTTATATACTATACTGTGTAAAGCATAAAAAAATTTCTTACGACTACTTATCACACCTTTTGACACCTTCTACTGATCTATATTTGTCTACTTTCATTCTCATTTCCATGGCAAATGATATGACTAAAGAGATTAGAGACGCATGAGAGCTTGAATTTATACATCAGTTATATCTAAGATAGCTTTACTTCTTAGTATGGTTTCTTAGAATTTTTAATTCACGACATCTCAAGTTATGGTTTATTGTTTTATTTTTGTTTTGTATTTGCAAATATAACCAATTTATTCTGCTAAGAAGTCATAGTTCTTTATTTCATATTTTGATTCTGTTAATTTTTTAAGGCTAGTTCCAATTTTAAATCAATGATATAATTTTTTTTTCCTGTGATTAATTATCTGGGTTATTGTATTAAATTTAAATATTTGTTATTATTTTGGTATTTGATTTATTTCCCTACATATTTATGCGAAACTCTTATACTGGGTTAGGCTTTCAATTTTTTGGCCTTCTTATAACTATAGCGTCTTGTTAAGTGAAAATAGATATCCTACAATTCCATTGTGTATTAACCTGTAATCAGGCATAAAATTCACTTAAATTTCGTTACCAGATAGTTGATTATTTTTATATTTCTGTCTTATAACGTGAAATATTATCCTATTACCGAAGAACTATTTTTCTTTCTAACAAAACTGAGTATACCACCTTTTTTTTAGTTAGAAATTCTTAATTTAAGGCATTTTGAAGACATAAAATGATCAGACAAATCGTTTTCTATCTTCAAAAGGTTTTTATTTAATTTTGAAAAATAAACAATCTTACTTATTTTCTCCAATGAATCTTTGTATATGTTTCAACTACTATTTTTTCATCAAAATCTTCTTAAATTGGTAGAGATGTCTCCATAAACCCTTTCTAATTTTCATACAGCGGTCTTCTTGGTAGACTGATTTTACTATTCCCATCCGTTTTTTTTAAAATGGTAGATCATCTCTCTGCTTTAAATGGAATATTGCAAAGATCAGTTCGAAAAAAATATATTTTTACATATTTTATTTGTTTAAAACCAATTTAATGTTTAATTTAAAAATTATCAAAGCATAACTATTATCTAAATTGAGCTCATATACTCTTCCGGTTATATCTTATTGCGCTTATATAATAATTTATGTGCGTTATTTCATGTTTAATACGATTTTTCAATTTATTTCTTGCATTTAATTTAGTCTTACATAAATTACTTGCTGTTTGCGATTTTTTTCAAAATATATCGTAAATTTTTGTTTTTACCTTCGAGTTACATGATTAAATACTGCAAGATAGTATATACAGCCGAGTTGAGCATATATGATGCAAATCTGCGCATATTTAATGGTTAGAGGTTGAATAATTTTGAGGCCTACTATATAAAAAAATAATTCATATAATATGGCATATGAACATGCGTTTATAACGCCTTTTTTATTGAAATTTATGATCGTCAGAAAACAAAGGATGATTTATTGCATACAAGTTTCTACTGTAAACTGCGCTGATACCGGTACAAGTTTATATAATAAATGTATGGTGTATTATCATAAAAAAAAATTCTGGGTTTCGCTTTGTAGTATTTCAATTATTTTTGATAATTTATTTGTTATTTACTTCGTTTTGGATATTACCGATATACTCTATTTATTAGTTTATTTGAGAATATAAGATGATGTTCCTTAGAAAAGTTTAGTTTATAGTAAAAATATATTTTTTATATTTTCTTGACGTTAGATACTTTTTTTTATAAAGCCTCTATAATATAAGATGATTAAACGTTTTTATAGATCGAAATATATAAAAGGTTTACTTTTTTGTCTTAGATTTGCCTTATTTTCGTATTATTTTCCACAATAAATCCTTCTATCCCCACCATTTATGCAATGTTTTTTAAATCATATTTTGTACTAAAATTCTATAAACTGGACATAGAAGTGGTTGGACTTAATTTACTATTTTGATAATTTCTTGCGTTATAAGAAATTTTACCATCGTAGAACTCTCATCTGGGTTTTAATAAACCAAATATATTCACATATGATTGTATCAAAAATTTTTGTAGGTTGGCTATTTTTGTAAGAAACAAACTATAGATTTCATCTGGTTCATTGGTATTTTAATATCTCAATGATCTTATAATTTCAATATATACGAATTCTGTTAACAAACATGCATTTTCATTTACGGATCGGTGAAAATAGACATAGATAATCATTAAAATATCCTTTATCATTATTCTACAGACCCCTTTAATACATTATTATCTTAATTCCATTTATTTGTTCATTTGATGCGTCGATTTCATATTTATTGTAGGCAGTCAATTCATTATGGAAAATTCTTTTGCATAACTCAAAGTAATTGTTTTAGTTTTAAAAGTCTATCTTTTTGTAATAATCTACTTTTTAATCATTTATTCGCATCCTCTCCGTTCACCTGTTGGAAATTGATTTAAATGATTTTTCATATATATTTTTTTATGATAAACAAGATGATTTCTAGAAGGTTTAAATTTTATATGAGCAAGCATCATCAGAAATACAATTATCTAAAAATAGATGGTGTTGTTGTTTCATTTCGTTTCTTTATTTAGTTTGATTTGGTGTATTATCATTTTAAAAGAAGAAACACATTTATATAGCCGAAATTGTTATTTAAATATAATTTAATTTTTATTTGACCAAAATTTTATATGAAACAAATTGTGAACTGAAATACCAGGATAAAACCGTATCATTAGCTTTTATTATCTCTATATGGATAAATCCACATCAATATACTAATTCTATCAAGACTTGTAAATTCAAGTGTGTTTCATAATCATGGAGTTTGAAATGTTACCTCGAAACAGCAGAAATATTTTTTTATTATATAAAAGTAATTTTTTTATATGTACTTAAATATGAGATTGTATTTGATATAAAAAAAAGAATAACTGAGCTATTATTCTTATAATAGATAAAAAAAATTTCGCTATTAATAAGTATATTTACTTTTTTAAAAAAAAATATTTGATATGTTTTCTTTCTTATATTTATTTTCGTGCTAATAAAAAAATTATACTTGTTTCTTTTAGTAGCTAATAAATTTAAATATATTTTTATTTTGCTTGAAACATAAAATTAATGGAATGCACATTAAAATATAAAAAATACCATTAATTCACTAGATATTACACTCACTGATTAAATCTTACATAATTTTATTTAAATTTCAGTGGATACATCATCTATGTCATTTTATGTGACAAAACAGACTATTTTTTATATCGTGAAATATTTACGAATTTTTTAACAAGAAGCGCCTGTAAATTAAATATGCATACTAGGAAATTAAAAATAGGAAATAAGAACCTAAAAAAAACTATTAAATTATCATTCATAATATTATATTGTAAATAACATTTAGCAAAATTGTATTTTTCTATAATAAAACCAGCATTTTTTTTAAGATTACATATATAGTATTATAATTTTCTTATATTTGAAATATGTTGCAATATTTTAGTAGCAAAAGTTTTCGATTTTTTCTTTAGATTCAAATAAAATATTCAGTACAGTATTCAGTATAATTTTTGTTTTTTATACAATTTAGGAAATCTTCAAACTTGAATATGAAATATTTTGCGACATAATTATTCGGGAACAACGAATAATCTAGATAATAGAGAATTCATTGGAAAACAAAATTTTTATAAATAAAAAACATGCTGTTTATCTATAACGGTCAATGTGGATTGAATTTATAGGATTTTATTTCATAAATTTATATGTATAATGTATTAAGGGGACGATTGTATTGACATATAAATATCAAGATAAAATAACACAAATGAACCTTAAGACTAAAAAATATGCATATAAAATCGACTCACCATTTAAGCACGCAAAAGAATATACTTTCATCTAAAAGATTATATATATTTGTATTTATGCCTTTAAATCCAGTGTTCTATATAAGGTAAATAATTGACTTGATCAATAAAAATGGCACAATAGTATTACTAAAAAGAACTTTAAAAATAAAATTAAGAGAAATCAAAAGTAACATGCCTTCATGCACAAATGACGTTAAGTTTTTAAAAAATCCCTTTTTTTATTTATTAGATCAATATAAAATAGATAAAGAAGAATTTACATTCATATGCTTAATACATGTCACATTGTTACAAAATATTCACACCATGATTTTAAAAGATTTGCGCATGTATGAAGAACTAGTCAGTTTGTGACAAATTAATATGCATTAAACGATCGAGAAACAATATATTCAGTAACCTTTAAACTTCTGCACTCAGTAAAAAATACGTTTAAATGTTAATTGATCGCATTTATATTTTACGAACTAATAAAATTGTTTTTAGATTCAGAATTGTATTTATATAATTGTAAAGCCAAATATAATAGCTGATAGTCATGCAAACAAAGCTTTTATGATAGTTGTCTATTACATTTTTTCAGGTTTAATCTTTTTTTCATGCATATAATAACCGGTAATAATATATAGAGTCAGTTTCATTTATGTTGAAAAACTTCATATACTTATAATACAATTTATGCCCCTATTAATGCCGCTCATGCAGTTTATTTTCTAGTTATTCTTCACCTGTATTATATTTATTGTTTATTTTTTTTTAACGCAACATAAACTAGATGCTTTGTGTTTATATCATTTTTGCAGGTTCTTTGTGAATAATATTCATTTTTGTGTAAATACTCTCTGTATTAAACATGCTTTTTCGACGAACAATGCTTCTTTTATTTTATCAGAGATATTATATAAGATTGGTGAATTCTAAAATTGAACGTCTTTTATTTTTAACTTCTTTTATCACTTTTTCCTGTTATAAATGATTAGTATTTGATATTTAAAAATTTATTGGTATACAGGAATAGCAAATATAATTAATAATAATATTCAACAATAAATTTTATCTTTAAAATAGAAATATGATAATGAATCTAAAATTTAATCGGAATTTATAGTATTGTTTATTACATTCTGCATTAAATATTTTCATATTTTGAGCGTTTTATTAATTGATAAAAATAATTTTCTTCTATGGTGATTTGATTGTATTAAAATAATTTTAACGGCCGTAAATATTATCTAATAAAATTTAATCAACATCTGCTATTTTATAATTTGTTTATATACTATAAAATCTATTTAAAAGTTGTAAGAACAGAATTAGAATAAAATTGTAGCATCATTAGGATCTTTAGACAGATATTTTCATCTTTTTATTGGTTTCTTAATTAAAATTACACGCATATAAATTTTGAAATATATACGTAATTTAATCTTCAACGTTTTTAAATAGTTTAAAAATTTATCTTGTGATTTTTTATAACATTATTTTTTCATTTATGTATTTATATTTTTTAAATTAATGATCTGCCTGATATATATTTATTTTTAAAGAATTCTTGTAGTATATAAATTCCTAAAAAAACTTTCATTTATTTATTAAGTAGATATATTTACATTATTTCTAATTCTTTAATCGAGACATATAGCTAGTTTAATTGATAAAACCAGGTCTACAGAAAACATTCATCCACCTATTTTTTTACTCACTCTATGATATCATGTATAAATTTCGCATGTGTTTATCCTCAGATCATTAAAAACTAGATTTTTTTAGACTAGGGTATTTTTAGATATTTTTAAAAATACTGTATTTCCTTGACTCAAAAGATCTACATCATCAAATAAATTTTTAGCGGCATACATTCTAAAATTCCAATTCAAACCAAATTACACACGACAAGTCAATAATTTACAAAAACATTTATCTATATAATTTTTTTTATATCTGTGGGTGGTTAATATCTCTTCTGTTTGGAAATAATTGAAAAGTATGATATAGCTTGCAAAGTCTTATATTCAAAAGATAATTTAACTGTGCCTAATTTATATAAAGCAATCTTTTGGTTAAAATGTTTTTATGCAATGTACACCATTGACAGAAATGTGCTGCCGTAAATTCTTATCTGAAAATAATTGGTTGGATTAAAGAAAGTTTTAATAAAAGATGGGCTGATTCTTGTTTATATCATATGTTTAATGTTTTCCTATCCTGTAACAGAACCGATGATATAGAACATACAATTTACTTTATTCATTAATGGTTTTCAATCTACAAGCTTGTTTTAAAATATGATCAATTTATCTAATAGTATCATAATCAAAATATGTTCAAGTTTTAACAGGATATAATCAAATATATAGGTATACGATGTCCTTCTAAACGATATGAAATATAATTTTCAGAAGACATAATTTTGGCATAATCTCTTTCAAATTTTATCAAATGGATCTTTGAGGGTTTTAAAATATATGGATTTTATGATTATTTAAATATCATATTCATTAAAAGAAAACTAACGATTATATTTTGTTATACGTTAAAATATTATAAATAGAGGTAGATAGAATAATAAAGATTCATATACCTACTAAAAATTGTATAAAAAATTTACAATATAAATAAATCAGTAGTGGGCCTTAATTAAATTAGACAGCGTTTCCCATTAGGATAAATTTTAAAAAATAAATATTATTACATATTGTTTTTATACCCTACTGTGTATAAAAATTCAGTTTCTATCTATATTTAAGGTGTTGGTTATGTCATAATAATGACTTAAATCAGCGAAATTCACATCGACCCACAATAAATCCATATAAATATTATATTATATAATATAAAAATCTAAACAGATAATATTTTAAACCTCCGAGAGTTGTATCTTTAATTTTATATGCTCATTATAAAATGATGATATCATATGATTATTGGTGGACGGATATGGATGAAATTTATGGTACTTTTCTATACATAAACAGCCAACGAGCATGCATGTGAATTTTCGTAATATTTTGTCTTGATTTTGTCGTTCGCATATAAATTTAAGGTGATGTAGAACTAAACACAAATAAAGATTACATTTCTTTGTCATTCGTAAACTAAAAATGCAAAAAAAAATTATTATATGCAATTGGTCGTTTTTCCAATATTCGAGCTATATCATATACAAATAGTATATTAAAAGATGAAAAACAATAACGATGATTAAAACCCTTTTTCGAAAATATGGTATATAAATTGATTATAAAATTAATTTACACATAACTTTTTTTTTGGGCACATAAAAATTTTGATAGATTTTGCGCTGTTTCTATTTAAGATGACTTAAATAATTTAATTTGACCCCTACTTAAACTATTGATCTTATTGTTTTTTTATAATAGGATAACGTATGTGTATTGAATTTAAATTACACAATTAAATATTGCAGTAACTGATATACACTTTATAATGCAGTATTTTTGCATATTTTAATTGTAAGATCATATATTCCTTATCTTAATTTTTTAACATTTGTTATTTTATTTAGATGAATATTTTACATTTATTATAAATCTAAAATAATTTATATATTATGCTCCTTAATTTATGTAGATATTTATAATTATAAACTTTAATACTATCTGATTGTTATTTTATCCATAAAAACGTATTTTATGAAGAAACCGGTTGCAAAATAGTAGCGATAATTATTAATGAATCATAATATGTTCATATTTTAACGCCGCAAAATAACGACTATTATTTATTATAAATAATGAATTTCGCTATTTCTACAAAAAAATAATAGTTGAACAAATTCAATGTAAATCTATACCTTTACAACTTTCAAATATTACTTTGGATATAATAAATTATAAGAAAATTCTGAAGGGATAAGCAAATATTCTAAACCTAAAATGTTTACCTGTAATTATATTTATTTCTAATTTCTAGTTAAATAAAGTTTTAATCCGCAAAGATAGAGTCATAATATGCCGTTAATTCCTTAAAATTCAAACTAAATTGAGTTTTAAAAAAAGGATTAATGAATAAACGAAAATTTTTTGTATTCGTTTAAAATTTATTTTATTTAAAATATGTTAATGTTTACTTTTTCGTTTTTTACTTGATCTGAAAAAATGTTTTTGAAAGTATTTCATAAGAAATTACATGTTCAACCAATAAAAGAATAGTGCTTATTCGTGATAGGAATAATTTGTTTTTTTTTCAGCAAAGAAATGCACTTTTATCCCATGTGTACGTAAATACTATGTTTAAAAATCTCATATGTTATTTTTGTGGTCAAATTGTAAAAAATTTCATGCTTAATACGTAACTAGATGTTAAATTAAAAAGATGTCCATTAGTTTCCCTTTATCGTCTAATTTTAGTATTCTAGTAATGAAAGTTTATTCTAAGAAGATTATAATAAAAATAGGAGCTTATAATTTATAATTTTGCTATTAGTAACATTAAAAAAATATAAAAAAAAATAGATACCAGCCCTAATGTTATAAAATATCAGCGATTTAATTTTTTTATAAAATTAAAATTGAGCAAATATAAAACTTATCTGCGTCAAGCTCATCAAGTCAATAGAAGAAGGCATTAAATCACTCGAAAATCACTTATTAGGAAGTTTTAATATTGAACAGACTAGTTCCTCTATTCTGTAATATGATAAACATAAAATATATGCTTTGAATTGAGAATTAATATTGCTATTATATTATTATATGTAAAATTTAAAATAAAATCTTTTCTTTACTTGATTTATAAAAATGCTATCGAGTAGATTTTACAAGCTTTTTTATGATTCAGAACCAAAATACATGTTAAGATGAAATCTTCTAATAAAAAATACTTATAACGAAGTATAAGTTTGGGCATATTAAATGCTCAATCTGTTATAAATTTAAGAATTCCACTAATACCTCTAAGATTTAGAAATTCTTTTGTGTATAAATACTGTTCTTATTCAATAATAATGTGGGATATATTCGATTTGAATTAACATCTAAAAATAATATAGTAATTTTCATATCTATTGAGACAGCTTAATTGGAACAGGTGTTGCTTTCTAAAAAATTTTTACATTCACATTACACTGATATCAAAAAAACCAAAATAATTTTTATTTTGATAATATATTAGCTTCAAATCTTTGTAAATAAACATATACTCTTGGTCTTTTATTTTGGGTGTAATTTTAAATAAAGCTTTCTATTTTTTAAAAAATATCAAACTTCAAAAAACAACAACTATGCATGATTAGGCTATCATAAATTAAAAGAATGGGCATTTTATATACAAGTTATTGATCGCAAAATATAAGACGTTTATAATATCATCAATATGTTATTGCGTTAAATTTATTATTCACTCATCTATATTTAAGCGTCATACGGTGAATTTTTTTGTCAGTTGATGTATAATAAAATAAGATATTAAATTATTTTTTATTACAAGTTTAATCTCTTACTATTTATTCCATCTTTTAGACAAAGCTAGTTATCAAGAGAATATAATAACTCCTTGATACATCTTATGACACATTCTCCTGATATATCTAAATCAACTTCACTTATTCTCTCGAATGAGATAAGTTCAAGTGTCTTGCTAAAAATAAAATTCAAAATATTTTTTGATTTAACCTTAGATAATTTTGCTGGTTTTTTTACTTTTTTATTCAAAAAGTTGTCATGTTTATTTTTTAAAATTGTTAGTTCTTGCCTTTCTAAATTGTTCATTTTTTCCTAAAATCATATAGTATGATCACTCAAGATCGAAATTTTGTTTTGAAACAAAATTTATAAAATATAACCTATTTGATTTTTTTTATTGTAGTTTAAAATATTTTTAGCGTCTAAAATCATATATTACTGCCTTCAATATTTCTGATTTTGGAATACATTTTATTTTTATCTTTTTTATTCTGTAGTATTTTTTTCGATTTTCATTACCAATATGAAAAAAATTGTTGATCATTCAGTTTATAAATTTTATGTTTTTCTTCTGTAAAAGGAAATAATATCTACCATATAGTGATGTAGCTTTATTTCAAGCCTGATCATATATAACGTAAACTGTTAATACGATAATGTTATAAATATAATAAAGCAATATTATATTACAATATTGTCAAATTTAGGGAATAGAAACAAAATATTGTAATTGATTAAACAAGGAGATTCAGTGCTAAATATATGCCTGTCTTATACAAAAGCTTATATTTAAAAATACAAAACACTACATTTCTACATTTTTTTGTATTTATACTTATATTTGTTTTTTTTATTCCTCACGAAAATTCTAAATCTAAATTCAATATATCAATAGGATGGGATTTTAAATAAAATTGATATGCTGTCCTTTGTTAAAGAAAAAATAATATTACGTCGTGTAAATTCTTGGATTTACTATTTCAAATTGCTAATCTTATTTTTACATCCATCCGTATGCTTCTTCCTTGTGTTCATAGTTATAATTGTTCAAATTGCACCTTTTTGTGCATATGCAGACCTTGGTATTAAAAACTTGTTTGGTCAACTTTATGCCTTTGAGTAAAGAAATCTTTTTATAAACAAACTTTAAACAGATGGATACATTCATTTTTTTAGATTCTTGTTAAGAATTTTACACATTTAATGTCCAAAATTATACATGTATCTAAAAAATTATGATAGAAATTATGGTTCACATTTATGAAAACAAATCCATCTGAAAGGATTTCGGGTTATAAATTTATATATTTCTCGTATTTAGATAAAGGAAAAATCAGTTAAAATACTGCAAATTTAGTGCCTTGATAGTTTTTTTATGTGCCTAAATATATTATCTTGAATGTGTAAATTGTAGAATATATAGCTTTTTAAAATTTTTAAAATCCTTTGTTGATTTCGATTTTGTTTATAATATTCAAAGTTAGTTTATCGTTTGTAGGATACTGAATATTAAGAGCATAAAGTAACAGTTATTATTTAAGGAATTTTAAATAAAATTTGACTTCTTGAAAAAATTGCTATACAATAGAAACTATATAGTTTATTTTTATTTTGAGAAGAACTAGGCGATGTCTAAGAAATTTTTTTAAAATATTGCATTTATTCAGATTGAGGTTTCATAAACTAATCACAGTCAAAATATTTACCACACCTTGTATATAGAAGATTGTGCCAAAAAATTTTGGTATTGACATTATAAGCTATGCTTGTATAGTGTTTATAACCTCGTGAAACTAGAAGTAGCCGTAAAAGACATCGAATTGTGCAAATTTTATGTATAGGAAGTATTTACAGTGTATTAAGAAATGTGAAAATCTTTATCGGATTCTAGATTGCGTTGGTGGTATAAATTTTGATCTGTAATCTTATTTATTTCATTATTATTTTTCCGATTCTAAACTGATTAAACGCACTGTGAGTACTTTTCACTTAATTTTTTTTTAAAATGTGATTTATTGATACAAAAAAAAATGATTACGTAAACACGTAGAAAAAATATTTTAAAAATTCAAATAATAATGGCGCAATGTATTATTTTACGATAATATCATTCTTAATTATTTAAATAAAAAATATAGAAATTAAATAAAAACCGAATTATTAATATAAAGAGGCAGCAAAAAACAGTAAACTATGTAAATAATTTTTACCTTTTTTTAGTTTCTAAACGTATAAATGAAAGATTATTATAGTATAGAAAAACATGATAAAAGTTTAGTAAAATAAGCGTTAATCATTGGATATAACTAATATAATGAATAATTAAGCACCTATCAATCAAAATGAATATAACAGGTGATTAAATATGTATCCCTACAATTTATATTTTGTGTGTTTGTAATCTTACCATTTGAACCAATATAATTTTATGGATTTACTATTTCGTAAAAAATAAAGGTTATTGCAATACATTTGAAAATTTAATGCGATAGTTTTTTAATAAATATAATTAGATACTTAAATTTGCTATGTTTTTTATTTTTTATTTGTACAAGGAAAAAACATTAAAGTACAAACTATTGTTTTCTTTATACCATTTTTGACTGTGTAATATATTGTAGTTTATGCTTTATACAAAAATGTTATATATAATTAATTTTTTCAGGTCAATTATATATGTTGGGCATTCAAAACGAGCTTTTTACACAGCGAAAATATAAAAATATTTTTTTACTATTATATGCAATTGTTTATATATAAAATATATGGAGAGTATCACTTTTGCTATGGTAAATTAATATTTAATAAGAATTAAGCTCTGTATAATTAAATAAAGGTTAAAGGGCTGGTTTAATTTTATGGAATTCATCGCAAAAATTTATTATTGTGTTCTTTACTTGTGAAATTATCCTATAATTTTTTCATAAACACATTTCCTTTATCTTTTTTATTTGAATTATCTTTCTTTAATTCAATCAAAATAAAATATATTGAACATAATTTAAACACAACATCTTAACAATTTCATTATAAATCAATAATTTTTTTGATATTTGATTACAAATTAGAGTTGTTTTCAATAATTATTTTTCTCTTCTCATACTAATGATTTACTGAATACATCCAATAGTAAATGATTCTGTTGCTATTTAATATATGTTTTGGCTTTAATTGATTATTCTTGTTAAGGCTTGGCTATTCTTATTGCTTATGAACCATAAATAAATTTTAATTTGATATACGACCTATTTCACTGAGGGTGTTTTTGTAGTTTTTAATTCTAAATATTATGTAATATTTCAATTAAATGCATGATTTAATAATATATTAGACTTCTTACAAAATGCTGATTTCAATCAACGCGTCACTATATATCTCTATAATCAAATGTTTTTTAGATTATTGCTGCATATATTTTCTTTCATATATATCATATTGATAGTTTATTTATACTGTAAATTTAGCAAACACATAGCGGAAATCTTATTTGACCTGTATCTGCATTTTATTGAAATCAGAAGATTGCTTTTAGCTCATTATAATATATAGGGACAAAAAAAGGTAATAAAATATTATTTTGTGAATTTCTATTAATATTTTACCTAAACTTATTAGATATCTTTTGACGTTAGATAAATGGGCTGAATAAAACTGTTTATTTTTAAAATTTAATACACACCTGGATCTAATTATAATTCAAAATTTGTTTTTTCTCGCATATTCATGGTTGAAAATAAATACTTTCAATTTATAAAAATAGCCGTAGAAACAATTCTTGTATGATTAAATCTGTAAAAAATATTTATTTTATCCAACCGTCTTCTATTATGGTAAAAGAAAAAAATTGGAAATTGTTATATGTGTTATAAATAGAATTTAATATACAAAAATTTGAAATTTTGATCATTTTGTGCTTTCAAATTCAAATTAAAACGGATTTTATACACTATTTGAGGCAATGATCTGTTTAGTCTGTTTTGCGATTAAATTTTTATATATGTTTAAAATAATTTTTTTTTCGTAATATATAAAATTTGATAATTTTTTTTTTTGCTAATGCACGGTGAATTTTAGCAATGAAAAACATTAAAATTGTTTTTAATCAAAATAGCAGGAAAAATATCACATGAAATTTGATGAAGAATTTGTTTTTTTTTGCACACATTTTTTTAAAACTGATATTAGACCGTTTTAATGGTAACTAGACTTTGAATATTATACATCTAAATCTGAAACGATGTTTATTGCCATAGTATGCATAATGGAAGAAATAGTGAATTTAATAATCACATGTCTTTCTTGTTTATGTATTATCAAATTTATGCTTTTAATAAACACTTTATGCATTTATGCTGATTTTTTGCTGATTTAAAGTGTTTAGAAGTTTTTAATATAATGGATTGGAGTATTTATAACAATGTCTCATAGTATTTGCGATATTTATAAATTCATTTGAGATAATAAAATAAAAATCATATGTTCCTTTACAATGTTTCAACAAGCGACATTTTAAACTATACGTATCCGTAGAGATTGAACAGATTTAATTGTTGTAATTAAATGACATTTGTAGTAGGTTGTAAATAAATTCTATTTGTCCACAATACTATGTTATATGTTATATATTCAATCACAACAGCAAATAATGCGTGTGAATAAAAATTTAGTCAATAATGTAATTACCCTCTTTTATTGGTCGTAAATCGACAAAATCTATCAAAGAAAATGTATGAACGACTTTTAAACGGTTACTAGAATAAGTCTTTGTAGTTTTTTAGAAATTTATTTTTATGATAATAAAAATCAAGTTTATTATAGATTTTGTGTGTGCTTTATGGAATTATTAATTTTAAAGAATTTGCCTTCGAAAAGATGCGAAAAAATTTCATTGCGCTTTTTTAACACATAGGAAATGACCAATTACTTTCGATCGTAATCCTAAAATTGCTTGGTAATTTGCATAAACTGAAATATGCTAACGACAGCGAAAATCCTGAAACAGATAGTATTTGTTGCGAATCTGAATCATTTATATTGTATAAATCATCTTAGGTACATAAATGTTATTATACATATATTCTATATTAAAAGGATGGTTTTTGACGTAAAAAACTATACAAACATAGTAATATACACATGAATAACAGGAAATATAATATAAGAGAGCCTTTGTGACTATAAAGTCACAAAAATTACATTTTAAAATTATAAATAATCATTGTGGGATAAGAAAGAAATGTGGATGAAGATTTATATATTGCCATGAAAAATTATGGTTTGTATTTATAAATATTGTCTGTAACTAGAGAACTAATATATGGTATATTTAGTAATGTTACCATATTTTAAAGTTAGATTTAGGCATATAATACTTATAAAGTAGCAATTGTATTAGAACTTTAATCATTGTTTTTTATTTAATGATTACGAACCCTCGCAAAGATAATTGATTTGTCAAAAATAAAATTTTAAATAATTATTATTAAATATAATATTATGGTTTTAAGAACAGACCTAAACGTGTAATTTACCCAAAATCGTTAATTTTGAACTTTAATTATATTAACTTATTCTTTAACGAAGATTGTATCATTTTTAAATTAAAATTTACATTACTTAGCTAGATAATCGAATATTTGTGGTTTTTTGCAAATTATATATATAATCGGTTACAATTAGAGTTGAAACTAATTATGTTTAGATTTAGTGGAACGATGAGAACGATAGAGCTTCTATAATACAATATATATTATATATCATTAAATGTAATATGTTTTGAATTTTACAAAATTGTCAATGTATTATTCAAGTTTTCACCATTATTTAATCCTTTTAAAGTATACGATCCTGATAATGCTGTCTATTTTTTAAGACATGGATAGAATATTTTAACCCCGCAAAATAAATTTCAGAAATTTTTTTATTTCTCCTGGTCTTGCATTTTTTTGATGATTTATTTATTTATTTAATTAATTCAATGTCTTCATAATAAATTATAGAGTTTAATATTAAATGAGTCAATTCATATCGAAAAGATAATTCTGTTTCTATTTTCGATGTCCCTGTCAAACTCAGCGCCGCTTTAGGAATTTTTACTGTTTTAAACGATTTGAATGAATTTATTACGAATTTAATCATACTAGTACAATTCTATTTATTTTTACTGGGGTTTTAATTTTCTTTTTATCGATTTTATCTATTTAGACGTGGTCAGCCCATGGAAATAGTGCTTAATTCCTTGATGCATCTTTTGACACCTTACGCCGATCTATCTTAATCCGATGCTCTTCTTCTCATAAATGAGATGATTTAAAGTGTCTTGTGTTGTATGAGAGCTTGCCTGTATGCGTCTACTTCGTACGGAATTTTTAACTCATACTAGTACAAATCACAATAATAAAGATTTTAATACCACCTTTTCTATTTATATGCAGATTAATCAACATGAATATTTTTAACACATAAAAAAAGAGATTTCGGTCTGATAACACTTTTCTACTTTTGTTAATGGTAGAAAATGAATGCTATTGTGATATTCATCTTTGAAAATCAAATAAAATTTCTAATTTATATGATAAATGAAAAATACTATTATAGATAATTATTCGACATATTTCAAAATTTAGTTTCATATTTATGCTGGTTTTTAAATTGTTATCCAAGAGATAAAACATTTATATATTCTAAACGTATGAATAGATGTATTTTCGACAAAAGAGAGAAATTACAGATGCGATTGTTAAAAAATAAATTTATAGTGCTTATTTTGACCTTTTGAATTGTTTTTATTATAAAAATACAATATAGACTGTATTATCGTGTTAATTATAATAAATTCAATGGTCATATGTTTAAAAATTTTTAAGTAAGAACAAACTGAAGCCAAATCTAGAAATCGAAGATAATTAATAGAATGAATCACCATACATTTAAATGCACAATATGACTATAAATCGATCCGTATTTTCATTTTAATTTATTGGAAAAAGTTAGTGGTTAAATGTGTCTTTTCAACGACATATTTTTTAAGCAAAATTTACAATTTATTACATATCAAAACCATTAAAAATTTAAGTTTTGAAAATTCTTCTAAAGCTAGATTCTTCTAGATCAACATCTTATAATAATATTGTAATTTAAAATAATAAAAATAATTAAAATGTGGATAGCATATTGAAAATTAAGATAAAAAGTGGATATAGAGCTTATTTAAATAACAAAGAAAACGGGAAAAAAATATGTGTTTTAAATCTATCTAAATAATTTTAAACCCTGAAATCATACATATTATCCAATAATGAGTCCTTTTTTCTGGGTATAATGATCTAGTTAGAATATTGCTATACAAAAATGAAAAAAGCAGAAAGAAATATTAAAAGGTATGATTTATCTGCATCATAAATTTAAAAACTGTATGAATATTTGTTTTAAGGGTGAGCTGTTGTGTATAAATATAGATATTAAAATACATATATTGTAATAGCTGTGCAATTCTATCCGCGTATTTAAAAAATTGTACTAGACTATATATAAATCGTATCTTAACCGTGTAATATGTACATCAAATTGTTAGAATTGCAAGCAATAAGATTTTCTCTAGTATTGGTAGTCATTTTCACAATTAGTATCAACAAGATGCAAAAAAATCTACGCATTAAATAGCATAGTATATTAAAAATTGTAAAAACAATAGAATTCTTACCTATAATAGACCAAATGCATTTTGTTACGAGCGGAATATTGTATAAGATAGCTTATGAATAATAGTATATTATATCTCAAAGATATATTGTAAATTCATCTATGCTAAGCATAAGTAAAATTATTTATCGAATTTAGCGGTATTTTACTGCTCATAATGCACAAAAAACTAGCATAATACGAAAACTTATGTATTTTGCCTTTAAAAATGCTACTATATGTTTATTATATAATTTCATTACTAGATTTGATGTAATATGCATACATACAAAACCTATGTACCAATAATAAATCCCATAGAGCCAATGATTCTGACTTCAATAGCTACTAAAATAAGTGAGACAAAATTTTAATCTTATGTGTGTAAAAAATAAAAATAAAATTTTGATGCCAAATTCGCACTTGTTATATTTGGTTTAAGATCGCTATTACATATCGTTTATTATATATTAATGAAAAGAGTAGTAAAATATAACTTAATATATATTATATTATAGAATGTAATCTTGTTTAAAATATTGAATTGTGTAATAATATTATTTTTTAGTACATCAATAAAATCAAACATTGCCTTCAGAGATTATTAAAATCAAATCAAATTTAAAATAGATGTGTACAAAAATATGCGATATTATTTATTGCAAAATCGTGATAAAATATATAAAATATAAACACACCATTATAAATATAATTAATATACAGTTTTTTTATAAAATTTTTGAGTTATATTATATAGATACCAAACAAGTAAAAAGGATATAAGATGTTATAACAGTTGAATTTTTATTCGACGATAGCTCTGATATTTATAGTTAAAGCCAACTAGGGTATGTATATAGTGCTAATTCCGCAAATTAAAATTTATTTGTTAACAAATCTTTTAATTCACTGAATTACATCGATGTTTTCTTTTTTAATTTTAATATCTGCACTACAAACCGCGTTTTTATTATCTTATTTTATATATAAAAATTATATATAGCTATTTAAAACTATTTCAAGTAAAAAAATTGGCCAAATGGCAAAAAAAATAAAATTTTGTTTTTAATTTTTTTTTATTATAGACATATCTACATCAAAATATAAAAAAACTCGTTTGATTGATCTATGATGTAAGGTTCTTTTCATATCAGAAACACATAACAAGTTTGTTGTCAATATAAACTTATTCTATGAATTATCTAATTTAATATTTTAAAGCTATAACATATTTGAAATAATTCAAAATTTAATAGACGAAAATCTTAGCACAATGCTACTATAGGCATTCTATATCATTTTATAAGGATATTACATATGATCTAAAGATACTTTTATTTAGATTTCTGCAAAAAATACATAATTTGGTTATATTAATGATAACTGGATTGATATTCTTGCCAAAGCACTAAGAATGTTTTGTATATGTAAAAATAATAGTTTTTTTGTATTATTTCTATATATGATTGATAAAATGAAATATAATATATATCTTATTTTATATAGTAGCTGTTTAATTATTTATGATCCCTTATTTTAAATATTTTATTCTTATATATTTTGTCAAATTATTATATCGTTAATCTAAAATGTTTTTTTTATATGTAGGACATAAGCTTTTATATATAATTTGAATTCCGTCTTCTTTGTTTTTATATCAGTTTATAATTCAAAATATGTGAATAATATTTTAGCAGAAATATTAAAGGGTCTAAAAATCATCGCACGCAAAACATTATTAAATTTCGAACTCGTCTTATTGTTGTGACTACAATTGAACAGAAAACAATATTTAGTATATAATTAGTAATAAGATTTTGGCATTATGTATTTTATTTATAATGACTCTTAAACAACTTTAGACATTTTCAGTAAGCAAGGGAAGGTATGCAGCCAACATTAAAATAATAACGATGTTTACTTGTAGCAAAAAACCAATTTTATACTCACTATCATCAGACTTGTTTATAACTGAACGAAAAGAAAGAATTTTGTCAGACATTAAATATCCAAAATATTTTTTTAATACGATAGCTTTATGTTCTAAAAGAAAATTTACTTTGTATAATTGACACATAATAAATATTTAGATACCTTTCCACGGCACATTTTCAGTAATTATCAACCGGAAAAAGTTATCCAATAAATTAAGAAGATAAGAAGCATTTCAGTCTTTACACTAGATTTGTTTATTTTATGGGTACAATTTATTTGAAATGCCAGAAAATACGACTTTGAACATTTTAGATGAAATTTGCGCATTTTTATAAGCTTTTTACAGCTTTTTTGATTGAAAATAGAAGCCTAGATTTAAACGAAAATTTTGATTTTCTTCAAAACACAGTTTTTGTAGCGCTGTCAACCAAATATACATGAAACTGTCTACGAATATTTACAGAAACGTATTTCATTTTTAACTAAACAAAATATTTTGTTATAATATTGAATCAAAGATTTTACTAGATTTTGTATTTAGTTAGAGAATTGATATAAAATATTTGCCATTCAAAATAGAAACTATATCACATATTGTTTTTATACTAAAAAAATAAGCGAAATAAAATATTAAATACTTTTTAAAACAAAATCTTTGATTTAAAATTTTTCTGCAAGAAAAATAATAAAAAATTGAATATATGATGATAAAATTTTCAAATGAATAATCTGGATTTCCTGTGATTTAAAATTGTAATCTACAAGATAAAAGAATTTTATGCCTATTTATTGACAAGTAATTCTTTAAATTATAGCGTTGTTGAATTTTTACGTTTTTCTGAACCTTTTATCATAAAATATTTTTGAACAAATATTATATTCTCCGTTATAATATATAAACAATTCTCTGCTATACTGATATTATGACAGAGTGATATATTTACATCAATGTTTAAAAAATATTCATATATACAAATATACTCGCTATATATTTTTTTACTTTTCTTATTATAATTATATTTGAATATTTTCTTAATACCATATCATGTTTTTTTATAACTGAAATTTAAAAAAATACAGGTGTAGGTATCTAGGAGACAAACATCCACGAATTTGTATTATTTGAAATTAATAAGTAAAAATAGAGAAAAACAAAAGAAAATGCAATAAAATAAACATAATTGCAAAAAACAATTTATTTGAATTTTTATTGATGCACAATTTTCAATCAAAGTATCATGTATCTCAAGCATTAAATCACGCCTCAAAACCTTTCAATATACGTCTTAAACGCACAAGACATCGAATTCAAGTGTTTTTCTATTTAAAAAGTTTGAATGCGCTACTGCTTATGTTGCCACCATAAATTCCATTATATATCATATGATATTTCGTAGCAGCAAAAAATAATATATGCCATATTATATTATAAACAACGTAGAAAAAATAAATTATCTTACATGAATTAGATTCAAATTGATATATTATATCTTTAAATTCTTATACACAAATAAAAAATTATCCTGTTAGATTTAAAGTTAATGTAAATTATTTTTCCATTTACAATATTAAAAAAATCACAAAGTATTAAATTCAACACATTAAACATGCAAATAATACATCTATTACCCAAAAGAAAAATTAAAAGCTTCTAAATTGCAAAAATATAAAATATTGTTTTTTGGTTAAGATAATTTCATAATTTGTTTATGTTCCTTCGAAGTCAGTATATTTGAGATTTATTTAATGAGAATAGGCTGTGTTTTGAGATTACAATATAAAAGATTTGCATTTCATTTTTTGATAAAATGTATACCTTTTCATATAAAACAAGCCTATAGAAACCTTTTTTTTTATAATTTACATGCATATTATATCATATTAGTATAAAATATACTAATAAGGTTCAATTTTAATTATAAAAAGGAGCAAAATCGCGATATATTTGACATTTGAGTCATATTAATTTTATATTTGAAAAAATTATTTTTTTGAACTAAAATTGTTATGTCTGTAGCACTAAGAGAGAGACAATCTATTAAAAAACATATACATCTAATTTATTTATTTTATGTGTAGAGTCGCATTAATCATAGTGCATGCTGTCTATATTATCACAAATTCTTGTAAGATGATGGTAAAAAATACATAATATCAGACTGCATATATAATATACGTAAAAAAGTATATTTTATCGGATTTTATGTGGTCTTTCCATGATTTACGAAATGTTTAAATTGTTTTTCATTGTATATATTTTATACAATTTAAGTTTTTTGATTCAAAAAAATATCAATCATGCAATATAGTTTTAGTTTGATCATAAAACTGCATTTTTTTCCTCGTGTTTTGCAATCTGTTCATGCAAAAACACCAACAAACAATACATAAAGTTACTGGTATGATTAATCTATATTACGGATGTTGCGAAGACATAAATATAAATGTATCATGTTAAAAAATTAAGGTAATTCAAATCACCCAAAAAAAATATATCATATAAAGATAACTTTTTAGTATTTACCCAATAATGTGTAAATTTACGTTTGTTAAATTGTATATATATCCTAGATATATATGAAAAAATAACAAAAAGGTAAAAGAGGTAAATATGTAAAATATTCTTACAAAATGTCTAAAAATTTTATTTAATCTAATTTTAAAACATGCTTTTATATAAATATTTTTTTTTGCATTTTTAGTATAAACTATATGAATTATACATATTAAATCAATACATAAAAGCCTCTTCTTGCTATGAATTTCTTACAGTCATATTTTTAGAACAAAAAAGCGCAATCTAAACGAGCTTGGTAATTTTTATGAATTTAAAACTTTACAATTCTTTTACACATATTAAATTCTATTTTTCTAGAACATAAAACTCGTCTTTTTTACACGGATGATTTTTAGAGGTTTTATATTTCAAAAGGTATTCATTAGGTACTAAAACTCTAATAACTCGTATATATATAAAATTATTGTTGATTTTTTTTACTGCAATATGTTCTAATACTGCACTAAACATGCTCATATTTATAGAAATAAAACAATTGAGAAAACATGTTTAAAATGCATATTTACACTTGAATATACAGTTTCTTTGACTCCGTTTTATTTTTCTAATGGATTTGAGCTATTTAATTATGATGCAGAAAATGTAATGTTTCGATGGATAAAAGATCTAAAAAATTCCGTAATATTGGTTTACAATAGTAAAGCAAAAAAAAATTTTACGTTGCATACTATACTTTTATTAAAAAGAAAATTTACTTTACATATATTTTATTGCCTAAAACCATATGTTTGCTTTTAAAACTTTTTTTTTGTTTATCAGTTTCTCAACTTCTTGTAAATATTTATCGAAAAATCTTGAAATTTATAGATTAGGTTTTTGTGAATGCCTAATCCATATTTTTCTATTCTTGCTACTTCTTAAGCTGGTATAGAATGTTTTTTAATATTTGATATTTATTATTTAATCAGCGAAAACCTTTTCAATTTAGAATAGTATGCTATTTATATCTTATATGAATTTAGTCCCTGGATTCGAGACATTTTTTATATTTCGTAATAATATTATCACAAAGATTATAACCTTACGATAATCGGATATAAAACTACATCAAAATTTGTTTACTATATTTTAATCTACATTTTCATTCATCATTGTTGTGTGACAACAAATATATATATATATATAGTGTGACTATAAAATCTTATATTAAAATCTAGTAATTATTCTAATAAATTTATTATTATATTGAAAAAGAGCGTATTTATGCACCTGAAATGCACATTTAGATTATTTTGTGCTTTTTACTTAGACTGAAACATAATAATATTAATAACATAAGCTTTATTTTGCGCTGGCAAGATTTTATATAAAAAAATTATATTATTTAATGCTGTATTCATAATATAGATTTGTATTCTTGTTTCAGCTAAGTTACTGAAAAATATTCTGGGTATTTTTTTATTGTGATGCTCTCACTATTAGTACCGCCAACAGTTCTGAAATTAATTTTTATTAGTTAATTGGAATGGTAAAATAAAGTTTGTGTCTATTTTATAATATGAAGCCATTGCCTTAGCAATACAAAAAAATAAATTTTTTATGTTTTCTGCAAGCTTTTGTGCCAAATTTCCGCCGGTAAAGCTTTATCAATTCATCTCTAAACATAAGATCTATCCTTATAAACGTATTAAACGGGTATATAAAATTGTAAAACTCAAACTAAAAAGTTTCAGATACAACAAGAACTCACAAATTTATTCGATTCTTCGTATTGTCTATAGTGTTTTTAAAAATGTTCATTTTGCTATTCTTTATAATAATTGATATTTTTTTGTTTTAATACACAGTTTTTGTGCTGATATTGGAATGTATTAGACAAAAATTTAGATATATGACAAGAAAATGGTCTTCACGCAAACTTTGTATAAATTTATTACATATGCATCACATTTTACAAATATTTGACCCTAGATATTTATTTCTTGCAATAAATATTATATATGTTCTCAACAAATACCAATAAACTTGTAATGGGCTACATAAAATTATAGATAAGTTAAATTACGCACACACATTAATAGCTTTCTATTGATATTTAAACTATTAGTAAATTTTTAAACAGAATATAATTTGGATTTTTTTATACTGATAATCGTAATTTTTAATTTTATTTATTTCCAAATTACAAATTTTCACTTCTAAATATAAGCAAAATCTAATATATTCTGTTCCTACACGCACAAAAACATATAGTACATGTTTTTTCTATATATTTTATTTCTAGTAAGAAGAAAAAATACTAGAATGTAGTATTTTGTATAACTAAACAGGTGTCATTTTATTTCATTTTACTAAAAATTCAAGAAAATTCGCAATATCGGATAGAAATACATTTTGCTGTCAATCTATACACCTACATTACAATATTCATTGAAAAAATGTACTTATGCTTTTTTTATAAAATTAGATTAGAAATATATGCTATTTATAAATTTTTTGATCATATAGTATAATCCTAATCAAAAGAATAAAAAATTTCTTTTTTAGTTATAATTTGCAGATTATAAAAATTTTATTTTTAACAAGATAAAGTTTATTTCAAAGTATTTTTTTCTGTGATATTACGACGAATCTTGCATGATTTGTACATCTTTAATTTTATTTTGCAATTTTATTCTTTTTATGTTAATACGTACGGTATAAAAATCAGGATAAATAAACTACTACTGTATAACCATTAGGATTCTTTAAAAAAGACATAAAACGTATAACCCAATTATACCTATAAAAAGATATAAATTGTACATTTGACTGCCCATCATACACGCAAATCTATATTTTTCTATTTAATCAAATAAGTTTTTTATATTTATATGCTGGTGGACATTAATATTGCCACAAATAAATTATCTTGGTACCATACAAGAATGCGCTACCTTTTATCTTTTAAGTTATGTGGCCCTTTTTACATAAGATTACAAGAAATATAAATAGAAAGGTTTTTTTTACGTTTTAAACTATCAATAAAGAAATTTTTCTAATGATAATTACCATTGCCTTTATATATATCTCAATCGATTATTCACTCAATCAACTTCGTCATATCTCTCATATATTCTAGAAAACAAAAAATAGTATTTATCATGTAGTTTAGGATACAACATGAATCACCGGATGCTTTTAGATGGCACTAATATAACCTATTTAAAAGATAGTTATTTTTCATGCTGCATTTTCTTGTAATCGATATATTTCTTACCTTACTTTTTTTGCGTGATTTACATTACAATCGAAATATATTTTTATATCATTAGAACTTTTTATATGATATCTATTTTTTTTCAGAGCTTTTTGATGCTCATTTGCTGAGATTATATAACAAATTAATGTCAAAACTAATGTAGTTGGTCCTTTGTAACTTGTTTTATAGCTTTATCATATTTAAAATATTATTTATTTAGCTAGAACACACAACATGTGATTTATAAATCTTCTATTTGAATAGATTGTATGAAAATAATTTTTGCATATCTTAAATATAAAAAAAACATATAGATATATGTTAATTCTGCTAATTTATATTTCATATGCTTCACATTAGATTTTGAAATTACAATAATAATAAAACTAAAGTCTTCATGCTTTTACCATTAAATCGTGTTTTATAATCAAGATTAAAAAATTTACCATCTATTAATGTTAGCTTAAGTCTTAATAGTCAAAATGATGTAATATACTTCTTAATACAATAACACCTAACTCAAATTTTTAATATAACTTATTCCTATTACATTTTTGCAGTCATAGAATTTGGAAGAATAATTTTGTATCCAAAGTTTAGTTTTTTATACTTTAAAATCAAAAAAAGTATGTTTTTTATGAAACAATTAAATATTTTTATAAAAGTAAACTACAGAATATAATACCCTTGAACTCATTTTAAGAAATCAATTTATTTTTGTTATGCAAAAAATAGGCAATTGAGTATTATAATATAGTTTATACACATAAAATCAAGATTTTAATCATGATTTCTGTAATTATGATATAATGTAATTTCTTTAAAAGTATAACCTGATATATTTGTTTCCTTTTTTAGTCTTTACATCATAATAATGCAATATTTTGCTTTTTTCTGATATTATGCTTTACAATTTATTTAGTTTTATTTTTCGTATAATTCATTGCATTTGTTTGCCTAAATTGATATATTAAAACCTACTTGCACATAATAAAATTGTTTCATCTATATTATAGCATTTTAGAATCATTAAACTGAAATTCTGGCAAAAAAATATTAGTTATAAAATTAAAATATAATTAAATAATTCAATTGAAATACGGTTAAATTGTTTTTCTAATAGCATAGGATACGGTGTATGTTAGATTATTATTGTTATTTCCACTTTATATATGTAAACAGTTAATAAAACGTTTATTTTTAGTTTTTTATCGATATATAATTTATATATTTATTTAACTGCTTGTTATTATAACTTATATCCGATAGTATATGTAAGTGACTATATGAATATTTTTATTTGCAATAGATAATCAAATAAATATATACAAAATGTAAAAAAAAATTGTGTTTATAAGATAACTTTGACAAATAAAGTTTTAAATACATATTTTAAACTATAAATATGCATATTCTCAAAACTTATAACTAGAACAATATCTTCTTTATGTCGAATTTTATTCTATTTCTCAAAAGAATTTTATATTTACAATCTTCTGTGCTTTTAATAGTTTTCTATTTCTTATAAAATATTACAATTTGTTCATATTTAATGAAACTTTATGGTCTAAATTTATTAAACATTTTGCATGTTGTAACCTTTTATATTTTTCACATGATTCTTTTATTTTTGCATTTATGTATCTACAAGTATAAAAAGACAATTTTTTATATAGCGAATCTTAACAAAAGTTTTGAAACATTTTAATTTATGCAAGCATGCCACATCCAGCAAATAAAATATGTTCTGAAGTTTTTAATATAAGAATTATGCAAGAAAAAACGAAAGAAAGTAGAATTGTCTTACATCAAGAATAACGCTCATATTTTGATATAGTTAGTAGATATATTATATATTTTTTGCAGCTTTCAACCACAAAATTTTATATTATTTATGTTTCTCCAGATATGAACAGTTTATTTTGTCTATAATTCTTTGAAAGAATTGTAATTTCTCGAATTCCACGCAAACTAATATAAAATCAAACGAGAGTCTAAAATTTGTGTATTATAGGGGAAAATTTCATGAGAAAAAATTTAGAATATATTACATGTCTCTGCATAACATCTGCACTTTAAAAATCCGTATAATTATCATTATGATATTTATAACCGGCGGATCCGGAAAAGGCCTTGAAGCATCGTATTTTGAAAAGAAAGAGTTGTCTAAAATGCGCATTATGACAGAATATAGTAAATAGTAAGATTTTCTTAAAAACGAAGAAATATTCTTATAAAAATTAACACGAAAAAATAAATAAAATACAATAGCTAAATAAATACATTATCATACTTTTCAAAATATAAAATGTGGCGTTGGTATGCACATATCATTGAAATAAATTATATTTTATAAATTTTAGATATATATCATGGAGTATGTGGTAAATTATGTGTTTTATATACGCATAAATAGAGGCCAGATGCAAGATTTTTTAAAAGAATATAACATAAAATAAATCTACTGATGTTTTATTTATATTTTCTAACATATACTAGCATTAAGATTATATAAAAGCCGCTAATCTGGCAGCTCTTGTTAAATTTTAAAGAAGTATTATATTTTTGAATTTATTATCTGTAAAATACATGTGTACCTGTTCCAAGCCGGTAGATAAATTTCAGATTTTTATAAAAATCATGCATATTCCAAGATTAATGTATCTATTTTGCCTAAAAACATATAACCAATCTTCAAATAATTTTGAAGCTATAAGATTGAAGGTAGGTGTAAAAAAAGTCTTTTTCTTTAAATCTTGTTTCTATATTTGATTTATGGATAAAAATATTTGTTAACTATATAAATTATGCATATTTAGATGAAAATGTTTTAGTATACATTTAGAATGTAAATTAACACGAAACAATTATGTAAAAAAAGAAAAAAAAACTAAAATGTTTTATGAAAAATATAAATTTTATCTCATACCACTAAATATAAAAAAACCACAGATAAATATACAAATGTAATGCTCAATGTGCAATATTTTAACATTTGGTGGCATCATTATGTCAGTTGTAATATTTCAATATAAAAAATATCGTTTCGATTCTTTTAAAAAAACTTATAAATATAATAATAAAAATAAAGAATTAAATTCGAAAACATAGAAATCTGTATAAATCAATAGAAAGTATTTTGGTGATTATAAGTCTTTTCAAGATTCTTATATAGCACATATTAAATAATAATAACGCTGTGAAAGCCCTTCGATTGCACATGGTAAATCAACTTTATCTTTTAAAGAGTCATTTGTTATATAGACATGATATATTATTGTACTAAAAAAATAATCCTTTTATAAATTTATAAATAAAATTAGTTCATATCGAATATCTAAAATCTATTAAAATAATGTAAATTATAAAATTTAGCAAAAACTTCTTTTTTTTTTCTATTTTAAACAAGCTTTTTCTTGACAACGTTTTAAGATCTAAAATAAATATTTTAGAAATTAGGTTTTTATAATTATCTCATCTGAACTTAAATAATTCACCATTTATATGTTTATTTTTGGTTATATTTTGTGTTATTCGAAATGAAGCATTATTGTGGCACCCTCATTTTATTTTTCAAACAATTCGAACCTTCTATTATAATTTAAAAATTACACAAATTAGATATATTAATATCTTATATGTAACCGATCTCGATTAACAACAGAAAGCAAAACATTTTTTATAATTGCATTTCTGACTACACTTTTATAACAAAAAAATATAATAGCTGCCAAATAATTATATATATAATTTGGCAGTAATTGCCAATAATATACAAAACATGTGAATATATAATAAAATTAACGGTTACAAAAAATTATTGTTATTATTTTTCAGAAATAATATATGAAGCCATTTAGTTCATCATCTAGCATCTTTTATCTAAATAACAATAAAAAAATACATCTCACAAAACAAATTAAAGAGAATATAGCAAAATAATGCCCAAAAAAAACAAAAAATAACAAGTTTCAGATCTTATAATATGATCAGATCAAAATATTTTGGCATTGATTTATTGTGCAGCAAAAAACTACATAATGAATTTTTATATTCTTTTCAAATGTATTTATGTACCAAAATAGCTTATCTAAATTGGCATTCATCAGTAATAGTATATATTTATGCCTATTTCAATGGCAATTTTTATGTATGTTAAAGCCGTTAAATACAATAAAAATTTCAGATTTGATTTATCAAAATTGAAATTTCAAACGATATTTATATTTTTTAGGGTTGTAACATTTACAGACCCGATTTATTGGGTTATAACAGTTTATTATACCATCAATTACCAGTTTTTAGGTTAATATGCGGTATGAATTGCTCATTAACTACCGAATAAACTATGGTATGTATTATATAGGTTTCTATCCTTATTATAAAAAAATAGAAATAAAGAATAACTATTAATGCTTTTAAAAAAATAAAAATAACGTTTTTATTAACATAAGAATTTTAAATAATGATTGTTATCAAAAAGATGTATTCGATATAATCTGTTTATCAAAGTGAAATATTTATACTATAAATATGTTTAAATATTTAGTATTAGAACATAAAAATATAATGCTTACTGATAGCATTCGAAATGTTACATAATGCTAATTGAAAATCCATTCAGTGATTTTCAACGACAACAGTGAAAAATACATGTTTTTTTTTGTGCACAAATTATTCTATTTTTAGTGTATTTTGTTCGATCGAATTTTTGTTCAAATTTTACATTTAGAAACATTCAACCTCATAAAATATCTAATATAAATGTATATCAAAGATAAATCGACATCATTTAAATATATACACTTTGTGAATCGTATTTTATTGAAAGAAGGGCATAATCATAATACGCAATTAAACCTGGATAATATTGCTAATATTTATATAATTAAAAACTTATTTAAATAAAAAAAAGGTTTGTTAACGTATCTTTAACATTAGTTACTCGATTTTATACGATGTATCAGAGAATTAGTCTAGATGAAACTAAAAACACTCAATATTTATTTTATTTTATTTTCCTAATTTCATATTTTAAAAATATGTTGAATATTTTTGCTTTTTTACGAGATGTGTAAGTCAAACAAAAAATACATTTTTATCTCAAGACAATATTTATGAAGCAAAAAATTTATAAAGAATTAGACAATAGTAATATTTGATTTGTTTTTTACAAATAGTGTAGAATCTTTTTTATTTATAAAATGCATTTTTTTGGTTTGCATCTAAATAATTGAGATATAACAATAAATCTGTTATATGGATTTCTATATGAAATATGATCTTTATGTGTTTTTATCGGCTCCAATAGTCCTTTCTACAAATATACTGCTTTATACTGACCTAATAATCGAAAACAATAATTTGACTATTATTAAATATTTATTAAATAAAATCTGGTATTGTTTCAACGCATATGATTCGAAGTAAAAGTCTAATTGGAAATACTAATATTACTCTTTGACATGATTTATAAATATCATGGCATGACAAATTTAATCAAACTATATATATAACATTTTCGTGATATTTTAGCATTAAATATAGCTGTAACAAATAAAAAAACATTAACATTATTTGCTATATGATTTTACTGTAACATCAAATCGGAGCAGTTTCAAATTTCCATATTTTATATTTTCTATTTTCTATTTTTACGCTTAAGACAATATTTAAACGTACAATGAGCTTGACTTTGAATTTTTTTCTCAGAGGCTTTCTCATACATGAAATTTATATCGGTTAGCCTAAAATAAGCAAAATAAAACATATAAAAATTAAAAATCCTAAAAACTTCACAGATTTAATTTTTGTTTGTTCTTTTGATATTATAATACAGCAATGAACCAAAACAAGATTTTTATGATTTAAAGACATACACAATGCGCAAAAATGAACTTTTGTAATTGTATACTGCATTAATGTAAGATTTGTTGGACAAAAGTAAAGTAATTATGATCCTGTTTTCTAATATAAATTTTAAATAAAAATTGTGTATATTTTTTTACAAGATAGACTGCATATTTTAGATCAAAATAATAATATAATATAAATTTAATTTTTTCAATATTGTTAAATTATCATAACCTATATTCACATGAAATAGGAAAGAATTTTATATAAAATAAAGAATATTCATTGCTGAATTTTAAAATCTATGTGTTTTTTCTTGTTATAAAAATACGGAGAAATTAAAAATCAAAGTTATTAAAATAAAAGAATATTGAAAGCTAGGTTTTTTAGATTCTATAAATATTGTTTTCATGGAATTTTGTTTAGTGAATTAGGTCGAAAATTATCGTAAGAAGGGGGCTTGCAAAAACATAAAAAATTTATTTATTGGTTGAAATATTATCAGTTCAAAAAAAATATACCCCTATATTGAAAAATCTTTGCAAAAAAATTAATATATATTTATTGTGTTTTTTTAATTGGTCAGGTGTCTATACATAAATAATTGTACTATTTTCTGCTTATTAGAACATCTTTCAAAAAGTTTAAATGTATAAGAATTTGCAAATTTAGATTTTTGTATCAAAGGCATAAAGTGTATCCATATTTTTACTTATCTTTAAGCCTAATTTCATTTTATTTCTCAGTCTCTTAATATAGAATACATTAAAATTCCAAAAAAAAAATTGGAGTAGAATTAGATTAACTTTTTTAGTGTAAAGCAAAAATTAAACCTATAAATATAAAACACACATATAATCTATGATATTAAGCTATTCTTACATCAAAAATGCAAAGAAGAGGAATAATATTTTAAGTCTTGCAAATATCGATCTAAAAATATAGATTAGGAATATATTGAATTTATCGTAGCTTATTGAATATTACCAAATAAAGCATCATCTTGTTTTCTATTTTATAGACGACTTTATTTCATCTGATTACAACCGGGTTTTCTTATTTTCTATAGAAATGTATGTAATACTACATTATGACTGCTCTTTGAAGTATCGATGGCAAGATAAATAAATTGAAGTATCAAATCCAGATAACTACAACCTTGATGTATTTATTTTAATATCAATAAAATATAACCGTAGAATAAAATATATGTTGTTTTAACACAATAATATCATTTCGACAGTATTGGCAATCTATCATAATGTAGAAAGCATTTTGGGCATGAAAAGTATAGAAAGCCAAAGAAGGCTCAGATTATATTTTTTATGATTTAAAGAAAGAATCTTCCAGCAAAAATTTAAAGGCTAAATTATACAAATTTTTTACTTACTCAACTGAAAATGTTGGAATCATGTGCATAGTTATCAGCTCAAAGCAATATGGTTACTTCGAACTATAGTACAAATATTTTCACGTACAAATATCAAAATATAATACTATGGTTATTTGGATTCAATTACAAGCTTCAAAAACGAATTCGGCTCATATTTTCAATGTGTATTATGGAACTATAAAAATATGTAAATGATCATCTTAAAAACCAACTCTTTTGAATCAAATCAAAGAGTTCAGATTAAGGTATTAAACTTACATTGAATTGATTTACGCATAATAAGTAGAAAATTTGTTTTTTAAAAATATAATAATGACCATAAAATAAAATTAAAATATAAAAAGATTTTGGCATGAGTTAAGGATGTTAAGAATTTTTTAAAAATCACTAATCATAGAAGATAGAACGATGATAATATGTTCTATGAAATAAAATATATTTAAAAAATCGTAAATAATTAAGGTACTATATTTTCATGAAACATAAGTCAAACAAATCTCCTAATATTTAAAAAAAATATAACAGGTGAACATAGTATACCAAGCTAATAAAATCTATTTGTTTCGAAGAGGCCTAAAAATACATCTTTATTTCATAATATTGCAGTATGCTTACTTTAAACACCATAATTAATATCATACAGTAATTATTGTCGTAATTCTATATATAAATACGAGATGACTTCAAAGCACGGATACAATTTCTAACAAATGTTGATGATCACATTTTAGTTTTTGTAAATCTGAAAAAGATAATAATATATAAATACTACAAATTATATAATTTATATAGTCATGAAGTTGTTATATATATTCACTTTATTCTAGGAACAGCATCTGTTGTTCCATATAAATTTAATTATGTAAGCTATCTACAAGTATCAATCAATGATATAAAGGGCAATAAAAATTTTAAAAAGGTTTTAATGACCTTTATTGTATAGGATTGCTACAACTACTGTTTTTAGGTGTGTTTAAAAAAGATATAAGCGACAAAACTATGAATTCGTGCTCAAAATTTCAATTTGAACGTAATTTTATACAAAAAAAATAAAAGCAAATGTGTAAATTGTATTTAATAAAATTTTATATTAAATTCTTATGGGAATAATGAGTTGAAAGACTATGATTATGTTAAGAACAAAATTAGGAAATAAATTCTATATTTATTAATTTTGTTTATAATCAGTCTGTATTTTTTGAAGAAAATTTTTCATATTTTTTAAGTAAATGTATTTTTTACAATGTGTTTTTAGTTTTTTTATGACTTTTTAGGTTATTAATTCATAAATACACAACAAAATTGTAAATCTTTTCTTATACTAGAATCTGTATAGTCTAAATACGTATATGATATTGAAAATCTGTTTGGAAGCTAACTTATAACCTAGGCAAATACTTTACATACATAGAATATATGAGACTGTCATCCATTATTTGAAAATAACTATTGATCATTAAATATCAAAAACAGAACGTTTTTATGCAAAATTTATATTTCTTATATATTAGTATAAATAAAACATCATTTGATTTTTTATGTGATTTATACTTTTTTTATGAATGAAATATGTTCATAGCTTTTGAATTGCAACTTAAAGCGAGATTTTAATAATTCCTGTGTAAAATCACTAATGTGAATAATGTTTTCCATTAAATAAATATATGCTCTTGAACTATCAGCGTGTATTTATAAGCAACTATTGATCTATAAAAAAAATTTGCAAGACTGCATTTTTTTATTTTTTTAAGCGCAACTTGCAATATAAACTAAGAAAATTTGTAAATATGAAAACTACTCATAAGTATTATTTATATTTAATGATCTTTTTATACATAAAGACATCATTTAGAAGATTTTTATACTAAGCCATCCTATTTAATATAAAAATTCAACTTTTTGTTGCACGCTAACAGTTAGATTATCCTTAAACAGTCAAATTTACTCATAAGCGTATGATAAAAAACTATCAGATGTAATTTTAGCTGCCGTTAATGCTATTTTAGATTTTATGTTTATTTATAAAGGTAGAATATGAAATTTTGTAGAATTATACTACTCCTGGAGCACATTGAATTTTCATATTCAAATTCTCTTTTTATATTTTTTGTAATTATTTACAATAAAAAAATATCATCGTCATTGTGAATAATAAACTTAGTATTGTAGCAATGCAAAAAAGCTATAAATATTTATTTCCCATGATAAGAGCGTATACATATATTCGTATAAAAATTTGCGTATTTAGTCCAAACAAGTATACACTAGTATATTTAATATATTTGGTTTTTATAACTGGTATATCATAGATTATGAATGCATTTATTATGTATTTATAGGTTATACACACAATGAAATCACAAAAAATATTTGCATCGATTTAAAGTATGCAAAAAATAATTTACTTTTTTTATGAAGATCTATAAATATAAAATCTAGCTTTTAAATTCCATAGATTTTATATTTTGTCTGTAATACATAAGAGAAAATTATATTTTTATTCCATTTTTTATATTTTTATTGATGTAGGCGGAATTTCTATAAATTCTTATATGCTCAGATTTTAGCTGCATTAAAAAAGCCATTTTTCATATCTATTCTAACAAAGAGAATAATAATTCGAATTATTTCGAATTTGCTTTGAGATGCGATTATATAATATTACAAATTTTGAATTATATCATGACATGATCTTAAAAAATAAATATACAATCTATGTTCATTTCTTGAGTTAAATAAACTAAAAGGATTTAAATAAAACACTAGCATACAAATCTTTTCGGGAACATTTTTCCAAAGTTTTTTATGGTAAATTTATATATTTATTAGGCTTGAGAACTTAATAATCGAAAATTATATTACGATTTTAAGGGGTTCGATTTGAAAAAAAAACAATAGTCAACAGACCAACTATTTGTATAATATTTTGCGTGTGAATCATTTTTAACAAATTGTTTACAATGATACAATAATCATTTTGCAAATGAACAAAAAGATTTTGTTTTATATTTTTTTGATACACTCATCATGATATTGCTTGGTTATTTTTCTGCAAGCTGATGATCTTTATTTATTTGAACCCTTTTTTTGTATATTCTAGACTTCTCTTAAGAAGGTACTTCTTTTTGTGTCATTATCAAAACAAAGATTTTATACATTCATGTGCTAGATTTTGATATAATGAAAATTTTAATATATTATAAAGATAATAAATTTTGTTCTGCAAAAAATTAATATTAAAAACTAAAAATAAATGTGTTATTTTTTTTATGATATAAAAAAATGATTTTATTTTTACATATTGAAGATATAATTTGTTTACAATCTTTAACTCGAATGAAATCAATAAACTGAATCTTAAAAAAAATCCAAGATGTGTATTGTATGTATGATAATATGAAAATAAAAATTGTTTATGATCAAATAAAATATGATATATAATAGATATACACCTAAAAAAATTCATTTTATGCTTTTATCATTGTAATATTGCCGAATAATATTTAAATCGACATTATCTCAGAGATAAAATGATTTATGATTATTCCATCCAGATTTATGTTCTAGAGCTAAGATCATTAGGGATAATTTATCAGAATATATATCATACGGAATAAAAAAACATAAGGATACAAACGAAGTATATTAAATGGTTTTTAAATATTATCTTTCAAAATAACTATATTTAAAGCAACATAACTAACAAAAACTCTCTAAATACAATAGAAAAATAGTATAATGGATATATACATATCAATAAAGTACAAAAAACATTTAATACACAAAATTTTTTAAAAAATAGCATAATTTTGTCGTCAACAAAAAGTTTGTTAAGTACAAAAAAAAATTTACATATCATATAAACACCACTAATATCAAAAAAAAATAATGTTGCCTAACACAGTATTGTAGACGCAAAATAATTTTAGTTTGAATAAGTACTTATTGAAATAAATCTAGAATGCATAGAAATATAAATTTAGAGTTAGCAATTTATGCATTTTTAAAGTATTTTGTATTATAAATTTAATAGATAAAAATATTAATACCTATTTTTTGCATCAGTGTATGTTATATCCTTCGAAATAAATATCTCGATGTTACTTTTTTAATTGAAAAAACTAGTCGAAAGTTTATTTTACATTAAAAAAATAAACAACAAAATTTTTTTGCGATTTTTAATGGCTTTATACCCTTTATGAAAATCATTTATGTAATTTTTTTACTAAATATATTATATTTTATTAATCGGCGTTTAAAGTATTTAACAACTATAGTAATCATGCAAAATTTTCAGTTCGTATACAAATTTTTAATGTAATTTGTATTTTATTACAAAAAGATATGTTATAGTAAGATTTTACTTTAATTTTCACCTTTAAATAAAAAAAGATCTAATAATTTATAGAATCATGTTTTTATTATCCTTTATTACCTATTTTTTGGTTCTTATAATATTTTTACATAATTTTTGTTTTTCTTGTTATATTGAGCTTTGATAATCAAAAATGTATTTTATTAATAATTCACATATGATTATAAGTAGTTGGGCTTTTAGTATACGCTTAGACATAAATTTAAATATTGATGATGGAATATACAAAAATGGGGTATTTTCAATATATTCTCGCTTAAATAAATAAGTTGATCGAAAGAAATCTGTTATTATATAGAGTGGCTATATTAAATGTAATTTAACAAATAGTTCAGCGTAAAATCGATTGTATGCAACCAACAAAAATTTAAATATTTTCTTTATGCAATTTCTATATTTTTTATGTTTTTATATTGTAGATCAAATGGTAAAGTAGCCCAAAAGTTCTTAAAAATTTTCTGTATAAATATAGGCTTCATGCAATATATTATATAAGAAACAAAAATATGGAATGAGTCAGACGAACTAAGTTTATTATAAACTGAAAAATTGTGAACAATTTACTTAAGAAATAGCGCATATAGGGTTTTTCGTAGGTATAATATATTTTTTAATTCGAATAATAAATAATGAGATACATTTTTGTTTAATATACTTAATCGATGAAAATTTCTAAGCCAAATTTTGGTGATGCAAACAAAATCATATGTATTTTAAGGTGTATCAGAAGCATTTTGCAATATATATTCAGCCTTTCAATTAAATATTATTAGAAATACAAAAGAAGGTAAAAAAATTGATAAGGTCTATTTCTTAAAATAAAAATACCAATAATTGACACAATAATAATGATACCATATATAATTTGGGTATTCATATTATAAAGTAGGGTTTATTATTTTAAAATAAATAAATTTTGCGCTTTACTTGCTGTCAAATTATAAATAAAAATCAAACACTATACAATATACATATTGTGGTCTGTAGGCCAAAAGATTTCATTAAAACGAATAAATTATTTTTACTTCGTTAAACCAATATTTATACTATCCTTGCATTATATGATTATGTGAAAGAATTCTTATTTTAACATGATGTACAATGAAAACTTTTAGGGCTACAAATATGTCTGAAATTGGTAGATGTTATAAATAAAACACATTCTTACCAAGAAAAATAACAAATAATATATATATATGAATAACATAATTTTCTACACATAGATACAAAATCCTTAGAGATGCAATTGAATACTCTAAAGATAGATATTGGATAGCTGAAGCTACAAAATACGAAATTTAAAAAATATAAAAGAAAAATTAATATCTTTGAATTTGGTTTTATTTAAAAAAGAAATCATATCAATCTCATATATTGATAATAAAAAAATACAATTTGCATATTTTAAAATACTTTTTTTTATACTCAACAAGTTTGTCTTTTAAATATACAGATTTTACAGTCTTATAGATAATATTATTACAAATGTTAATAAAAAAATCCAGTAACTGATGATCGAATTAATATATCATAAATTTTAACCTCTATTATATAAAAACGGGTCTTTGTCGTATATTAATTTATAAAACAGGATAAAAAAGATGTTATCACATTTTTTTTTAATTTTAATCTAACATACTAAATATATCGTATGTTGTCTTTGTATTATAAAATAACTCTGTATTCGTTTACAGAATAAATCTGGAGTTATGGCATTCAATTATCAGATTTCATGTTTTCATTTTATATAAAAGATATTATACCTGTTTTGTATGCATTTTCAAGCTCATATAAGATTTACAAATATGACGTTTTTTATATCGTTCTGTTTAAATTAGTCCGTTAATATATTTGGAATCAATTTTATGTACGGACAGAATCAATCATATTAAAAAAATTTTGGCTTATCATATTAAATATATTTCACATATGTTAATTCTATGCTAAATATATGTAGAAAAACATATTACAAGCTAGTAAAAACACATGTACAAACATACACAAAATTAAAAACACTTAGACAACTTTGAAATAAATAATTAGATAATTTTCAAATATATTACAGATGTTGGAAAAATAGAATTTTTTTGAAAACTTAAATTTTGTGCCAAAATATACAAGCTAAGAAATTATAATATGTTTCAAAATTTAGTTGACCAAGTAATATTTATTTATGGGTTAATTTTCCTTTTTTTGATTTTATCAATTTAGACGTGGTCAGCGTGTTGGAAATTTTGCACAACCTCTTGATTCATCTTTTGACACCTTCCTATGTTCTATATATCAACTGCACTTTTTCTCTCAAATGAGATGAGTTCAAGTGTCTTTCGGAGTGTGAGAGATTACATGTATGCTTCTACATCGTCCGAGATTTTTGAATCATAACAGTTGACGAAGTAAAAATATGATTTTGTCAAAATATTTTCTCGCTTATATTTAGAAATGAGTAATTTAAAATTTGTTTTTTTACTTCGTTATGCTCAAAATAATTTTGATCAAAGTATATACGCCACTTTGACAAAAATAAAAGTATTGTATTTTAATGTAAATCCCATGAATCTATAAAAATATGTAAATACTGAACAAATAAAATATCTCTCTCTTTACAACGAAATAGAAATAGCAATTGTGCATTAAATTTACACTATTCAAATATCTTTTAAATTTTTGCGAAAAAAATTATATAATTAATGAAAAAAAAGCTACCTATTTATTTTTTGGTGCTACATTTTCTGCTTGTCAACCCGAGATATTTGAGTTTACATATAACATCTAAGCATCGCATAACATATCAAATGTTTTAAAAAAAAAATAAGAATTAAAACTCTAATTTTACAAAAAAAAACATTAAGTTTAATACAAACAAGAAGTAAAAAAAAATGTGCCGGTCTTATATAAGATCTGGTCTCTTAATAAACTCTTAATTACTCCATTTTATAGTGCAGAAAATCCTCGTTTTGTAAAAAAAACGTTCGCTGAACTTCCAAAAATTAGTTTTGATTGTTTTTTTGTGTATTTATTATGATTCTAATCACATGTATGTGTGAAGTATTCACTATATTTATTCAACCATTTCTTTCTTTGTTCTCTAATATACTCGAAAATTATATCGCCAGGTAAAATTTCTTACAATGCTGCGTATATAGAGATATTTTTCAAACAAATCAAGCAATTCACAGTTGTATATTTAATAAACATCTTTTATAAATGATCTTTTTCGTATAAAATAAATGGAAATCTAGTATTCTTTGGGTTAAATTTTTACTGATAAAAGTTGCATGTAGAACTTAATTATCTTTGAAATTCATAAATTTATACCGTTAGAAAATTATTTATAATTAAGTATAAAAAATCTCGTTTTTTGTGATATTAATCAAAAAATTTGCGTGTGAACAAGTATAGATATAAAAAATATAGCTAAACTAGATTTGTATAAAACCGTCATGGAATTCTATTTCAGCTTGCCATTTCATCTACAAAGAAAACAGAATAAAATAATTGTTATCTTTTTCTATATTGGAAAAGGAAAAAAATATACTTAAACTCTAAAAATAGTCACTCTTTATAATATAAAAATCTTATATTATATCGTAAAAAATAAGAAGGTCTAAAAAATTACTATAAAATTATCAATAAATCTAGATTATTAGCTTTCTGGCTTTTATGCTATGCAAACACTATAAAATATCTTGCCATAGAGAAATATTTTTATATTTTAGTAAAACATGTTAGGCACATATATCCATCTTATTAGAAAAACTATGTTGTTGTTTTAATACACGAATCTTCATAAAAATAAAAATACATCATAAAGATTAACTATTAGTACAAATTCTTTTTCTTTGATATTCCCAAAAAGATGGTTTTTATGACTAAATATATAATTTTTACCCTAAGTGTACATTTGCGATCAAATATTTATTTTTGTAATTACAACTTATATTAAACACTGAAAAACAATACATTTTAAAAACTCTTATTGGGATTTTTTGATGTCTTTTGAAATGGCATAGTAGCTAAATTCTATATATTTTTCTTATTGAAAATTTATCTCCTAGAAGCCTAGTTCACAAATATATAGCATATAAGCACAAAAAAAATTAAATTGATATTGCTCCTCCTGAATCAATTCCAGCACTGTAAATTGATCAAACTGTGAAAGAGTAAGCATTCATCGTAAATAAATTGAACATTTTTAAATTTTAGTACATAACGCAGCCATAATGATCGTAATATTAGAAATTCGCTTTGGCTATATTTTATAAATATGTTAAAAAAATTTTAACCAAAAATGCATGATGAACAAAATTTTTGTTTTTTTCAGTTAAATTGCTGTTTTGATATATATTTATTATCATATCTAGAAAAGCAGAACTTATTTCTTTTTATGATGTGTGTTGTAACGTGTTAATCAAAAAATAGTTGTATATCACATAGACCAATGTTAATCTTATACTATCATTATGAGTAAAAAACATTCTAATAACAATATTACTATAACAAAATTACAGTTAAAATGTGTGTAATATGCTCTATTTACTATACAAATCTCAGATAAAAATCCAAATGTCCATATATAAGACAGTAATACTGTATAAACACACGATCTTCTTAAATTTATAATTCTATGATTTAATTAATAAAAAAAGGATGTATCCATAGATATTGCAAAGAGTGTTGAATGCTAGAAAAATTGTGTTGATGGAAATAAAACTTCAGAACTAAATTTTGCTATATAAAGTAACAAATATGTAAAAAATTGGGCATATAATCATAAAATAAGATCGAAATTAGATTGCATTTTTATATAATGTTGATGATTTTTTTCACATTAGAGAACCAGAATGTTTTGTTCTTTAAGAGTTTTATGCGCAATTATTTAAATACGCGGCTGCAATTAAAATAGATTGACCATGTAATAATACTAACTACTACTTCTATTACGAAAAAAAATACATTTTGCAGCTAAATGGCTTCTTGGCAAACGAATGATTATTTTTATGTTATTTTATGGCATATTTTGCTTATTATATTGAGAATCACCCAAACTTATACAAGAAATTGTCAAAAAAACGATTCGAGAATGCTAAAGCATATCAAGTTGTGCTATATATTTTATTTAACGATTAAGTAGACTATATATGTTTAATTAGGGTGATCGATTAACTAAAGTTTTGCATGGTTATCTTATAAAAATAATCTAACGATGAATTATGAAAAATATTATTATTCTTACTGCAATTTTATTTACATACTTGATAAAAAAAATTCAATATAGCATTTTATCCTCTTAATAGAAGCCTAACATACAACGAGACATTTATTGCACAAAAAACATGATATCATGTAATGGTAAACTTTATATTTTCAATATAAAACTAATGAATAATTTTTTTCAGTGCCAAAGCGCCTTAATTTATATATTTGCAATTTTTAATAGTAAGAAATATGTAGATATAATTAGTATGGGTATTTACAATGTACCTAAAAATCAAAAATAATAATATAAATGTTCAATGTATTTATATCACATGTGTAAATTTTTTGACTTATAAAATTACGCAAGAATGATTATAATTAGAAACTGATGTCGCTTTGGAATGTTTTATTTTATGTTACCCTATATTCTTTGTGCAATATTACTTTATTATAATGTTTGCAGTATGAGTTAATTACTATAAAGATGAAACGCATACAGTTCTATTAATCTTTTTATACATTAAATTTGTATTAAATGAGTAAAAAAGTCATAAACATTCATTCTAAAGTATCATACAAGATATGATTTTCGTAATCTTTATAACGAAAAAATAAGATCTTTAAACATTTTCTATTGATAAAATATCTTTGCTCATATAACAACTGTAATTTATTGTCTTTTATGCTTACTTTATGCACTAGTCTTACTATTAATAAATTGTGTTTCGAATTTGCAGATGGAAACCATTTTCTTTAGCATCTTTTAAAAAAGGTTTTTAAGTGTACATTTTTTTGTCTTTTTAAATAATTATAATTTCTTTTTTTCAACTATCAATCTATCTTAATAATTCATTCGTTCATGCGATTATTATATATAGAATCATATCTTAGCATTTTAGCATATATATAAAATAATGATCTAAAATATGTGTTGAATTATAAAAATAATAATAGCAAGGATTTTTTATCACAGGAACATCCAAGTTCTGCTGCATCTGTTATCTTTTGATATGTATGTAGATGCAAAATTTATTATTGATTTTTTATTCGAGCACTAAAATTGACTTTAAACAACATGAACATTTTAAATTATTTTGAATACTAAATTAAGTGCTTTTATGCAATTATTTGCGCAATTTAGCATATTCTGCATTTTTAAAATCAAACATTAAACGGAATCTAGTGAAATTATCAATTTATAAATGAACTAAAAATACTTAATAAAGATATCAAAATTTTAATTATTTATCGAATTTTAAAAATGTGCATTAAAATTACCCTCATAGTGTTTGATTAATTGATTTTTAGCAAGAAATTCCATAAGTTTGAAGTTTGAATCGTAGCATTTCACTTTTTATATAAATTTGAAAATTGATATTATAATTTTTTTTGAATGTGTTATATTAACAAGAGCAGAATCATCAAGCCGAAATATGGATAGGGAAGGCGTTTTCTTTTTTTTGTCTGGGAAGAGAAACTGATAATTTAAAGTATTGTTAGAATATAATTGTCAAAAAAATATATGTTTTCTGTTCTATTGAAGAATTCAAAACTTCCTGAGACTAAATATAGGAAAAATTGAAATTTAATGAACCCATAAATTAGAAAATTCATTACGTTCGTAAACCATGCATTTTTGTCTATTAAATCTATAGTATTTATTTAATTCATATTAATCATGTTAGTATTTCTCTCAAGTTCAACTTGCTTGATTTCCGAATTGAACCGCATATTTATACTAAAGGCTATTTTTTCTCTTCGAAGTGTTCACCAATACATCTCTTACTAGCGCTACCTATAAATCTCGATTCTATACCCAATTCTAATTTCGGCATGTGAGCTACGATCATCCAAACCATACTTTTTAATTTCCGGGAAAAGCAAATTGAGATATGCATTTTTTTTATTTCATAGTTAAACCTAATACATCAAAGAGCGCCTTATTATTAATATAACGTAATTTTAATGGTAAATTTGCTCAAATTTATTGTATATACATCAAAAATGAGACCTTAATAAAAACAGCCGTCTAATGAGTTAATATCAAATATTTTACACAACAAATCTTGCTGCTGAGTCTACAGTGTATTCTGATTCAAAAAATTGAAAAGACTATAAAAGACATTATTATAATTGGTATTTCTTTGCTATTGTGTATGATTTTTTATAAAATTTAAATAAATGAATATAAGTTATTGGCTATAAACTGCATCCAAGTCCGCATTTTAGCAGTTATTAATAGTATACTGCATAAAAATGATTTTCCAGGTACAAAACACTAATATCTCTTAAAAATAGTTTTTATAGCATAACACTAAAGCAGAATTTAAATCAAAAGCATTTGTCAAGAAATCGTTTATATTGATAACTCCGGCTTTTCTAAAAAATGAATATAATGTAAATAGAAAGTAATTGGTATAAAATTTTTTTGTTATCTGTTCTATGACATGAACTTAAGCCGCCTATGACACAAAATAGAGCTTTAAAACTTTTTTAAACACATGGATGTAAATTTTTTTTTAATTCACAAAAGATCTTGAACTATAGCATTTTCTAATGCATATTTAAATAAATAAATAAAAATTCAACATCAACTTGGCATTAAAAAAATAAATGAATACATTTTGTTTTTGTATGTTTTTTTCTGCTATAAAAATATATCCGGCTATATACGAAATAATCTAGTAAAATATAATTATTTAAATAATTAATATTGTAGTAAATTTCAGTGTAAAAATGTAAATTTTTTTAAATTTAGAAATAATATTATATGACTAAACTACCGATTGAGGAAAAGACAGAATGTTAAGAATTTCAAGCAGCAAATGAAAGATTTGAAAAATACAAATTTAAATCAAAGAGCATAACTTACCAAAAAAAATATAATTCCACAAATCTCAGCTTCTCACTTTTATGCAATTTGCAGCAAAAATAAGCTAATCAATTGACAAAAAATCTTTTGATATATGTTTAAAAATATAAATTAAATTTATGAGTTGACTATATATATATTTAAAACAAGTAACACCTCTATCATACATAAAACTATAAAATTATTTGCTAAAAACACATAAATTTTACTTACTCATACAATATTCTTGATTTATTTGTATGTGCAAGCATGAAATTTCTAGAAAGTCAAAAAAATAATCATGACATCTATATATTTTGTAGAGAATTTGTGTAAAAAATATCTTGATTATATTTTTAATGTATAAAAATGTCAAAAATATGTGAAAATTATAACATCTTTATTTTTCGATAAATTTCTATAAATCGGGTAGATTGTTTATATCCTGGAATTGCTGTTGTTTTATTTAAACTATTAAATATATATAAAAAATCTATTCTCATAACCATAAAGCAGATTTAACATAATATTTATATAAGAAGAAGCTATATTAATTGCAATCTTTATATCTTTTTAAACAAAATTTATAGGTTTTTTCTGAAATATATGACAAGCAGCTTTTTGCGGCTTTATTTAACTGTATTCTGGTTCAAATGATGTTTTAATAATTTTCACCAATTGCCTCTTTATAAAATCTATTTGAGATAGACATAATTATCACTATATACTTAAAAACATCTTATAATAATGACAACAAATATTTTAATTATTGATAAAAAAGTCAATATATATAAAGAACATATTGATACAAAATATTGGAACCTATAGCATGGTAGCATATAGATTTAAAAAAATACCTTTCTACGAATTCAATTTACATACTATAAATAGAACTCCATCTAATTGGATTTCCCCATATTTTATTTTTCTTCGATTTAGTTAATAAAAAAAATTACTTCTTAAAATTATTTCTTATGTTCTTAAAAAATCGTTTATAACCTTAAAGTAATTTTTAAATATTTTTTCTATCAATTTCATCCATTTTCAATGTGAATTCAGTTCTAAATTTTTTGCTTAGTTTCTATGGTATATCTATTTATTCATAGCTTATAATGCCTATACTTGTAAACTTGTATTTTTAATCAGTGATATTCTGTGCCTAAGCACTAAAAAAATTTTAATTTTTTGTGAATGTTTTGTTTCGATCAAATCGAGCCATCAATAGGTGCTTGTGTTATCGTAAATCATGGTTATTATTTACAATAGCAGGAATTTTCTTGGATTTAAATTGCACATTTATATGCAATATATGTATCGTCATAATAAAAATTGAAAAATAGTTTGATTTGATCCCCTCTTATATAAAAAACCACCAATTTTGGTACAACGTGAAAAAGATGTTGATTATAAAGTGGTGAGAGCAGATGGTTTAAGGGTTTTCTATTGGTTCTTTAACTCTGTTATATGCATTACATATATTCTTCTCTGTGTATCTGGTAATATCAGTCCCAGTTATCGCATTCAAACCACAACAAGAGTACAATACAAAGAATAAAATAATGCCTGTGCTGCTTTGATGACTTGAACTTTACATATAGAGACATAGAAAATTTTTCTTTTTGGTATTACTAAATTAAAATTTTATTATTTTCATATTATATATGTTTATGAAATATGCACCTGGAAATAATCATTGCGCATACAGTAATTTTATGTGTCTATTAAATGACAACAAAAGAAACGAATTTTAAGATAGAAAGAAAAAAACAGAAGATAAGAATCTAACAGGAACACCTGAGATCCATATATTTTTCTCATGTGTTGATTTCGTAATTTTTTTATTAAAAAGATCAGATTATGGTTTACAATATTATTTTCATCTCATCCCATGATCAATCATCTATAATATTGCAGATTTATAAGCAAAATATAGTTTCTCTGACTATCACCGAAAAAAAAAATGTTATTATTTGCAGCCTTTCGACGGCATCGTGTTTCGTTATATGTAAAAAGACTTTAAAATTAGCTAGAAATGCATTTTGTTCATCAAGGAAAATTTTAAACCTGAAATATTCAATAACATTGTTTAATTGTATAGGGATAGCAATTTAAGAGATGTATATTTTAATATTTGCGAAACCCGTGAAATTTTTTTTAACACTTATTATTTGCGCATCAGTCTTCGGTAGGTAAATATTTCCAAACAATGTTAGATGATATTTTATACATTAGTTTACCCATATACAGCATTTGAAAATTTATTTTTAGAATAATTTAATATAAATATCAATTGCTTGTTTCGTATGTTATAGTGATCTTGTTTTCGTATTAAGATGATGAATTAAAAATAAAGAATTGTTATTTTTTGATTTTATTTTAAGAAGCTGTATATTTTATAAATATAAATTGATTTTATTTCAAGCTCTATATACTTATTTTATGGTACACTTGGAATGCATGAAAATTATGTTCCATGTGGAGATGCATATTGTATAAAGTATTATTTTGCAGTTCCGCCTTCGTTGATCTTCTCAAACTTATTTCTCTTTATAAAATTATTGAAATCAAATTTGAAATATTTAACCACCAAAAAACGTAAAAAAATTAGTTCTAGAAATATTGTGGGTTTAATTCTTATGCAATTCTATTAGTAATTACCTATACCCCATTTTAAATTTTGGTGTTGACAACGAACGTGGAAGTACACACAAGGAATATGCATAATTAATACAGTCTAAAATATGCGGTCTACCTAAAGAGAAATAGAGCAAATGAGATTGCGATTTCAAAAACATATAAAATACATCTAAGTCCATCTATTATATGTCCTAAAAAAGAGATATCACAACCAAATTCATTTAAGAAAATCATCAAAAACCATTTTATTTTACGTATACTGGTAAATGCTTACATTTAAAATTGTAATAAAAGGCATTTATATTTTACCGTATCGGGATTTGTAAGAAGGCAATTTTACTAAAAGCAAGTAATATAAAGGGATATAAAAAATATATGCTGAGTTCGATTTAGATTTCATAGATTAAGTAATTTGAGGCGCTATAAAAAAATGATATATACTATGTAAATGCAATTTACTAAAGTATTCTATCAAATGCTAAATAATATCGTATTAAATAATTTATAATTTTTTTGAATTTATAGAAAATATATGATTGTCCGATTATAGAATTTTTACTTGTATTTAATAATGTCTGCATTTTATACACATTTCTCCCCTTATAAATATGTTTTATTTTAATAAATCAGTTCATGAATCTCCCTATAATACGGATACATATTTTTTCATATTCGTTTTTAAAGTATAAAATATAATAACTCACTAGCTTATTATATTTATGATGGGTTAAAATTCTTTTTGTAAATTTAATCTATTTAGATGTGGTCAGCCTATTGGGAATATTCCACAACACCTTGATGCATCTTTTGACACCTTCCCTGATCTATCTTCGTCAACTGCTCTTCTCATTTCAAATGAGATCAGTCAATTGTCATAAATTAATATTAAAAACATAAATACATATGAAAATATATTTTATTAGGTTTTTCTTTTATTAAAAAATCTGTTTAGAGAAATAATGATTTTGGTCTTGTTAAAAACCGCAGTAGAAATATGAACTGAAAATGGTATAGAGTTATGTTGGAATTATATGTGGCCATAAAATTACAGATCATGTTCTTTGTCCGTTTTAAAGAAAATTTCAGCCATCGCGTTATAACCAGGTATGCTATCTTTTCATAATAAAAGGTACGAAATACTATACCTTTAACCGCTCTTTGAAGTACCTATGGAAATATAAATAAACAGAACGATACCATGCAGTAAACTGCAACCGTGATACTTTTATTTTAATATCAAAAAGATAACACCGTAAAATAAAATATTTCGTGTTCTAATACAAGAAATATCTAAATATACTATGGATATAAGACGTAAACACAAGCTTTTAAATAAATTGTGACTCAAAATTATCAAATTAGCATACCATAGAAAGCTCAAAGGGCGCCCAGATTGCATATATATGAATTAAAGCAAGAAATTCATATTCGAATATAATATTCAATTTTATTAATTATCTATACTATTCAACTGAAAATATTATAAATATTTGCATAATTATCAGCCCAAAGTAATTGGTTACCTCCCACCATAGTACAAATATTTCCACTTACACATATCAAAATATAATACTATGGTTATTTGGACATGGTTGCAAGCCATGAAAATGAATTTAGCTCGTATTTGCAATATGTATTATGGAGCTATAAACATATTAAAATGGTCATCTAAAAAATTAACTCTGTGAATCAATTCAAAGAGTACATTTTATCTCGATGAATTTCATGAGTTCTTTTAACATTAAAAATAAATTAATTGTTCTTTCTGTCAATTATAAGAAATATATCGAAAAACTCAAAAAAAGATACTATTTTAGCATGGATTAACGTAAATGAGAAATATTTTAAAATAAATAGAAGATACTAAGGTGGTTTTATGTAAAAAATATATGAATAAATGTCTTAATAGAGCTAAAATATTATCATCGAACTAAGCTCAAAAAATCTTCTAATATGTATAAAAAACACATAAGCTTCAAAAAATATAATAAAAAATAGAATTCACTTGGTTTTCACGAGATATAGAAACAATCTTAAATTAATATTAAATATTTTTTTTTGAAACCCCTAGAAACCAAGATCAAACTATAATAATCTTTTAAATTCTTAGATAAATACGATTAAATCTCAAAGTACTTAGTCTCTTTTTTAAATAAGTTTAAGTTTACATTATTTTTATGTGCTATTATAAACATGTGGTTATATAAGAATAAAGCCAATTTTTTAGTTAATATAGTTATAAATTTTTTCTTTGTATTCACATGTTCTTAGTTACTGCATCTGCTGAGTTCCTGGAAGATTTATTTGTTTAAGCTATACAAAAAAACCATCGTATTCAATAAATGGTAATTATGTTGTTAATAATTATAAAATTCTTAATTCTATAAAATGCAAAGCAACAAAGACTGTTCGTACGATTACTTAAAGCTAAATAAATACGTAACTTTGAATTAGTTTATAATACTACAATTTATCAAATTAGTTTCGTTAGAATTGATTTTATATTTAAAATAATTGAAGCAGATGTATGATTGTATTTAATAAAATTTTATAACAAATTCTTCTGGAATTAAGAATTAAAAAAGAAATGATGTTTAGAACGTATTCCGCAAGAAAATTTATATTTCTGAATCTTCTATGTTTGTGGGTGATAATTTTGGTGTTTATTTAGAAAATGTAATTTTTTTACAGTGTGGTTTTAGTTTCATATGTAACTGTTTAAAGTGTTATGTTTTTATATTCCCAAAAAAATTAGTACGATCATTTTTATACTTTAATATGTAAAGTTACAAATATTTATATATATTGCATTATTTAGCTGTAGGTTTACTTATAACCTAGTCAAATATTTTTCATACACATAATATATAAGACAGCCTTCCTTAGTTTGAAAACCACCTGAAGATCTATTAATATCTATAAAAATATGGATTTATTCTAAATTATTATTTTATGATATTTATTTATGGTTTAATTTTCTTTTATTGATTTTATCTATTTAGACGTATTCAGTGCGTTGGGAATATTGCACAACTCCTTGATGCATTTTTGACACCTTCCCCTGATCTATCTTCATCAACCGCTCTTCTTCTCTCAAATCAGATGAGTTTAAGTGTCTTGCGGAGTGCGAGAGATTACATGTATGCTTGTGCTTTTTCCTGGATTTTTAACTCCTTCATATTTTTTATGATATTTTGTGACCACACCATCCCAATTCATCAGATATATTTTATGATATATATTTTAGAAAAAGATCACTTAGTTTTATAAAAGATTCCAAGTTAACAATTTATATCTATAATTAATTTTTGCCTTTGTAGTAACTAACCGAAAAAGAAATTTTAAAAGATTTTTCTTCACAACCATCTACAAGGAAATTGATTCCTTCGAAATGATAAAAAGCTTTTAAAAAATTATCGATTATGCATAAGCATATACAAACTTTAAAATTTTTTTTTTATATTAGATATAGAATTATTTTTATGATAAGCAAAATTCTTAGTTATAAACAAAGTAAATTTGAATAATCTAAACAAACTTTAAAATTTTTTGGCCATTAAAAATCTATGTAAAACGACAGAGTTGAATTTTCATATTTTCTATACTAAGGCATGATGTTAAATTTATAAAATCTTACGTATTGTAGCAGAATTTTTAGTTAATTATTCTTAAACTGTTGAATTCAATAAAACGCTTTTAGTAATGAACAAGCTTGTAATTTAAGGCAAATTACTTTCATCTTTTGTTTTTTTCATCTTTATTTTTAAAAATTTGGATTAATACAAAAAATTTCAGGGATCGTGAATCTTTAACATTTGCATTGAAGCCTAGTATAATAAGCTATAAAAAGCGAGTTTCATTTTAAAATTGCGTATGCTTATATTTGCTTAAATATTCATAAAAAGTATACAAAAGTGAATTTGCTAGGCTTAGTCTTTTTACTTCGTATATCATATAAGTGAATGCATTCTAAATTCTAATTTAGATTTTACACGCAAATAAACCATCATTATTTATTTTTCATATAGTTCATTTTTACATACGATCAAAAAAATTAAAATTATATGAAGATTTATAGATCCTTCATTTGTCTTTTTTAATCCTAAATTTTTAATTTTTATCTTTAGAACATATAAACATATCAAATTTTACATTCCTTTTTTTTGATGAATATAGCGGCATTTATCATTTGTTATCCAATGCTCAGTATCTAGCCGTGTTAATGCAAGCCATTTTTCTATATTTATTCTAACAGGCGGAATATAGATTTTATTGCATGTTAATACAAGTTAGTTGAGATAATATGATGATTATAGTACTTTGTGATCATAATATGACATGATATTATAAAACACATAATCATTCGACGCATATTTATTGTGAATTATGAACTTTAATAAAAAAACTAGAACATACAAAGATTATAGGATATAATTTATAAGTAAAAATTATATAAATAAATGTCAATATCTGACTAGCCTATCAATTTGATAATTTAATTATATATTTTTATCTATTGGGCTTTTGAATACTTAAAACAATTTCCAACAGAACAACTATTTGTAGAATATTATGTGAGGCATAATTTATATCTAAAGGCTTACAATATTATATCTAATTTATTGCGATCGATAAATAGATGTATATAAATTTCTTTTGATAAACTTTTTGTGATATTTACTGGATTTTTTTCCTGCAAGCCGATGAGCTCATTATATAACAACTTCTTATTTTTTTTGTGGTAAAGACTCTCTTACATACCGGAATCTCTGTGTTTAGTTCACTAAACTTAAAAATTATTTATTCGTAGGCTAAATTTTACTAAATTATTTATTATTTGTGGATTTTTTTTTTATCATTTATATATATTGAGACGTAGTCAGTTCGTTGTAAACTTTGCAAAACTCTTTGATACATCTTTTTTAGCTTCCCCAGAATTATCTTCATGAACTACAATTTTCTTTCGAAAGAATTGAGTCCAGGTGCCTGCAATGATAATGTAATTTTTATAGTAATAAAAATACAAATTCAGTAAAATAAAAGGTAGTGAGGGTTATAGCTTCATATTATTGCAATAAAATTTTCTTTTTCTATCTGATAAAATGACAGTTTGTTAAATAAAACTGTTCTTAATAAATTAACATTATTTGCCATTCATTTTTATGATTTATGCTATTTAAACACTGGTTACATTCTTTCTAAAAATAAAAAATTACACAAATACGTCATAAATAGGTTTTTTATATATTCACAGCTTTGAAATTATACAATAAATACGGATTATGGATCTAAATGGTTTGATGGGGTAAAAAGAAATTTTTTTATGCTTCAATTTAGACCGGATTTATACATAAATACTTACAAATTATAAAGAAAAACAAAAAAAAACTTCAACGTATAATGAATAAATAGAAGATACAATATGTGTATATTATATATCAAAAACCAGAAATTAATGAGTTTGATTTTTTGTTCGAAAAAAATTGGAAGTTCAACTTATATAGATTTTAAATGCCTTATTATTAGAAATAATATGATTTTTTCTTCAAGTTAAAAAATAAAATATGCGTTTTCGTGTTTATGTCAGTAGTATAATTTTTTAACTTACTATTACTTTCGCTTATACAGTCTGTTTCTGTTTGATAGATAATGTTTCATAATATTAGACAGTGTGTGATTAAGATATAGCTAAATAAAACAAGCAATAATATACTATAGATAAGATAATCTGCATATATAATTATGATTATACAATAAATCGTAAATTATTAAATGTTATCTTTTAAATATATACAAAATCAAATATTTATGTAGGTAAGTTATGGATATTAGAATCTAGTCGTCACATAAATAAATTCATATGATACTCTTTATAAAATCATTTATAAAACAGATGTGTAAGATGTTATATTTCGATTTTCTATTATTTATAAATGGTTAAACATGTATTTGATGTACTTTTATTTGATGAATATCATAAGATTATATCCATCCATATGTCAATTTTTATTCTTATCCACCATGAAGATTTAATTTTAATTTTTTGCACTTCTATGGGTAAGAATATCAAGTGAACGAAGCTATCTAGGCACTAAAAAGGTTACCTATTTTTACATCTATAATATTTATATAATATACATTCAAAATGATGACTATATTATTTTAAAGCTCATATTCCAATTCTTTGTTTAAATAAGAAAATTCTTACAACACAAGTGATCTATCTTAATCTATATATTTAATTAGACTGCAAAGTTGTTTTTGTTCTATCAGATAGACTAAACTTACAAATCATAAATTTTCTTGTCATCATATAATTGGTCAACCAAAAGGCATAAATAATATTATTTGAATTTAATGTAAAATTTGGGCTGTATATTTATATTTTTACGGCATGAAAGTACTCATTAGATCTAAAAACTTGCACGATTTTTTTAAACATATCTTTTATTAGCCGAATTATCCTTAATATTACTTTTTAAACTTTAACTGCTATACTTCTCATATTAATTCATGTAGTTTATGTTGCCTATTATCTTCTTAACATATTATAGATGCTGGTAAAAAATTTTAGTTTTCAAGCGTCCAATTTATATCAATAATTTTGATGGTGCGAACTCATAACATTGTACTCTCTATGAAATAAAACAAATTTTTAATAAGAATTACAATTTTATACGTTTTTTTTACAGTAATTTTTCATGTAAATTGATAATGCATTTGAAATAGTTTCATTAAAATGCCAGATTCAAGATTATAAAAAATAAATTCAATTTTTTGGATAAATGCTTAATGACATTTATAAAAATAAATGAATTTATATAATGTGTATAAAAATTTTTAAAATGACTTTAGATGTTAAAATCTCGTTTTTCTATGAATAATATTATTTAAACGGTATTTAAGAGTTCTAACACGTTAAATATTTTTTTTATATTTCTATATCGTAATGCCAATGTAATTTCATCAAGTAATTTTTATATGCAAAAAATTTGTAATGCGTTTATAGGCCTCGTCAATATCGAGGAAAGATCAATATGGATTTATTAACATCCTAAATGTTTATTTCTTTGTGTATAATATACTTCATCTTATATGAATAGGCAACAATACCTCTCATCTAAGTGGATTTATATACTTCAAAATATATACATTACTTTATGCGATAGTATTGTTAAGAGGCTGTATCTACATCAAGCGGGAAAAATTTTAATAAAAAATTGAATTTCTATTTATTTATACTTTTAAAATAAAGTTAAAGTTCCTTATTAAAATAAAATTTCCGTTCGATGCATTTATGTATAATGTGGTATCTTGAATTACCTATTAAACTTACCAAGAAATATTTTATAACCCGGATTAGAATATGCATAAATAAAGTAAGCAATATGGAATATATAGATTAAATCCTTAAATTATTTATTTATTTGTTTTAAATTATATTACATGTCAAATAAGGCTTTTAAAGTAGATAAACATAATCATTTGCAAAAAAATATACACATGCAATTTTTTTGTTATATGTAAGATTTTATTCAATACCTTCTTATTCTATTTTTTATGCACTTATATGGAAAGCAGCATTAAATCTACCATCTTTTTATTTTTCAAAAATCAGATTTACTAATTAATTCTTTACTGTAATATTGCAACGCGTATATGTAAATTTGTCTATTCTAATGGGTCACTTGGTATTTAGTTATCTTTTTTGAAAATTCATTTCATATGTTTAATGATTTAATATGAATTCAAAAGTTAGTCACGCCAAAATTTAAGATAATAATTGATTTAGTATTAGTTTCAACACTGAGAACTTATCATTTCTTTTCAGTCTTAAAACTATATAAAAAAAAATAGTCGTCAAGACGATACATCGCATAAACATATTGGATCCACAGAAAATCACACCGGTCGATTTAATTAATTTAGATCGAATTAAATCTATTCCAGCTTAGAATAAAAAAACATATATTTACGGTATTTAAATTGATGTGATATTAAAATTAGTATAAATTATATTTTAACATTATAATACGGTTAAGTGGACATAAATTCAGCCTAGCTTGCATAATAATCTTAATTATAGCAGCGGTTGGTTTTAACCGTTTTATTTTTCAATCGTATTGTAGATTAAACGGCTTTACTTAAGCTTGCTTTGTGTGGCTGAATATGCTGTCATGATGTAAAAAATCTAGATATATAGATATAATTTATCCGTGATTCTATAACTTTGGAGTCTTTTGATAACCCTATTTCTTTTTCTTCATATACGTATGTATATGAAGTATCCTTCCACTATACTTTTCAAATGATATTTTTATTTATAGTTTTAGTTATTGATAATAAAAACTGATACTAATCTTAAGGCACCTTTTTCTACTTGATTCTACAATAATTGCGAATTAAGTATTATTGCTGAACTCTTTTTCTTGATGATGCGAAATTTCGAGTTAATCATTGTCTAATCGCTTAAAAAATGCACCCAGGTTGTTATATTGTTCTTATTTGTTACGGAGATGTTTGCTTATTGGTTGCTTAATCTAACTTATTATTTGCAGCGAATTTTAAATCTATGTTTTATAAACATGTGAAATCCTTTAAACAGGCTTATAAATGAAATGCTAAATTTAAGCGATTCCACATACGGATATTTAATTTATAAAAGCATTTTTTTGATGATATATTAGTTTAATTTTCATAGTTGATATTCGTACAACCATATTGTAGTCATTATAGCTATTCCACGAACCGTTATGAACCAATAGTAAAGTTGTTTCGTGCTAAAAACCATACAACGTATATTCATGCAATAAACTTACATTTTTTTGCAAGAATTATACAAAACTTCTTTTTCTTATAAAGATATTGACTAAAAAATTTAGTTAGCTTTTTATTAATCTAAGATTTTTAGTATATTTGTTTTACTGTCATATTCACAAAAAAAAAATATTATTTGATAATAAATATTTTATATATTTTATATAATATATTAGAACTTCTGGGCATGTGTACTTAAAAATAAAAATATATACCATTATATTTACGTATTTTTATTCATTTTATGTAATATTAAAATGTGCGGTTTTAATGTGTACTCTTCCGAGATTTTTAATTAGGGTGTATAAGAAAATTAATACTACAAAAAGTATTTTGGGTCTTTATTTTAAACTTATAATAAAACAGGGTTCACATGGACAGCAAAATTTATTAAGAATATATTATGCTTATGCCATAGAAAATTTTGACCAAAAAAATACTTGATGCCAGATTACACGTGTAAACTACATGATGTAACAAATGACGACTAAATTTTAAATTTGATGTTTTATTTTGAACAACTTTTATTAGACATACTCTCTGACGATATTTGCAATTTAACACTCTAAGTAGTGTTAAATTATAAAGTTACCTTTATGTGAATGCACATTTGTAGCTGTATTCTCATGTGAAATTTTTAGATTAATATTAAGTATTTTTTCTTGAATACTATAGTACATAGACAGGTGCAATTGAATACTTTCAAAATAGTCTAACACGAATTTTATAAACTTGGGATACGATTAAAGGAATTTAGTGTATTTTTCATATATGCATAGTTAAAAGTAAATCATTTGTAAAATTATCGCTGTATCAAACTTGTAAAAAAAATATAATTTTTTATTATTGAATATTTTATACGGGTATATTTTTTGTACTGTTTAATAATATAGAAAATATATATCTATTGTTAAAAAAAATTAAAAAGAGAATTTTATTTAATTAAATCCAATATTATACAGATGCACAAACCATCTCGATAAAAAAATAAATTTATATATAGAAGAATACCAGAATTTACAATTATCTAATATAGCTATTCTAAGTAGAACTATGCTCAGTATGTAAGTCATGCCGGTAAGTGATGAAATAAGTGTGATACAAGGATTACGCAATAGAAAATATATTTTAATTCATTAATCATTTAGTTTTATGTTAAAAAAATAGGTAAGGATATGATTCTTTGATCGCACTTGTGTCGAAAACCAAATTGCAGTTGTTTTCTGGTTGCATATCACAGTATAAATATTGATTATATAGTTTCAAATATATAATAGAACTCTGTCATTTGTATATAATTTTACTTATGATAATTATAAAAACCCATAACAAAACTTATTTACATCATTTATATATATTTATAGAAGGATTAGATTATAGAAAATTTTCCTCAAATTTTATTTAAAAAATATACGTGGATGTCAATTTTTATGAACAAAAGCATTTTTGTGCAAAAAAGAAACTTTAGTATAATATATTTTTAAAATAAACAAACGGATCAGCAGTGTTAAATTAACAAATTTTTATTGACATTGGATTGTCATGTATTTGTTACATATTGAAAAAATTAGCCAAAGAAAATATAGAATACTTACTTGTTAATAAACATATATATAGTAGATATTCTTTTTAAGATCGAAATAATATTTATTTTTTGCTCTAAAAAAGTTAAAAATTGCGAAACAAAAATTTAGCATGTAAATTTAATAATCTGTACTTTTAGATTATTTTTAATGTAGTACTTTGAGATTCAAAATCGAAGAATTAAATTTAAAAAGATTTTAAATTGCTTTATATGTTTAATTTAATTTTATGTAATCTTTGAGGTCTCTTCATATTATATATTTCTCACTAAATACCTTAACTTTTCTTGGTATAATTAAACTAGCAATTATTGAAATTATACAAATATCTGCAATTTTACACAATTTATCTTTTTTCAGTATAGTATTTAATATTATTCAAAGATTAAAAAATTCCACATGTACATTCACAATAAAAAAATATATACAAATATATACGTGTTCTTATAAGTTATATATGTAAATGGTATAAATTTTACTACAAGCCATTATGTATCTAAAAAATTTTAAATGAGCACACAATAACATATTGATCTAAATTTAATGTTATATATCACGCTTCAAAAAATTCAAAACAAATCTAATGAATATTAAGGTGAAATAAAAATATCATATATTTGGTGGCCTTAGTTTATAAAAAAATTATGAGAATAAAAAATTTATTATATAAAATGATGTTTCTAGAATTCATTTACAACCAAGACTACCTTGTTTCATGTCAGAAACAGTTTTACAAGTACTTTAAAAAAAATTAAGCATGAACATTGTTTTTTTGTGTTTTTCTATGTAAAGATAATGGCAAGTGTATTAAAATACGAAACAAAGTATTTTATTTTCTGTGATTTTTTGAACTAATTATATATATATGTTTTATTTCTCATCATATTAGCTATATGGTCATTTATTAGTCTTACATCACGTATATATCATAGAGTATGTGATTTTAAATTACAGAACTCAAAAATATATTCCACATATGAAATATAAAACAATTTTTTATTTTTTAAACATAATAAATATAAATAAAATCGTAAAATTAAGATTTTTAAAAAATATTATTTGCTTTGGTTCTTACTTACTGTTTTTTTAGATAATATGGGTACTTTATTAAATTTTAATATATTATGGTGAAAATTTTCAAAGTGAATTTTGTTTAAGTACTAAAAAGAACTCTAAAATTTATACATAAATCATATTATACAATTTTCACGCCTATATCAAACTCTTCGTTTGTTTCTTTGTAATTTTAACAAATTATGTATTATGTAAAATTATTAAGTAAACAATTTTTTCGAATGATCAATTCTACAAATTTATCTGTATGATTTTAATTATATTGGATTTTTTGTTATTTAAAACCAGAACCTAACTTTTGCATTACAAAGTTTAACTTCTAGGTTAAACAATAAGGAATATAAGCTTATTAACCTTATGTGTAAACAATAAAATTACATTTGAAAAATGATTTATAGATTTTTTACATTCACATTATTTATAAAAATGCTTTTTATATTCTTTTTATCTAAATCAACATGAAATAATTTTCTAGTGATAAAAAGATATTTTTTCTGCAGAATAGTTTTTAAAAACTCTTTTTATTACAAATTCCTTATTTGAGCTTTTTTTCGTGCGTTTTATAAAATTTTTCTTTGAGCGGCTAACATATTTTGTAGACAGTTAATATCGGAAAATCATTGTAAAGAAAATTCGATAATTCGACAATTAAAACTAAAACTAAAATCAAAGTTGATAGTTAATGTTATGTTATATTTTTTTATTACCATTTTCTGTTAATATCTCTTTATTAAAAGTTATATTTATGGAATTAAAAATCCATGAAATTCGTTATTATTAATATTTTTGTCTCATATATAGTAAAAATACCATTAAATAAATCATCTATATAAAAAATAAAGGTTCTGTGCAGCATATCTAGCTGAAAATGTATTTTAATGTAAAGTCTTGGTTTTAAACGTATATCTGTTTTATATGTATTATTAATAAATTGTGCCTTATAATAAAGTTTATTCGTATTATCAAATAGTCGTAGATAAAAAGAAAGGTTTTTACAAATTATTATTATAAATTTAAAAATGATTAAATGGTATTGATATTTATGGTTTAATTGTAATGTATAAAACCTTTTAAATTTCATTAATTCACATGCTAGATTGTACCACCTTTTGAACTACATGATATCGAGAAAAAAAACTTAATGATATGAAATTGGCACGCGCAAAACTACTAAGCATATGAGACCAAATTAAGTTTTAGCACTATAATCTAATGTAAATGTAGATATTATTCGGTATATAAAATTCATTTTACTTATGCAAATTTATTTCCTGATGATATTGCATTTTTTTTAAACATGTTTTGTATATATATGACAATTTATAAGCGTCATAAAATAGATTAATGTATATATGATGAATTTTGTTTTTTTCTGTATATTATTTGATGTAATAATAGCATAAAAATTCTTTTTTGATGCTCATTGACAAATAGATAGCAAATTAAAATCAACCATATATAAATGTGGACTAAATGTATATTATTTTCTTACACACTTAAAGGTAATAGTGATCAATTGCGAGGGCATTCTATTATCAAAAAGCAGTTGTTAAATGCTGTCAATAAGTAATGAACTAAGAAAAAACAGAGTATGAGACCTATATTGTTAGAAAGATTTTCAAGTAGGCTTTGTATATTATTGAGCAGCAGAAAATTTAGTACTTTCTGAATGTAGAGACAGTGTTATGAGCTGTAAAATAAATTTTTGAAAATTCCCTATACATGTGAACTATCTAAAATTGTGATGTAAACCGTCAATTTTTTAATTTAACATAAAGATCCATTATAGCATATATGAGAATTAATAACATTAGAAATGTAAAGTACATGTCAATCAAATATACATTTATAGAAAGAATGCAATTTTGACATGTAATATATACACTGCTCACGTGTGTGTATAAAACACGATAAGCTCAACATATTTCTACGAAAATATTAAACGATATTGGGATATAAAAAAAGAATACATAAAACAGCGCTTGAATATATAAATAGCGAATTTTTCGCTGAAGACTAATCATGAAAATTATAAATAGCTAATAATAATAAAACTCATACATCAAAGAAAATTTTGATCATATTTCATGAATTCCTGCAGACATACATCGTAAAATTATTTAAAAAAATATAACTTTATTCTAAAACTCTTGTATATATATTGCATTTAAGCCAAAATACTTTTTACGAGTACTTGTCATTTTAAAAGATTAATCAAATTTAAATATGAACTTATTTGATAAATCAGTCACATATTCATACGAAGAGCAAAATATATCGTAAAACAAATCTGTAATATTCAGTTAGAATTGTAAACAACATTTTACATACACTTTGTGCATTTTAAATTACTCGCTTCTCATATAAGTATACTTTCCCTTTTATCATAATTCTGTAGCCAGAAAATTTTATTTCGATATTAAAACAATACGATTCTATGTGTAATCAACCGATATAGAACATAACTAATATATTATTATTATGGTTCTTTATTTTGATATCAAATCTAAAATTTATATATTCGATCAGTTAAGTATATTGTAATTTTCAATATAGTGAGTGAATTTTTATTTTTTAAAAGTGAGTCGATAACTTAAACTTCCCTTTGCTTTTTTAATGTATTTTGAATATATCCAATAGCAATAATTAAGCTCCTTTATATGAATAGGTAAAATATTTTTATGATTTAAAAGCCTATAAAATGCAAAATCCACGCGATATACAACAGAAAATTCATATAACAATAGGATAAGTGTTAACAAAGGATTAATTTCCTTATCAAAGGATATTTTGAAGCTTTGTGGATTTACATCCATAGCCATATAGAATCTGAACGATTTTAGCAAATTGCTCTATGATTTATTCTTTTTACTACATTCATGGTATTTTAAATATGAAATATCCATATAACCGTAAAAATTGTAATAGATCACGTGATTTTGAGCATGATAAACGAGTCAAATTTATCGGCGTCATAAACACCGTATGTCACAGGTAAATGCTATTTATTATGAGGCAATTTACAGGTGTATGCTCTTATTTTTGCAGATGGTCTGGATTAAATAGCTGTTTGATGATTTAAAAATGCTTATACAGAAGATTATGTGAAACTTCAATCACTAATCACAAAATAGTGGTCTGATATATACATATAAATCTACCAAACCAGAAATTATATTATTTCACATAAATTCTAATATATCAAGCAATAACCGATAGAAAATATCTATCCGAACAGAAATATATTGCTTTAATTAAAAATAGAGTCACAAGCAATGATGATAATAGGGTAAAAACTAATAAAATTGATAAATAATGGTGAATTAATGCTCTTTAATATATAGGTTATGAAATGGCATTATAATCAAAAATATATATTTTATGATCTGTACAAATAAAGAAATGTTGAATATATTGATAATTAATAAACGTGATTTTAGCTAAATAACAAAACAAAGTTTTCAAACTTTAAATAATATTTGAAGCAAAGCGTTTATAAGAAGATTTGAAACCAAAAAAATAGTTATATTGCTGTTTGAGGATTCAAATATATAATTAAATCGCAATAAATTTTTTTTTATAAAATATAAGAAGCATTCCTTCCATTAATTTAAATTGATTGTATGTAATAAATTTATATATCAAAAGCAAATAGATGTCAAAAATGATATCGAGGCATATATACAAACCTTTTGATTGGGAAAACATCGCGAATCAATAGGTCTCAAAAGGAGTAGATATTTTGAAGAAGACTAGAGTGGAGAATCTAGCTGAAAGTATGAATACGGTGTGGCAAAGTGAATCAAGCTAGTTGTACTGGAAAACCAAAACCAAAACTAAAATTATAACTATAAATTTAGCTTATAAATAAAAAATTATATTAGAGGATTATAAATTTGTATATTTTTTTGCATATATTAATTTTTAAAACAGAAATGAATGTGTAAATGACAAAGTCTTTATTAACGCTCGAAATAAAAATTGTTATATGTCGTTTATAATTTTTCTTAAATGTGTAGAGATGATTAATAACTATTTTCAAATATATTCTTAACATTAAACATAGAAATATATTTACATCTAAAAAAATTGTTGTCTATAAAAGAATCGACACTATTGTCTCCCCTAAAACTACCTGGGTATTATTTACACATATAATAAATATAGCAATCTTTATTTTTTCATTATATCATATTTTAAATAAGAAGTTGTAATCAAAGGCATAAAATGAAAGAATAGAATTATATATCTATAATAAAGAAATATAAAACTAAATATAGTTTTAAAAAAATAGCATCCGAAAAATAATCAAAAAATAATCGAATAAGCAACTTTAAAAAATATCCAGACACACTTGTCGGAAAAAAACAGTATAATTACAGCTAACGTGTTTATTTCAACGGGAATATAAAATAGAAATTGATCATATATATACTTAGCAAATAAAACATTATAAAAATACTGGTATACGCGATTTAAATTTTTTTTGCATCCTGTTGCGATTTTGATGTAAGTAAGTAGTATACAATAAAAGAATTTACGTTATATACAATTCCTAAAGATTTGTTTTTTTTATATATCCTCTAAATCAGATTTATTCCAAGAAAATAAAGTCTGATTCGCCAAATAAAGTACCAATGAATATCTTGGTCTATTAAAAAAGGTTAATTATGATGAAATCTTTTCATTCATATATAAAAAAATTACGCTTTTTATTTTATAAAATCACAAATTTCTACTTTGTAAACTGGATCATTTAAATACTTTAAAATCATTCAATACGTTTTATTAATTTGAACAGCATTAAAAAATGTGATCTTAAAAATATTAACCAGACCTAATGATCATGTATATCTGTCTATAATTTTTTTCCTATACTAAGAATAAATCTTCTTTATTTATTATTTATCTATATTTAAAATGTAATTTTTTAACATCTATCTGGTCTAAAAAAATATCCAGCGAATCTCGAATTATTATTTTCATAATGTTTTATGATATGTAATACATCCAAAAAATAACGCAAATGCGTATAAAAATTAATGCGTATAGAACAAAATCGATACGACTTGAAAAAATTTATTTATAAGCTTAAATATTATTTAAATATGCAGATAAGATATTTACACCCTTAAAATATTAAATTTTTATTGCCATAAAAAGTATTTGTGTGTTGTTAGCTTGCAAACCAATGTTAATTGAATTTATTAATATTATATATCTAGATCATAACTGCCATATATAATATATCTAGAATATGACGGACATAATCCACGATAAATAATAAATTATTTTGATCAAATGTAACAAGTTCTTATTTTTTTGATTTTCAAAAGATATTTATAATAAAATTTTTTGATGTTATTCCAGTATTGGACCTATATCGTTATTTTATTAAACTTTTATATGTTCGTAACTTTAATTTCATCAATCTAAACCACGAATACATTTTTGTGGATTATGAATTGTAAACAATGTATAGTAATAGCTATGAATATCAAAACTGTAGATGTAAAATCTAATAAATTTTTGTTTCCAAAATCATTATACTTTATTAATTAAATTAACAATATTTTATAACCTAAATTTAATGATAAACACAAGAAAAAGGTTTTTAAATAATTTTTTTTCTTCTAAGATTTATTTCATCTTTTAAAAGAGTTACAGCGTATTCTAGATAATTAGAATATAAAAATGCTAGCGAATACATATTTTTTATTTTTTTTGATGGCACATCTTTAAAGGATAGTAAAAATACTATAAATTATTAAAATTTATTGATATTGATAAGGTTAATGAAAGTATCTTTTTTATATGATTAATTTGGTGAATATGTTTTGAAAAAATAAAAATATAGATAAGTTATGACACAAAAAGTTAATTGAAAAACATTTTATATTTATTATGGTTATGAATTTTTTATTAAAACGACCCTTGATATTTTTTAATTTTTTATTAAAATTATATACATAAAATAATATTTCAAATATTTTGTTAATAATAGCATAGATTATAATTCCAATAGCGAGTAAATTGCGCGTGTTCATCAATGACATGACGATTAGTATTTCTACTAAATCATATATTTAGTATTCATATATATCAAAAATGCAGATATTACTTTTAAGCAAAAATCAAAATAAAAACTAATATTTTATATTGTTTTTTATAGAATATTTTCATTTGAAATATGATAAAATGGCACAAACCATAGACTATCAGCCTTTTAATAATTACAAATTCAACTTTTAGAAGATTATTTATTGGTAAAAAACAGTAAATAATAAATAAATTATGATTCTAATATTTGATTCACGTTTTATATTTATTAAAAAAAACCATAAATTCTTATAGATGAATAAAATGATCATTTTAAAGAAGTCTTTCAACTATTTTGAACCACACAAACGTATATAATCATTTATAATTAAACGTTTTAAATCAATTTTATATGCATTAGATAAATTTTAAAAGATAATATTTTGATATATCCTAGGGTGAATATTTTTTACATTCCTAGCTCAAAATAATTTATAACAAAATTCAATCCACGTGAACTCATCTCATTTTATAGAATAAGGACTGTATTGTTCTTAGATCAGTGTTGTAGTCAAAATATTTATCAACGGTTGTGAAATGTCCCCAATAGGCTGACCACGTCTAAATAGATAAAATGTATAAAAAGGAACTTATCCCATAAATAAAAAATATTATATTTAATATTCAAATAAATTTAACAGAACTATAACATACAATTTTGTTCATATTATAGTAACAAGAATTATTTAATCTATGGTTTATTACACTAAATAAATTGTGAAAGTGAAGAAAAATTTATAAATTTATTTCCCATGATTTTTCATTTTTAAAGGCGATACCATTTTTATATCTGAAAATATAATAATCACTTATTTTTTTATATTAATTTTGTAATGTTTTATTTGTTTATGCTTTGTAACTAGCAAGATTACAGAAGAATCCACTTTACAAAATAGCTAAGATAATGAAAAGTAAAAAATGGGATTTATACGTTACTTATATTAGACAAAATGCACATATTGGTATAAGAATAGGTGTTAACTTTAAAATAAAACTGTTTTGAATAAAAGGAAAAAATCTGTGATGATCAATGAATTACTTCATGATTTTGATAATTAAGATTTTAAAAACTGTTATACGTATAATTCGAAATATATGTAGCAGTTAGTATACCGATTACGTTATATGAAAACACAACTTTCTAAATACGAAAATTTGCATTACATATTATTATTTATTTAAAATTTTAATATCTAAATGATTTCTAATTTTTACTATGGCATAATTTACAGGTATTTATTAAATTTTATTGAAATACTTTACTACTTTTGAATCTTCATAATACTGAATATTGTGACATGATATGAATTTCGATAAAAGCTGAAAACCTCCATAGATATGATACAAAAATTAAGTTAACAGACTTATATGTATTCTATATTACAAAAAATTTAAATATATCTCAATATTTTTATAACGAAATTTTTTTTCTAGTATAAACTATCAGAAAATATTACGTCAAATAAAGCATTGCAATATATTATCGTTTATTATAGAGGTATTTTTTTTGTGAAAAAGAATGCATCTATTGTATTTAAGCGCAATGCACTTTCCTTTTATGATAACATAATTTTTTGGTTAAAAACTGAAACCAAGAAAGGTACTTTTTTAATAAATATATTTTCTTTCAAGATTATAAAAATGATTTATAAATAAGCTTTTTTATCTCCAAGGTTCACTTTACACATCATTCTAAATAAGAAACTTATAAAATGGTACTTATAGCTAAAATCTAAGTCTAATGATTAGAAATCTGCTAAACACTACACATGTAATTTATTTAAATCATATTTTTTTGATCTGAGATCAATAGAATAAAAATTCACATGATTATAAGTTTATTAAACCTAATATTTCATTATAATGCGGGCTGAAGAAAAATAAAACAAAAAGAAATAAAATTTAAAAGCTATTTATAAACCTAAAATAAACATATTTACGAAAAATCCTGCTGGTAACTAAAATCAAGGCAAATATCATGAAAAAATACTTTTTTCATATTATAAGTTAGTGCAAGGAGAGTTATAGAATAATATTTTTGAATTATTGAATATTGACAAATTTTTTATGTATTTTTTTATTCTAAATTCGTTCAGCATTTCATATTATCAATTCTACCTTTCTGTTCTATTTGGATTCTTGTAAATTTACTTGATTGAATCAAATTAGTTCATTTTATTCTTGTTTTCAATCGTATATATTTTTGAAATATAATTCTGCTATATTCCTAAATTTGTAATCCTTTGAGTAATGCAATAAAAAATCCCAAATATTCTATAAGCAAAAGAATTTTTACAGATTTCTTTTTCATGAAGATATGTATTCAAATATTTTATTACAAAAAAAATCATTACTCTAGAGAGAGCAACTAATATGGATTTCGTGAAGACAGAACAACCATTTTCGATAATTCCTAAAATTACAACTAATTTTATTTTGAATTGAATTCAGTCAAATATCCTTCATTAATGTAATTAAATAAACCTTTAAACTCTTATTGGTGCTGATGTTATGTTAACAACATAAATTTGTTTTTTTCTGTATAGATGAATTTTCTACATAAGAACACTGCAGAAAATAAATTTTTGCAAATTAAAAATTCTTTTTTTAGATGTATAACTTAGACTAAATAAAAATTCATTTTAATTTTTAATATACTAATCAAAATGTAATATGACTATCTCTAATTAACAGTATAAAGTATGCATTAACTCAATTATAAATTCATATAATTCAATGGCTTGTGGTTCTTTTTTGATCAGAAAGATATTTAATATTTATATTTCAGTTATTAACTAAATAAAATCAATTGTCGGCTTTGATATGAGAAAATCATAGATTTTTTATGAAATGTAATCAAAAAAGTTAAAAGAGGAACATAATTTGATATAAAAAATTATAAAATGCATTTAGTTTAAAATGCAACGTAAAGACCGAAAATTATGTAGGCTTATTTATTACTAAATTTGCATATTAATCAAGAAAAATTCGCAAATATGATAAATAAAAAACAAGACGAACGTGGAAAATATGTTATAACCATGGTTTGTGAACTTATATATGTCTAAGCTGCGTCATTTCGTATACTGTACTTGCACAATGCTAAATAAATCAGTAATTTTTTGTGTTTACAAATGATCGGTATGCGCATTGATCGTCTATTTATAGTATATAATAGTGTTTATATGTCAACAAAAAGTTTTCTGCATAATTAATAGTTCTTTTTTTTAGCATTCTTACAATATCACAATAGAATTGATAGAATGATATCTATAATGATGTTATATAAAAATTTACTAAATTAGTGTTGTGATCTCATGTTTATAAATATCTAGCTGCATATGAAAATCTAAAGATATTTGTTTTACGTCTAAAAAACGAATGCGAATGAAAAATACCGTAAAAAGTTAATTTTAAATAAGAATTTTTGCAATGGGCATGAGAAAAATATTAAAAGTGTGACTAAGTTGATTTGAAAAATAATTATACAATACATCTTCATTATAAAATGTGGTAAAATATTTATTTTATTATATATCTCGTGTTTTGAATAATAAATAATTGATAGTGTTCATAAATAAAATACTTTACTATACATTTAACTAAATTATTATATAATTCTATCAAAATTCCTTTGTTTTTTTAATCACGGAAAATTTTCATGATATTCATCTAATTCAAAATCATAAATCCCATCATAAAAAGTGTAGACGTTTTATTTAGATACCTTTAAAATATCCTTTACCTTTTTTTATATAGAATGCATTTTCTAACATCTAAAGAGTAAGGTAATCAAAAGTACACATTTATAGTATATTAGAAACCTAAAGTCCGATATCTTAAAAATTTAAAGGCAATAGAAAAAATAATGTTCCCAAGTTGCATTAATGTAGTGTTAATGATTAGAAATATATTAATTTTTATTGTTTTATTGCTTTTCCATCATTTAATTTAAATTTTTCTTTGTTTTCAGAAAGCAATATTCCCTGTTGTTGCAAATAAAGAAATGAATACAGAAATCTAATTCAGACAATAATTAAATCAATTTATGGTGTTTCAACAGTTTAAAACGGCACAATATTTATTTTAAATCTATACACAGGCAAAAAAACCATCTTCGTGATGTAAAAATACAATAAATTATAGAAATTGTACGTCTTTGGCGTGATTTTATTATACAGTAGACTTTTTTACACAGTCCGGGTGTAAGAACGTTATATTTAATGTTAAATATCATCTCTCCTCCTTTCGTGCCTCATATAACTGTATTAATTTCTAATAAAAACCCCATTTCTTGTACTTGGATATGTCATACCTGCATCTTGACTAAAAAATTGTATCTTAAATAAAATTTATGTGTGATATTTTTTTTTGTATATGTTTGTTAAGTAATCTAAAGCATGTAATCGCATCTATGATGCTACAACTTTAAACAAGATATTTGTATCGTAATATTGATACATGTGACATGTTAAGTTATATAAAAAATATTATTTATTCATGCTTAACTATTGTTTATGAAATCTATAATAAAAAACTGTAAAAAGTCCTATACTCAATTCATATATATATTTTTTTCTAAATACGTTCATAATATGGCTAAATGTCGAAATTTTCATGAACATATAACATTTTTGATCAAATTATTTCATCTGAATATAAAAAAATTGAGTTATTATATCATTACATCTTCACGCTGTCATCTAGGGCAGGAAAGTATAATAAAGAATCCTTATCATCGATAATCAATTTGTAAATATTTTTTCTAGATATAAAATTATTTTTTTTATAAATATGTAAAAAGCTTACAATTTACAAAAAAAATGTATGTCTATATTATATTATATTGAATTTATTTTTTGATTAAAGGGGAATTATTTTAACAAGAACATGTAAAATTGAATGATCAGAGTTTTTATTATAAATTGGGTTATTATCTTGCAAATTATGTAAAAAAAGAATGATTTTTGAGTTGATTTCAGTTTACGTAAACACTCTATGATGCTTGTTTTTTTAATTAATGAATTGTTATTTCTTCTTAACCGATAAATATTTTTTTCTTTGTTTAGAGCTTGTAATATATTCCTGTTATTTCTTTTTCAATTTACCCAAAGTGCAATTGTAAATAAATGATGATAAAAAACTATGTTTCATGCATTCGAATATTTTTTTAAAGGATATTTTTACGTTTATTGGTTTTATTTGGCAATCCAAGCTATACTAGTGACGCAAAGAAAGAATCATATTATTACACTATCGATTATTATAATTGAGAAATAAAAGCAAAAATTTATATTTTGAATTTATCATTAAATCCTTCGTTTTAAAAATGTTTTAAACTGAATGATGAACGAATATTTCATTAAAAAAGGTTTTAATATGAATTATTTGCACCTTTAAAAACACATACAGTCTTATCATACGATTCCTAGTCATGCTACGGGTCTTTAATATTCTATTATCTTATATACATACGGAAGTTTAATTATATGCAGCATCAGTAGCCATTAAATACTGATTCGCAATATATTTTATACTGGATGGTTTTAATTTGCTTTGAAATATATAATAACCAGCTGCCACGTGAAAAAATTAAAATTTGTAAAAAAACCTTTATAAATGATTTTTTCTAGATAAAGTAAAACTTTGGATCTAATTTGAAACATAATATTGAATATTTTATTTGATTTTTAGATAATGTACATGAATATCAAACAATAATGGGTAAAAAAAAAGTCTTATGTTTAATCGTTAAATTCAATCACTACTAGCCTTTATACCAACTCAAAAAAAACAAAACTGTAAATTATAATTTTTTGATGTTTGGAACTTTTCGTAAGCAGAAAATCAGCATTTGGATGTTTAAATATAAGAAAGCTGGCTATATTCAACTATATATAGTCTTATGTGCTTCGAAATATTAACTAACGCAAAGTTTAGTTAAATATATAATATTTTGTATTTATCTATATATCTTTGCTTTCTAAATACAATTAAAAATATTATGATTATACAGTACCATTAAACTTTTTAAGTTCCTCAAAATAGAACCCGGACATCAACACAAGACTAATCATAATTCATTCATACTGGAACTTAAAGTATATTTTCACATCTTTGGCAAGTTTATTGGGCAGAAATATAGTGTAAAGGGGTAACTTTTATTGGATGGATTCAATTCAAATATAATTCATTTATTAATCTATTAAAACTAAAGTGAATGACAACTGGTTTTACGCACAATTAAATCTAGTAATGTAGATATAACAGATAGTAATTTTATCCGAAAAAACTTTGTTGTATCAATAAAGCATTTTATATGCAAAAATATCTCTTAAATTAACAAAGTGTTAATTTAAATGTTTATATTTTTTTGAAATTATATATTTGTTTATAAATTATCCCTCCCCACAAATATCTTCATTTATTTAAATGGGATTCTCTGAAGCCTATATTATATCTTGTGATTTTGTTTAACTTCACAGTTTATCACGTAAATCAATAAATTTATTCGAAGACTTTTTATACGATAACTTAAGAAAAAACATTTATTTACTATAATTTCGTGATTTTTAAATCCAAATTGAGCATGTAAATTTGCTATCTTCGTATCCATTTCAATAATTGGGTTTTGTAATATGTGCCAAAGATGCCAATTTTAAAAAATCATATTCAGCAAAAAAAAGATTCTTAAGTATTGAAAAGAATGCATTACAAGTTTGTTGTACTTATATAGCGTGTTTCGTCAGATTCCGTTTCCAAAATAACACTCATTTTAAATTTAATGATAATATTATGTAAACAGTGGAATCAAAAAGATATATACAAATGCTTTAATAAAGCAAAAAAGTAAATGTTTTTTAATTCACATATTATTATGTAAAAATAATTTACACAGATTAAATTATAAAATCGGAAAAGAATCGAAAAAATCTTGCTAGAATAGAAAATAAAATTTAACAACGTAAAATGTAAACTTTGTGTGATGTATATCATATCCACACTCATGAGCAATTATAATCCTGCCAACAATTTAATAATAGAAATCGCCTAAATATCTTTTAAAAACATATAGCAGCTGTTGCTTTTGCAAGCCGATTGAACTTTTTCAGATTACTAGAATTTATTTGAAAAATCTTTTAAAAATGATATATAAGCACAATTTTTATTTGTATTTATCATCAGCGTTATATGTTACTAAACTAATCAAAGGATTAATTTTTTATAACCATGAATGATTATAAAGATATAACTTTTAAATTTATATCTTTCATGTGTGTTGTTAATAATTGTATATAATGTAATGTATTTCGTTATGCTATCTAAACATAAAAATTTAGATTTGAATGCAAATACGCAGTTCATTATTTTAAAGAAAGAAAACCAACTTATTTTGCACAAGAAAAATAAGACAGCATAAAATTATAGTGGCTTTAGAAGCATCAAAGAGAAACATGTATTTGTGTATAGAGATTGTTTAAGTATTTCTATCACGCTAATAAAGTATTTATGTAAAAATGAATACTTTATTAAGATGATTTTTTTTAATATTGTTTTGGATATATTTAAAGCATGAAAAAAAAATTAAATTAAGATGTATTTTATGAAGAGACGATTAGGAAAAAATAAGATAGAATATTTTCTAAAAAATTTTATTTTGATATTTTGTATTTGACTAAGCTATGATGAAGGTAAAGAAAAAAATTCCCGTCTTTATATGATTAAAATAATGATAGCTAAATGCATGCTAATTTGCGTATAAATTGATTCTGAATATAATATAATCTCAATTAAATCCCAACGATTTTTTCATGATGTAAAACCAATACAATAACCGTAGAAGCATATTTATATCTCATATTATTTTATGTAAATAAAATACAGGTTTAAAGGATTTTGATAATTTTTTTGCACAAAATATTTAGAAAATAAATTAGATTTTATTTATAGTATATATAGCAATATATTAATTATAATAAAAACACATTATTAAATAAAATACAACTAAATTAGGATGAAAAATTATCTACAAAATTAAATATTTTCCTAAAATTTTCATCTCATTTTCTATGGCTGTTTTTATGGTATATATGACCTAACACAAGAATTAAACTATAATGTTATAATAGTTGGTTTAATAAAATATTAAATATTTGAAATAATGAACGCTTCATCTAATACTTAATATGCTCTGTTTTTTGCGGGTATAAGCATTAAAATATTCACTTCATGGTGGTTTCTAAGTAAGATATAGTTTATTTTAATTTTATATTAGACTTTTTTTACAAAAACAAACAAAAATTTATTAGATCATGTATTTAAAAAAAAAAGTCTGAACTAATCCAAAGAGAATTTTTAGAATATAAAATTAATAATATATTAAAATTCTCTATAAATGTATGTGTTAAAATTTAAAAATGAAATTTTACTTTGCTAGTTTGCTCAAATTATAATCAATAAAATCTTTTTTTGTTCTATCAAATTATCTTATAATATTTAAAAAAAAACCTTTATTTCGTTAATTTCATTATTAGTTTTTATGTATTTGAATTTTGGGTTAGGTTTGCTTATTAAAAGCCTCGGATATTCTCTGTACATCAATAAAATGCATCGAACAAAGGTAATACTTAAAAAAATAATAAGTTTACGAACATTTGTCTTTGGATTTCACTAATTAATATATGAATACCAACGTGATTTACAATGCTTATTCTGCTATAATAATTTCACAGCTTTCCACCAGAATATTTATACATAGACCTCAAGTTTATTAAAGTAAAACAATTTTAAAATATGATGAATTTTTTAGTACCTAAGAGCTAAATAAGTTGTAAAAAGTAATTCAATTTAAAATCAGTTTGGCACGACAACGACATCTAGACGATACTAGTTTAATTTAATTTTAGCTGTTCTTTACGCTTTTAATATAAAAATAAAACCAGTAACATATAAATAAAATTCATTGATTATTATAAATGACAAAACCAATTGATTACTGAGTTTATTGTATGATAGCATAAAATATGGTCCAAGGGTCCAGCAAAAATAATTATTTTGGGCTGTAGATGAGAATGTTTATGCGACTGCCAGATAAAATAGATCTTCTACGATTATCTTTTAAATGTAAAATGAGGTATAGTATTTATTTTTAGAATCAATTAATGTGTCATTACTTACAAATAGCAAATAAATAAACTAGTTTTTACGATATTACAATAGACCTGTTTTCGAATTGTGATTTATTCAATAAACTATGCATAAATACAAAAAAATATTGTTTTTCATATGATCATTTCAATAAATTAAAGGAAATCTAATGTAGAAAATATAATTATAAAGATGCTATTGTAAATATTCAAAAAAATATTTTTGCAAATATGGGTAAAATAAAATCCACGGGAATCTAAAAAGGCACAAAATAGTGGTTGAAAATATAAAAATCGATGCATATTTTTTTTGATTCAACATATCACGTATAGAAACAACATTTTTTTTATAATATATAATCATGAACTTTGCCTTTACCATAAATTAGACGTTATTTAATTAAATCTGACCGTTATGTTTATTCCAGGATTATGTTAAAGTAATATATCAATATGCAACATCGTAAAAATATTTGCATTTGAATACAAACTTAGATCCTAGTTGCGAAAAACCTTTAAATAGAAGTAGATTAATCTACTTTAAATATCATAAAATAGCAATCCACCATATAACTTACTTGATTATGAAAATTTGTGATGTAATTATGAGAAGAAGCTTGTTAATAGCGGCTTTATGTTTATTATGATATATAAATCGTCTTATCCTCAAAAATAACACCACATTCAATATAAGAATAATATATATTGGAATAAATATATAACATGATTGTATAATAAATATTTTAGAAAGAATTGAAGATAAATAAGATCTAAATATCCCATCCTGTTCCCAGGAACCATAGTTGAAAAAATATACCCTCAAATCGTTTGCAGAAACAAATTATTTTTAGTGGCTTTTAACTTTATACAATGACATTTTGACTCTTTTATCAAATAAATATTTTATAAATTATCAATATAAACTATAATTATATTTTGTATTCTATTAAATATGATCATTTAGTCTGGACAAGTGGATATATACATATCAAAATGTTTGCAAACTAGTTGTATTTTTTTGTGTGTGGTACATATTTGTTATTATCGGAATTATTTCGGTGTGCAAACAAACCTTAGAAAATGAAACTTGAATTTTTATTTTTATATGATCTAATTTTAATACAAATGGCGTTTTATTAAGGATAAAAAAAAGGTTGTGACAATTAAATGAGATAGCGAAATATATAAAGACGCCGTTAATCGAATTGTTTTAAGGAAAAAACAAACACAATATCGCATAAAAAGCACAAAATCTTTTATTCTTTGCGTCAAAAAATTTCAGGCTTTACATAATTACAGATATATATATATTTTTTTTTATAATATAAGCATAGATATACCATGCTATACAAAACAAACACATATTTACATTTTTTTTTGTTACTGTACTATTCTACGAGCTTCTAATTTGTTATTAAAGATTTAAAAGCGAATAGCTTAACATGGTCAAATATTTGATGAATGTTGAAAAATATTTAAATATGTATCATTACCTCTATTTTCCTGAAGCTTCGAATTTATCAGAAGCAACTAAACACATCAATAAATTTGTGATCACATGTTTACATACGTTTGGTATACGTTAGAGCAGTAGCTTCCACCAGAAAATCCATATAAGATAATAAGCGATTAGATTGTTAGCGTCTAATGAACACATATTGCACATAAATCCTTTCAATTCCACCACATTTAAGCTATGGATAGATTTAAATGCATTAATTCATATTATATGCGAAAATTCAACGTAAACCAGGCGTTTACAATCCCTTTTGATATTAAATTTGTATATTTATATTTAATGCTTGTGTCAAATTGTTTTCAAAAAGGGGGAATATCAAACAATATAATTAAACTAAAATACAATAATTAAAAACTATACCAAATAATTTTTCAAAAGAAAAACCTGATAATTGATACAAAAGAAGCTTCCACATATTTCGCGTTGGCAAATCAATATAATTGCTAGAAGAACGACAGGTTCAACTAGAAAAGAAAATTGTTTATTGATGTTTTGCACAGTGATTGATAATTAAAAAATAAATAAGATTCCTACCGAATAAGTTTACATATTCCCATTAAAACACTGACGTAATTAAGTTTAAATCTGTAAAATGGAAATTAAAGCATAATGTATTCTCATTTACTGCAAAAGCAATCATATCCATAGAAATGGGAAATGTCACAATATGAGGATATAAAACATCGCTTTTTAAAGAATATCAAAATAAAAAAAAATTACGATTCTATTCATATTGAATCATAACATATAACAAGGGACAACATACGAATGACTTGAAACAGAAAGGAATATTTCTAATCTATAAAAGTTTGTTTTTTGTCCTAATTATTTTTATATGGATAGTCAAACACTTTAATATCTTAGATATAAAAGATGTGATATAATTCAAAAAAAATATACTTTAATTGTAAAAAATAATTAAAATGCTTTTAGAGAATTATTAAAGATGATTTTATTTATTGCTCGTCATAAAAAAAGGGTGAGTATATACATATTTTGTTTGAATTAAATTTTCTTTTCAAAAAATATATTTGTAATTTAAAGAATCACACATCTTTTTACATTTTATGTGAGTGTAAAATATAATGATAAAATTTAATATAAGCGAGATTGATGGATAATAATTGTGTTTTAGTGACTTCTAAATTTAATTTCTATGCATTCATATATCCAGAAAAAATTGTTTTGTTCTTTTTTGCTCACAATAAACTTGTTTCATTGCATAAAATGTAATCATTTTGTTCTTTTGAAATTCGATGCGAATTTCGACATTGATTCAAATTTTTTTTGTAGATAGGCTTTATAAAATTTATACTTGTATATATTTCGATATACATGCGGTTCAAATACAATTTTATGTTATGACTAAAAGTAAACATAAAGTTATTCTTTTCTTTGGAGAAAAATCCTAGAAATTGATTATTATTCCGCCCGTTTTATAGTTGGAGAAACAAATTGTTTAGAGGGAAGCATACATAATCCGTTTCGCATTTATTTTGTGCCATTTATATCCAAATTTATAATATCTATTGGCATGCATTATTTTACATTGCTTTTATCTGTTTTTTCTATAATGTAAATAACACCAAAATAAATCTTTATTCACATTAAATCGGCAAATAAAATACTTTATAGTACATCAACACTAAGATCGCGCTAATATGTTTATCGAGTGAATGTTATTTCGGATTGATTATAATAAAAAAATACGGTTTTATAATTTTAAATATAATTCTTGCAATTTAGTAAGAACAGTAAAATTTAAGTATACCAAAAAAAATAGAAAAATTGATGTTGAACAAATAATATTTAAATCAATATTGATATTTTTTGTGTTCTGTCGCCCTTAATTATGTACTAATCTAAAATTTAATCATAGAATAAACCGAATGTATGCAACATTGACTTATGAACAAAAATAGCTTCAGAGGAACGTTTGTGGTCTCATGATCTAATTCATTTTATATTGTGATAAATAATTTCATATCATGAAAATTTTAAATGAAATTTTACTGCCCCTATACCATGAATTCTAAAAAGAGATAATTTTAACCTTGATTGTGAACTTTTTTTTCGAGCAACAAAATATAAGATTTTCTCTTTGATTTGAGTAGCTCATACTTACGTTAAAGGATCAAAATGCAAATGTATATTTTCCTTTCCATAGAGAGCATAAACACTGTGCGTTAATAGAAGAAGTACGTTTCAAAAGCTGTTTAAATTAAAAAAAAGACAAACATGAGCAAGTTAAGCTACATTTATTTTGTTATATACGAATCAAATGGCACAGAGATGATTTTTCAACTAGCTTGTCTATAAGGAGACTGGGTATACTATATGGCGATATCGAGCTAATCAGTGAATGCATGATAAAAACGGTGATACGCATTTTCCTGATTGTGTTACGAAGGCTAGTTTCACTTCATTATCAAGATGGAATATCATCAAAAGATAACATGAAACGTCAGTTAATCTTAGAAAGCAATTTTTAATTTTTTACAAAATTTGGATATCAAATAGATCATTTTTGTCGATTGAATGACAAATAAATTATTTTCTGCCAAGTTTCTCGATTTTGTTTGGATGATTACTACGACTTTTACTGTTATGTAATGTTTTAGTCATAGGAATATTAATTTGTAGAACACCAAAGATTAGGTTATTCACGAAAAGAAGAAATATGTGAAAATTCAAAGTAAATCTTATCAAATTGATAGGTATTTATACTATTTGTGCACCTTTAAATAGATCAAACTGGAAGAATTCATCGCATGGCTTTATAAAGCGAAGCTAATACTAAAAAATCTGTTTAAAAAGCAATGAATATGCCTCAAAAAAATCTTTGTGCTGTGACTACAAAATTTATAAGTTCAGTTCTATACGATAAATAAATCGTAAATTTGGACAGAAAAGGCGCAACAAAAAATTTCAGATATAAACTTTCTGATTTCAAATGAAGAAAATAGCAGTCTTTATCTTGTCTATTATTCGCAATTTCGTATGAAATCTAAAGAGCCTATTTTAATAAAGATATATGAGCTTAAAGAACAAATTTTATCGATTTTTTAGTAAAAAGGATTGGCATGTCGATTGAAAGATTAATCATTTTGTCGCATTCTTGCCTTTTATTGTAATATTACACATAAACGGAAGGAGCTAAATTTGTCCCACAAGGAAAGAATTAAAATGTGTTTTTCATGGGGGAAAATATATAGTCTTTCATAAAAATTGTGATTTTTAAGGGATCTTATTTCTGTGAGAAAGATTTAAGAAATAAATTCCAAACGATTACGCAATATTCTAATCCTTCATAATATTAAGCTAGTAGCGAGGTGGTAAATATATTCTGAAGTATTTGGGTCCAGAACATTGAATTAATATAAGCTTCAAGCGCCTTCCAGAACATGAAACAAGCATGCAGCTTGTGTTATAAACCGTTTTTATAGACATAATGCGGGCACCTGGTGGGCTTTAATTGGAGCTATATGAATTAGCAGAAGATGATTTTACATAAATTCATTTTAACAATAAGACAGATCCAAAATTATAATGTGAAAATGCAATTTAGTATCCTAAATTTCAACAAAAATCCAGTCGTATATTTTAATGATTTCTAAGCACGTATCAGTGCGTCTATCTCATCTCATTTTGCTTAATTTAAAAATCAACAGAGAAAATAATTAGCAGAAATTCATACGAAAATATATTAAAATTAAAAATCAGTAAATTTTAGCCAGATATGAAACTTTTAGTAAAAAAAAGCATTTTAAATTAAACCCACCAGAAAATGTCATTTTTTGTTTATATTTTAAAGTAATTATATATTTTTTAACATAAACGAATCTTTAAATGTGGCTTCATGACCATCTCAAAAACAAGAATGTGGCCTCACAAACCGAAAATTCCACCCGTACACGCTCCTATATATCCAAACACTAGTTTAATAATTTTATTTTACCACTTCCCTATATTATTATCACTTAGAATCCCATGACCAATAATATTTATTAGTTACAAAATAATGTTAAATGCTTCATTTCTTAGTTATATAAAATATCTTTTCTCTTAAATTCATCCTTTAATCACACAAACGCACTTTTTAGCTTATAAATATCCAAAAGAATTCTAAATTCAAGCATATTCCTCATGCAGTTTTTTTTATTACAATTTACTCAATAAAATTTATGCTTGGATAAATAAATAAAAAATTATGTTTTGCTAGCATATACTGAACATTAAGCATCCTCTTTTTTGGCTTTTTCAAAAATTTCTTAGCTATGCGAAATCATTCATACTTTTGCATTTTAATTTTATATACGTATTGTATTATGAAGTATAATTCACCATAAAATATGCAAATTTTTCTATGTGCTTTAAGAAAGGGCGCAATATCTTGTTTTGAATATTCTTCATTTGTTTCTAACCACAAAATCTTCTACTTTTGATGTTATTAGCGATTTTCTATAACATGTTCACTTTGGATATATCTACATTTTCTCAAGCATGTTTTTTTAGGTACAAGAGAAGTTATGTGATTTATTATGACCCTAAAAAATTTATTACACTAGATATAATTCTGTGCTGTACTTGTAAATTAGAAACTGAATATGTTTAGCATATAGTCTCATTGAATATTCTTTTGTCATTCGTCGCGTTTAATAGATGTTATTTGATTAAAAATTATAGCAAGCGTTTTCATTCTATTATTTTTAATAATATCAATTGAGTTACATTAAAGTCGTGTATTATCATTTACGACATAAATCATTCACTATCAGATTACTAACCTATAGATTTATGAGCAGAGCTTTCTAATTATCTTTTAATTTATTCATTATATTTACCAGAGGTTGTATGTAAAATTAACAGAACCTTTAAAATACTTCAAATCGTGTATAAATATTTCAGATTTACTGTATATAGCAGCCATAATTTTTATTTGATAAGACTTTGCAACAAATGCAATGCTTATCACCAAAAAAACAAATAATGCCCATTTAATGCATTTTTTTTATTCTAAGAATTTGATGCGCTGTATTCAGTTTCAACTCAATCCGATCATGGCTCTTTACGTAGCTGATTTTACACTTTATAATTTTTTCACATATTAAAATAAGGAAAGAATAAAAAGAATCATCAAATCGTCGATAAATTGTAGGAAAATAGGAACCATAATGGCTTTTTTTAAATAGGTTGGCGCACATGAATTAGACTGAATTTTAACTTTCTTGAAAATAGAATTAGTTATGCCAGAATTGACCGGCATAATTACACATAGTTTTTATTTCAATGCATATAGCTTATTTGAAATAATCAACCAAACTATAGTCTTTGTCTTTAAAATGCTCCAATCGTGCCGTTTAACTGGTGTCTTAAGTCTCTGTAAATTTTAGAGCATATTTAAGAACTTTATTTTTTGATGTGCTATTTGTAAAGACATTAATTAGAGAATGATTAGTTCTGATATTTCTGCTTGCATATTTTTTTTGTTCTAACTGAAACAAATTCTGGCAGAATTTCGATAATCTGTTCTTCCTGCTTTTATTCTAATTGAGTTTTATTTGCGGTGCTGTAGAATGCAAATATGTTTACCTTAGAACCATAAAATTTTACGTATATCTGATGGTAAAATAAACCTTTATTAGTTTTTCGATTGTCTTAACTCTGCTTATTCAGCCAGCATGAAACGTTTTTTTATCTTGGATCTTACAGTCAGCGTTATAAAAATTCTTTGATATCATTCATCATGTATCTTCTTCATGCTGTTTTTTTTAAAATGCAATTTTTGGAGTTTTTATGTATCGGCTTTTGCTACCCGACATAAATAATTTTCTAAAGAACTTGTGATACTCTAGCAATAACGCACAAGTATATATAAATGAAATTTAATCCATAAATTTTATGACAGCCAATCCATTTTGTGTGATATTTTAACACATAGGATGATTTTACTTGGTAATATAACGATATATTATTATCGTTAAATATTTTAATATAATGGTTTTTTATGGATTTCCCAGGATTACTAAATAAGTTTTTTTTATTTCTATACTCGGAATTTCAGCTTATATTTCTATTAAAAATTATGAGTCCTCTCTGTATACCAATCATTATCTTCAAAAATTTGATGCATATGATTTAAATTGCTAATGCTTGCTTTGTAAATCTAAACAAGATTTTTAACACGAAGGAAACTTCTTCAGTAAATTTACGGTGTTTTTTGGAATATTTAGAAGATATAGATGTACATCACGAAAATCTATTTGTAATTCCTATCTTCTGTTAAACATGACGCGATAGATTTCTCGTGAGATAGTATGAGCAAACGAGGCATTGCGTCTTTGATTTACAATTATCATGATAGTTATATGTAATTTGGCATATTATTTACGTGGATAGTGACCTCTTCCATTATCTTAATCACTCCTTGTTTTGAGATCATTGGTAAAATATCCATGGCCAATTTTTATTTAGTTTAAAATAAGCATATATTCATATTCTGGTAGTTTTGTAGCAAATCAAATACAAATATCGAATCTAATAATTAAAAATAGTAAAAGTGAAAAATATTTAAAATAAACGGAGCAAAATTATAACATATACACATCTTAAAAACCAATATAAACATAAAAATAAAACACAAAAAAAATATATTAACCCATCAATATTTATATTATTTTAGCAGCCAATGTATATTCAAACAGTTATGTGCTCTTTTTAACAAACCTTTGTTATGCGAAAATATTGATAACAAGTAGGGCGTAACATGAAAACGTATTTATATCTAAAAACAAGTAACATTTATAGAGCACACAAATTTAATACAAAACATATATTAATTGCATTAATAATATATAGCTTCATTTTAAATTAAAATTCATTGAAGTGAAGAAGACTATAGGTAAAAGATTAGATTTTATATTAAGAAAGGCAATAAAATGAATTTTTATACGCTTTTCATAGAACAGAAAGGCACAAATAATCCCTTTCATTCGGTTATTCAATTATTTAATTGGTCTAATAAAATATTCGGATGACTCTTTTATCTTGATATACCATGCATCATGTAAAATTTATTTAAATTTTATTTAAATGTTATAAATCCTATATTAGACCATCAAACCTATAAAAATTTGCGCTTGTCAAGACACTTGAATCTATATATTTTGGCAGAAAACGAGATGTTTGTGAAGAAAGATCAGGGGAAGAGGGCATTGGATGCATTAAGTAGCTGTACAATGTTCTTAATGGGCTTTCAACGTCTCCGTGGATGTAATCATAAAAAAAAGGAACTTAACCCATAATTAAAAACTACGAATATATGTGAAATTTTTAACTGGAATAAAACTTTTTTTTATATAAATCATATTGTTTAGTTATTTAAAGATCAATATATGTAATATTTTTTGGATATCGCTGGTCTATTAAACTTATAATCTAATATTTTAGTATCAATTATAGAGGTGATATCATATAATAAACAAGTAAAAATTCTTCATGTTTTTAGCCCGTATGTTATATTAAAGCAGCATAATATGATAATATGAACAAATCAAAACTTAATTAAAGTCATAAAGTTCTTGAAGAATTTTTGCAACATTTTATGTAAATTGATATCTAATTATGCATTATATTTAGGAAGCTTGTCACACAATTTTTTTTTTAATTTTCAATTTTCAATTTATTTTTTTCGAGGGTTATTACAGCTTAATGATTCATATTTTATTAAGCGATGTACCGCTTTCATAGCGTTTGGATTTTACTCCATCTTATTTTATGTAAAAAATAAATAATCCATTAAAAGTGAATCGTTGAATATCTTTTTTTGAGAAATAATAGTGGATAATTTGAAAAATTTATAGATTTTATCCAGAGGAAAAAAACAGTTATTTTTCATGTTTACTTAATAAATTATAAAAAATCACGATGCGTAATATTATTTTCAAATCAATTTTTTCAAAAACTAAATTATTCTATATAAAAAAAATAATAAAATATCTTATATCATATACACTAAAAGTTATAATATGAAAAAAATTCAAGACATAAATGTAATTTTTTTTGATGTTTCGATTTATAAAATTATAAATAGTATAGATATGCCGATTACTGGTTTAAAAATCCAATATTGATTCTATAACAAATATAAATTTTGCAATAAATTTAGATACAGATATGTTATTATATTTCATAAATATTTATTCGGGGCTTCTTTTTATACTTCCATTCAATATTGTAAATTTCATTAGTTTTTTTAAATATACATATATTACAATTTCGTTCTCAAGCCACATCTTCTATTTTACATAGAATGTATATAATGGCTATCCCATTTATGCAAACATCATGTGATCAAAAAATATTTAGTGAATTTTTCATCTGTTTATATATTATATTTTATGTTATAAAATGCGTTTTCAGAATTATTTATGCATTGTACATTATCTTTTTTTTATCACATATTCTTTAAAGTAAAATCTTTAATTTTATAATAACATTCCGCTTTCAACTATAATATACAAAAAAAGCTGTGTTAAAAAAAATTTTTTATTAAAAATGTATATGTGTATTCATAATTAATCAGAAATAACGATAATATGAGCTCTCATAAAAAACGGTATTTATTTGCAATACTGCTAATATTCTAAAATTCATAAATAACAATAAATAATAGCATGAACTCAAGATTATAGTATCTTATAAAATTACAAATTTGTATGATCGCGTAGGCTAATTTCATTTATTTAAACCATCATTGCGTACATACATCTCTAATATTATGGACACTTGAATTATTTATATACTATGATACACAGATTGTATTAAAATAATCATTATTATATTTCTATGAATGCCCAATACCAATCATATTTATTTTCATATTTTCTGTTATAGGTTGAAATTATTTATAAAAAATATTGTATTAAAATTAACTTTTAAAATCCCGGACGAAAAGAAGCATCTATGCAAGCCCATATACTCCGCAAGACCCTTGAACGTATCAAATTTATGAGAAGTATAGCAGTTGTTGAAGATGAGTTAGGCAAAGATGTCAAAAGATGCATCAAGGAGTTGTGCAATATTCTCAATCGGCTGACCACGTCTAAATTGATAACAGTAATAACACATAAATAAACAAAAATCTATACAAAGACATATAATTTATGGTATTCAACTAAAAAATCACAATAAACACAAAAAAATTGATTTACAAACTGTAAATTAGTAACAAGCTGACATATTTAGTTTTTGTAATGCATCGTTGAAAAATTAACTGTTTTTAAAATAAAATAAAATTAATAAGCGAAATAATTACAGATTTTAGTATTTCAAAATTTAATTAAATATGTGTAAAAGATCTCTTAATAATGGCACAAAGGAATTTTTTCAAAATTAAGTACCTTCAAATTGTGTAATATATGACAGTCAAGAGAATTACATATAATGAACATATATATCAAAGATATTCTTTGAAATTTAATATAAAAAAATACAATAATAACAAGTAAAATCATGTGTTCATGCTTACGAATGCATTTTTTTACTATAGACATTTCTTAATATCTAGAAGTATTTTAGTAGATTGGAAAAAAATAGATTTATAACAAATTAATTTTTATATGCTTTAATGATATTTTTTTAGGCTAATGATAATTTTAACAACAAATCTTAGTATGGTAGGGTAAGTTTTTTACAAATTGATCTAGTATTATTATATATGCGCTATATTATAGATTATGATTAAGGAATCATAATTTGGTTTCATTATAAACCATTTACAAATGATTACATATACACTAAAATCATATTGCAAAAAAACTATCACATAAATTAATCTTTTATATACATCATCATTTTTATCTTCAGTATACACAACATAGAAGCATAAGCTCTTATTTATTTTACTGTCTTCTGGTAAAAAAAAAATATATCCAGTGATCGAACGTATTTTAACAGTAAAGTGCCAGATTCCTAGATTCCAGTATGATGGTATAATTTTTTTATAAATTTACGTACATATTAAAATCTATCTGATATCTAAATAAAGTTTAATTTGCTTCAATCATGGTCTAATAATATTTATAATTTTTTTTTGCTTCTTAATTTACAAGTATTATACATATTTATAAATTTCATTTTTATAAAAAAACATCGATAAGATGTTATTATCATATGCCAAATATTTTATAAAAAATATGAACAAAATAATAAGATTTTAATGTTATTATCGATAGTATTGAATTCACAATATAAAATATTATGTGAAGACCCGTGAATTTGAATTTTTAATATTAAGTTTGAAATGAATATATTATTTTTATATAATACATACTGTGACGTAGAGTAATTTCCATCCAAAAATATATTTCGGCTCGAAATAAAACGTATTGAATTTCTTAAAATTGATGGATGAGATATACATGCCAATAGGTGAAAATAAAGGAGGAAATACATGATTTATATAACCAGTAATGTGCTGTCTGTTTTAAATACTAATATTAAACCGTAAATTCTTGTCTATTAATTTGTTTTCTAAATCACAGAAATTTCTTGAAAATTCTTTATATAAGATGTAGAAACAAGTTTTGAGACAATCAGTAGCTTAAGCTATCGAATATGTGTAACCATGTATAACTCATGGGACCAAGAAAAGGAACTGAATGTAAAAATTTATCTATAATGATGGGTGTTTCAATATATACACATCCCAAGATAATAATCGATTAGATAAAAAGTCATTATTTTGCAGGAATTTATCATGCTTATGCGTAATTTTTATATATATTTGAAAAAGTATACATTTATAACTTAAGTAAAAGTTTTCTTTGAAAAATATAGCTCAAAGATATCTATATAAAAATATAAACTACAAATTGCAATAACATAGAAAATCAAATATATTTTATTTATAGAAAATGTATTCGTTATATAATTCTTTTACGGCTATATATTACAAAAATGTACAAATGATTGGTAAAAAAATCGTCGTTTTACAAGGATAAACAACAATTAGTTTAACATATCATATTTATCATGGGTGCTAGTTACGCATAATAGATAAATAATTGACGTTTTACACATAATAAATGAATTTAATGCAGAAAAAATTTTTGAACTTGTGATTTTAGAATGAATTAATAAGATAAAAAGAAGTACAAAAAACATAAACAATCAACAAGATTTTACGTCGATCATAAAACAAATCAAAAATTAAACAACACGAATGAAAATCATAAACATAAAAAAATATAAAGCAGAAGATGACGTACAAACAATAGCATCTAGAATAACAGTAGGTTACTGTATATTGTATTTTTAAAGAACAAGTGGCTTATAAAATTTCATATTTAAGATTGTATTGTTATGTTGTAAAAAAGCTCGTAAAAGTCATAATAAAACCTTTCAACAACAGATTTTCTTGAATAAAGATAATGTAATTTTATCAATAAATTATATAAATCTTGTTGATTATATTTCTATAATGAATTTCATGATTGTATACAAACTATATTTACTTAAACATGAAATTCTGATATTTTAAAAAATTTTTATAATAAATCTAAATTTATTAATAAATTTTTTATTAAATATTACAGTTTATCAGGGCAAAAGTAGTCATAAATTAAAATAACTTATAAATCTAGGTACATTTACTATCTAATATAAAAATAATTTAAAGAATTACATTCAAGCTGCTGAAAAATATTATATTGAGCATTTTATCATTTATAAAAGTATAGGATTGCTCTTATATATTAGCTATAAAACCCGAATTTAAAAAAATATACAATCTTTAAAATCAAGAAAATCTAATTTAAAGTGAACAATCATTTGAAAGTAAAGTTATTTATTTAAACGCATTACAACTGTTATTTTACAAATCTAAATCTTTTAATTTTATATTTCATATCTCTGGTTTTTGTAAAAATTATTGAGTACTTTAAAAGCCTGTATTTGATGTTGATTATATAAATACCATATCGTAGTACCGAGTTTTTATAAGCATTTCTAAAGCCAAATGAAAAAAACTAATTGATATAAAAACATATTTTCTAATTTTTTATATACTCAACTGTTATAGTAGATATTAAAAAAAGTCATGCATTAAATATTATAATTTATGGGGATATTTCACCAGAAAAACATATCATCAAAAAAAATATATATAAATAGCAAACGAGTTATTCATTATTTATAAAAATTCTAGTTACAACGAAATTATCATTTTGTTACTTGATTTTTTCTAATCCTATATATAACAAAAAATGTGGATGAAAAAATAAATATATTCAATAAATTAACATTTTAATGGCTTTTTCTAGATTTAAATAACGTTAATTAATTATTGCCAAGTTTCCGAAGAATAAAATATTCATTATGCCTATGAACTATGCTTAAAATAAAAAATGATGTTGATTATATTGTAAAAAAATCTTCGACTCATTTTAGTATATATTATTTATGCTCCAGTAAATTAAATCATCAGTAAATCTTGAGCTTGTCTAATTTTGTATTAAAATATGAAAGTTTGTGTTTTTCTAGTTAATAGTAAACTTTTTAACAAAGTCTGCGAGAAACAAAACTTGAGGCCAAAATCTATTTTTTTCTTTTATTGCAACTTAAACCTAATAGCCTTTGACTATTTTGTTATTTTTTCTGTATCTAACAGCATAATCTAAAAGGAAACAAAATAATTTTCATTATATTATAATATTTAAACTATTTTATAGTAATATAAGGACTGATTTTATTAATGTTGCGGGGTAAATATTTCGTAGGGGTTGCTTTCTGTTTGATACAAGTAGTTAACATTACGAAATTTTTAGATTGATAGTGCTTTTAACTCTTCATAAATATCCTAATTTAGTTTATTGCTTATTATTTTGATTGATCGTATTTTTCTTTAATCAAGTATATAATTCTTTTAGAATATTTACATAAGGTAGATTTAATTCAACAGAAAACCTTTATTGTCTGATAAATAAGAATCATTAAACAATTTAAGAACAATTACAAAAATATACGTTGCTTTAATTATTTTATAATTTCATATATTCAACCGTTAAGATACACTTAAAAGAACATCAAAATTATTTGTAAAATAGAAATATATTTGAGAGGTATTTATAGAAAAAAATTAATAATTTAAATACTAAAAAAATTACAGTGCAGCCTTTAAATAGGCGAAGCGTTATTTTATCGAATATTTAATATTTCCATGCGAAAAAATATACATATAACCCTATAAAACAATTCTTATATTGAATAATTCTATTTTGGGTTCTATAATATATTATAAGTCAAAAGGCGTTTATAGCTCATTATTTATTTTAGTTCACATCTTAAATCATTGCAGGGAAAGGTACTATAGACTTTATTTATGTTTTTTATCTCAATTATTGGTAATAGGTAAATACAATAAGGTACAATCTTTGGGATTTTTAAGAGTGAGCTTATACTGTTCTTCTGTTTTCTATTTAAATCTATACAATAAAGGTTTTTTTTTGTTTTTTTTATGATGTATCAGTTTGTATTTTATTTTATTATTTATATTTATGAATTATTTTCGCATATTTTTTGTAGATCTTTAAACCGGTTATAAAATCTAGGCAACTTCTCTGATATAATTTTACTTGAAAAATCCTTTAAAACATATATGTAGATAAATATGCAGCGTTTGACCATATACTTAATAGATTTACTATGATAAAACATTTATGATTTTATAATTTAAAATTGAATTTTTTTTAAAAAATGTACTTGTACTCTTTATTTTGCTTTAAGTATATTTTGCATGCAAACATATTTAATGTATTTTCGAATGAAAATTCGCGAACGTTGTATCATGTGTAAATAATTACAATAGCTATAAAGTTTATATACATACTACTCGTTTATAATTTTTCGCATATCCGATTTTAACATTTAAACATTTAAATGAAATTATGAAATTTATTGATTGATAATATAAATTATACATATGTTCATATTATTGAAACTTAATAATAAAAATAAAATTTATGACAAATATAAAAGAAGAAGCGTTTCAATTAATTCTCATATAAAAACAATTAAAATATTGGTTGCAACTTTACTTTTTATTTTCTGTCTATTATAAGTCTCATCGGATAGTTTATAAAAGTTCGTCAGTGTATTTTTTATGCATCACATATAATGTCAAAAAAGTAATTTTCTATATTTTTTATAACTCTGTATATATAGAAAACAATTAGATAAAAGCATTTTCAAAAATATGTGTTTTTTTTTACTGTATTTTTTACATTTTAGGATTTTTTTTGTTTGCTAATTACATCCATGAATGTAAAAATACAAATATTTTACTTTCTACATATATGAGCCCTAATTTTAGCCTGTATAATATTGATAGTTTTTTAAAAACTCATGTAAAGTTGTAAAAACAAAGATAGTTTATTTCTGACTATGTTTTGTAATCTGTTATAATGGCTATATATGTGCATAAATACAGAGAAATATTTATAAAACATATCGAAGTACAAAAAATTTCTTTAATTTTTAATTAAACATTATATCGTTAATGAAAATTTTCGAGATAAAATAATAAATTCAAAATAGATATCTTTATAGATTTAGTACATAGAATAAAAAATGTAAGCTCAAACCATGCATATAAATTCTAAAAAAGTACGCAGGAAGTATATCCCGTAACACTAATAGGTAAATTTTTTATGGCTTTAATGATAACTATGTAATGTCGCAAAATTATGACCAAATCTTAAAAAAGTATAAGAAAATAAATATCTACACTAACTCAATTACATATTTATCTAGTGAACATTGTACACACAAACACATTTCTTTCTAGAGGAGAAGTGCTATTGTTGTAAATAGATAGTTAAATGTGTCAAAAATAGGTATCAAGAGATTTGCAATATTTCAAATAGACTTTCTTCGTCTTTTTATATATAATTGAAAAAAACCAACTTAATTTTTTCGATAAACAAGGTTAAAGAATAAAATTTGGTTTGTAAAACCAGAGTTTAAAACATTTGAGAAAAACACGCTCCGCAAATCATATAACAGACAAACATGACAATATAATACTGTATATATTATTAAAATAGATTTAAATAGAAAAAACGCTTTCTAACACAAATCACCACGTTTATTAAAAAGAACTACTTTATTGTATTTTATACTTATAATTCACATCAAAATTAATATCCGATAAAAAATTAATGATATGCAATTATAAAAATACTTAAATTATACGAAACAATTAGTAAAAAACATATTCAATGGAAAGAAAAACAAATTTATTTTCTGATGTTTATATAAATAATTTTATGTAATTTTTGATAATTTTGCTAAGTTGCAAATATTCAAAAAGGAAGATTTAGATGACATGTTTATAAAATTTATATATTCGGATACAAAAATTAATCTCCAAATCTAATTTGAATTGATTCTTGCTATTTATACAGCACTTAGGCAGTAAAAAATCTTTTAACCATTATATGTGTCAATTTGCACAGAAAAAAAATAATATCGATCATTTGAATCCGCTATTTTATTTAAAAAACTAGCTATAAAAAAAATTATTATTTTTGTATATTTTATGTTTTATAAAAGTTATAGAATGTGTTTTATGATTGGCGAATTACTAAAAATATATTTGCAGTGAAAAAATAAAGGTTTACAAAAAAATATTCTCCGAGCCTAATTGTAATTTTTATATATAATAGCTGCACGCATAAATGTATGTTAACCTCATATTGTATTGACATATAATAAGGTTTTATTCTACAATTATTCATTCCGTTTCTATAATCTTTTCACCAAATACAATTACTTTATCGCGTTTCTTATACAAAAGAAGTGGATTAACAGAAGTTCATATGTTTATAAATTAGGATCTGAAATTTTCAAAAAAAAATGATTCTGTAATATATGATGGGTAAATATATACAGAATATTTTTTCAAAATTAAATATGCTTCATTTTATCAGGGATCAAAATTTTTTCTGCATCTTATTATTTAATTTATAAGAAATATGGTTTTTTGTTATTTTTTCGTTGTATATATTAATTTCATTGATCTATGGTTTCTTCCAAAAATATATTTCTCTACGATTTGAACTCATATTTGATTATAAATATACATAAGAGATTAGGAATATGTAAATCTACACAAAAAATAATAGATATAGTTATACAGTTGTTTTTTTATAAATTATATAACCCCTAGTTCACCTTGTTACATCGAACCCCAAAATCCAGAATCATATGATTATAACATTATGATACTATTTTTAACTTAAAACAATAAAAAATAAAATAACCAATATGCATCTAAGAGGATTAGTTTTATTTTCTATTTTATATACGAATGTTTAAATACGATTATATGCTACAACATAATTATCAAATTTATATAAGCTGTAATATTCATAAAAAATTACATTACACTGAGAAAAAACAAAAAATTGTATTTTAACAAGGTCAAAATATATAATTCACAGTGAAAAAGCTTTGTATCTTTTTAAGGAATAGTATAATTGATTAACAAAAAAAAATTGGTTTTATTTTTCTATGATTTAGATTGCAAGACAAAAATTGATTTAAATAGTTTTTACTAACATACTATACAGTTTCATATTGTCTACCTTATTCTATTTTTTTATATTTTATTTAGATACGTATTTATGTACGGTAATAAGATAAACGTCACCAAATTATAATTTGTTTTTGCAATATGATATATAACATTCATAATATTGTGTTCTTTGTTTCGTGATCATTAAAAATCAGATTAATTTATTTCTAGCATTATAAAAAACAAACTACAAATATTATCGTTTGTCTCTTATAAATATTTATATGTGTCTATGATATTGTATATAAAAATACTTATAAGAAACTTTTTACCAATAAAAAATTTATATATTTTATTTCGACATACAAAAGTACTAAAATTCTCTATTTGTATAATTTCACGTAGTAAAAATACCTTTGTAAGAATTGTTTTAGGATGCTGCATACAATAAGAGGTAAGATTCTTTGCCACTGAATCAACAACATTTACTACAAATAAAAGCAAATAACATGTCAACTTGTATCGCATTTTATTTATGGTATTTTTGCGCAAATTAAAAATCTTTAATATAGCAAAAGTTAGTTTCGTTCATTATATGCTAATTTTAGACTTTAGCAATCAAAAGTTTACAGTAAAAAAAATATTAAGAAGTATTTTTTCAAATATTTTATCGCAGGTATTTCGATCTTATTGCTTTTACGAGAACTTAAGTTCACAAAGTATAAGTTTGGAGAAACAAAAAGTAAAAGCCTAATATGATTTATATGTGATCTAATTCTATAGTTAGATTGGATTTTTTATTTTTATCGTTGTTCAACCAAAACTTTAGATTGCTCTATATAATATATTGTGCTCATTCTTCAGCTAATATCAGCATCATTAATTTACGCATGATTACAGAATCTCTGTAGACTAATTAATCTTGTATATTCCACGATCCCTTTGTTTTTGAGGCTCTTTCTGCGTATGCTTAAATTCCAAAGTCTTCATATACGACTTATGATATTCTGTAACCATGCAATCCCAGAGCAAAAACTTTTGATATTATTCGAGTTTTACATTTGTAAATAAAGGAGAGTATATTGTCTAATTATTCATTTTTCTTAGCTTTACAATCAAAAAATTCATATGTTTATCAGTAATCGTTATTCCTGTTTATATTAAAGTGCTCAATTTTGTTTCTAATCATCAACAAAAATTACTCTTAAATAATGTGACTATCTTATCCATGTTTATTTTTATAGACTTTCTCGAAGCTAATTCATTTGTATATCTTCTTTTTTAGAAAATTTATATTTATCTTCGCTTTTTACCGGTTTTTTTTGCTATCGTAAGTTTATGGGTCTTAAAATTTATATATTTTGTCGTGTATAGTCTTGAACCAGTATTTTTTACATAGATTGCTCGTTTTTCACTTTGTTTTTATGTTTCACCATAGTGTTGACATTTTGACTAATCTCTATTGAATAGTTATTATCTTGAATGTAATAATCTTGCTTCTTTTTTGAACATCTCTACACGGTGACCATCTAGCTTTTACAGGCGTCAATTGTAATCATTCTGATGGTATAGATTCTGAAAGATTTTACATACTGTTTTATATCTTATTTTATTTACATTAAACTTTTTTTCTGCTACAACTTAATATATTATATATAGAATTTCCAATTGTAGTTTAAAAAATAAATATATTTAAATAATTATCTTTTTTTTCTCATCTTATTCAATGTACATAAGTTCTTTGGTTTTGGATGATCTTTTATTCTTGGAATGTGTCTTTTCAAGCCAAAAGATCGTTTCATGCATAAAAGTTGTAACCCTTTTGTCTTATTTTAATTTTACATTTTTTTTAAATACTATCTTTATCTTTTGCTGACCATAAGCTTATAGATTATTCTCTTGTAAAAAAAATATATAACTCTTGCAGCAAAGTCTTTGTTTCATGTTTAAAAATGCCTATATAGCGGTTTTTTTGGTATTTTGAATTTTTCAAATTTTAAAACTTTTTATCTGTATATGTTTGTTTTAACTATATTCAAAATTTTTATTACATTTTTATAATAATATACCAAATGCTGTATATTTTCACAGTCTTATTCTTTCTTAATGTATTTGAGGTACTTAGATCCCAGTAACCAAAAATTCAATTCCCATATTGAACACAATATAAATTATTTGGCGCTAACTTAATTTCTTTTTTTTCATGTTCCATGCATTCACTTCGATGTGCTGTTTTGTTATTGTTTTTCAGGTCTGTGGTCTTAAGCTTCAGATCAATAAAAATAAGATATGATTTGTGATAAAAACTTATCTATTAGTTATTTTTCAAGTGAATTAAACGTTTAGTTCATTTGACAATGGATCCATACACACGGAAAATAAATATAAATGTGCATATACCGTGCATTGCACCGCTTTTATGCCTTTTTATATTTTTTAATGCGTAATAACAATTTCCATATACTCTTTAAAACTCTTATAAGGCTGTATACACACTATTTATGATCGAGTTTTGCCATAAACGTCATTAAATAGAAATGAATAACAAGAAGCAACTCATTCTACACTATTCATTTGGAAATCTGATTCTTGCTAATTTTCGTTTTTTTTGACGTGTCTAGTAGCTTTGTCTACTAATACTTTACAAGTAATGGGGTAATCGTAGATTTTATGGCAAAAAGTTATGACTTTCCACTTTAACTACTAGAATATCCTCAATATTATAGTTTCTAATTTATAGTGAATTTTCATACAGGTTATAGGCTCAAATTTGATGACCAATTACTACAGGTTATTATAAATATCATTTATTTTTCTTTATAAAACATTCATTTCCTTTATTTTTGCACAAATTTTCTCTTAGATATTGTCGTAGCATATTAGTGCAAAGATATCATTTTCTTTATTTAAATTCATAGATTTAATCAGGTGATGGAGTTTTATTAAGGTCAGAAGTTTTTAGTATTTTATGAATTTTTTCGAAGGTCAACTTAAAAACAGAAATTTCTGCTATATCATCCAATCAAATTAATACTTATTAAACATCTTTTTTATATTTTTTTATTCATACTTATTTGACCAAAATCAAGCAATTTATTTCATAATAGCGTTTATTGATTTTTGCTTTTATTAAATTTAGAAATAAATGATCATTCTTGATATTCATATTGATTTTTTGCCTACTGAACTTTTCATCATTATTTTATCGATCTTTTGCCTTCTTTTATCTGTATTTTATATGAAGTTTTTATAAAATTAACTTATAGTAATCCAATTTTCTTCCAAGATTTTAAGATAAAGTCGCTTTATATAACGATGTAAATTAATTTTTTTGTGTAGTTAATTTTTGTGCTATAAAAATCTAACATTAGACGCACCAATATTAGTTTTTATATTTTGATTCTTGCATTTATAAAATTTTTTTTAGTGAATATTCTCTTTTTTGATGAGGAAATCGTAATTCAACTAAATGCTTTGTAATATCTTAGGATTTGATTTATACTTACGGTCTTGATATTCGTAATTCTTTAACGCCATTGTTCGGATATTCTATGACTTATTCTTTTACTTGTGAGATATTACTTTCTTTGTTCTTGTAAACAAACAAATCTAATGATATCTAACTACAGAGTACATTTTTTAAGTTATTGATTTACATTTTAAAAAAAAAAACATCCATGTCAAACTTTTATTGTGGTCTAAAATACAATCGTTTTGCTTTTTTTAGAAATTTTACAATCAAATTTTCGTTCTGGACCAGCCATAGCTTCTGTCTGCTATAATATCATTATCTAGCTTCTATATTTAACCAAAAGAAAAGAGGGTTGTGCATTTGTTGTTACAGATAGTCAATATTTTTTGCCAACAAGATGTGGTATATTCTCAAGGCGCAATTGGATTGATTTATAAGAATCTTGAAAAGAAATTATCATGAAAAGAGCATTTGTACTGTTGATATTTAACTAAAAAAGCTCGTACACCGAATGATGACTATTTTATAAAGTAATTTCTTCATTTATTGCTATCTTCGTCAATTATAAAGTCAATTCGTATGATTTTGCTACTATATATATTTTTCCTGGTTTTCAGCTATAACTTTTTATAAAAACGTTATAACTATAATATTATACATTCATAAACATTTACTTTTTTTATCTTTTATCTTCATATACAATTTTTAATACGAAGATGAAGCTTTGTAATAACAAAATTAAAAATTATGTGGCGAGAATAACATGATCATAAATGGTAAACGCGTATCAGTTCAGATACAAATTTTTATAATATTTAAAACAGACAGTTTTACATTTGAAAAGATCTATAGCAGTCATTAAGATTTAAATACACTATTGATATAAGAATAATTTGTTTTAGACGGAAAATGAATCAATTGATGGGATAAATATTTAGTGAAGAAACGTCTATTCTAAAATTCAAGAAGTTATATCACAAGTATGTTACACATTCTATAGATCTTTTCTATGGAATTAAAATTTCAATTTTTAAATATGATGTAAAGGCTTGTGGAAATACTAGCTGATAGAATTATAAAAGGGAATATTAGACTTAATAATATAAGAAAATATAAAAGGATATATTATTTTTTATGAGGCTTATGTAGATATCAAAATGTTTATTTACCGCTAAAAAAAGACATTGAATCATGTTTTCTAAATAAGTAAGATATATGAACTATTATGATTCAATAGCACAATCAACCATTTGGATACTAAGAAAAATATTCTTAAAATATCTGCAAAAATCTGATAGTATGACGCTATTTTTCATATATCACTTAATTAAAAATGCTGATCCATATTTTATTCTTTTTGTATTATACTATGTATAATGTTATAATTATTAAAAGAATTAATATATTTTTTTCCTTGATTTCGATTACAGTTACAGAGCTTAGCTCATTAAAAACATTTTAGTATTTGATGATTTTAATGTTAAATGTTTAAATTTTTTTAAATAAGTATATATTTAAATTTAAAATCTCTAGAATATTCTTCAAAATTCTTACTTTCTTTTAAAAAGAGGTATACTGTTCTTATAAAACATATAATGACTGTAAATTCTTGTGATATTCCGTAGCATCAATGATGACATATATTATACCTGAATATAAAAAGTCGGCGATAAAATTATTTTTGGTTCTTTGATGATATTTATGCTGGAATATTTACATTTTCTATACATCTACTAAGATTAACCTAGTGGTCTTGTTCCAATACATCGAAAATAAGATTATTGTGATGTTAAAATATTATCTTTCATACATCTTTGTTTAAATGCGAAAACGGATTGATATTTGATGTTTTTCTATTGCTTTAAATACATATGCACATGATGTGGTCAGAAAGTGGCCTTTATTTGTTGAATATATAACACGTAAAAGATAGTGCGTTCGTATCGTCAGAAAACATATTAGAGCCTAAATTATTATAAATAATTCAAAAATAAATATTATCAACTAAATTATAATAAACTATGTTCATTTGGCCATCTAAATATCATCTAGGTTCTTTCAGAGCATAGATATACGCATAATGTTATTTTTAGATATTTTCATTAAGAATGAGTAAATAATGTTTGTTACAAATTTTATAGGATTGCTTTAATGAATAGTAAAGTAATTGTAATAAAAAGAATTACTTTATTTGGGCTTGGAATACATTATATGGTATGAAAGTTACTATTTGCCTGATTGGAATATTTAACGTAGCCAATATTTGTCTTTTATCATACTTTTAGCTTAGTAACTCTTGATTTTTCCATATAAGGCTGAAGAATTTGTGTTTTTTTTTGATTTGAGGATTATACAATAATATATTGCGTCCGAAATTTTTGGCGATAAAATTTGTTATATATGTTTTTTGCTCTTTTATCCTCTGAATATATTTTAGATTATTTAAAATAAACTATAACGTATAAATTTTTTATAATAATAAAAGACGGTTTGAATTTTGTTTATGATAATTTTAAAACCATTTTATATAAACATTTTCAAAATCCAATGCATTATGTTTTAATTTTAATTCTAGCCACCTTTTTTAATTAGATTTTCCTAAACACTGAATATGTTTATAAACTTACTACGATCAGAAAATTACATGTATTTCATCAAATATTATACACTTGTGTTTTTAATATATTACTTAAAATGATTATCTACTTTCATTAGTTTGTTATAGCAATTAGAGGTAGTTTGGCTTCTTAGAAATCTTTATCACACATATTTGTATACTTTAAAATCTAATCCTTCAAGAATGAACGACAAGAGTGTAAAAAGATTTCGTAAAAAATAAAGAACTATAAATCTTGTCGTGTTTAAAGATAGGGGAGTAATCCGCGAAATCCTTTCGTACTGCTTAAAGATGACATTGTCCAGAGATTAAAGACCTCTCACCAGGTGAATTGATATAATGAATGTGTAGCTTAAATAGTTAAATTGTGTTATTGTAAAATACGGTGATCCTAAAGTTTTAGCAATTATTTTTTAAACTGGATAAGGAGATGCCAAATTTTTGTCAAATAATGTTGACCATTTCTCAAATCTTAAAATATATTTTAAATTTAACATCAATTTTTTTTAAAAAAATACTAATTGATTTATATTATTTATATATCCTTCTATTAAACTTACTTGTATCATTAATCTGACTATAATTAACCAAAAATTTTATGATCATTTAATACAATAAAAGTGACATAAAATAAATGAATATATGCTGTTTAGAAATTTAAAAATTAAATTTTATTTTTATAACACAATATTCATTTTAATTTAATAAATATAAAGTGTTTTCAAGCTGATTTTAGCGATCTTTTTTTCATAATTTCAAAGTTTAATTTAAAAAAATAAAATTTTGTTTGCAGCTGCGTGTATTTTAAAAAATAATGAATTATATTTTATTGAAAGATTTATAGCTAGAATCTATGTGGCTAAATGGATCCGAATAAATTATTCTGATCCATTTCAATAATTATTTTTTTAATATGAGCTAAATTTATAAGGTAAATATTAGATTTTGTTCACGCGCACAACTTGCTTAATTCATTGCGAACATAGCATATTATATTTTCGGATATCTTCTCTTCTTAAATACCTCACCTCCTTTCGAGACCTATATATTTAAGAGTTAATCTCAATCCTGAGGTTTATATATGCCTTGATCAGATTTATGTCATCTAGTTCTCGCAGCTACCTTTCGTGATATGTGTACCACACCTACTCATGTTATAGCATATGGGATAATTTTTGACTTGCACTTGTATACCAGTGACAGCTCAGATGCTAGTCGATTTGAATAATTATAATATATATAATTTTATATGTGTTTGATTAGATTCAAAAATTTGTTATGCTTCATAAAAAAATATAATTATATCTAAAATAAGCTCAAAATAGATTTAATTAAATGTGGTTTATTGTTTAAAATTGCGTTTTAAATTTTTTTGTAATTAAAATTACATTTTGTTATATAAGAATTCATTTAAATATCATCACTTTTTTAGGAATTTTAAAAAATAGTAAATTTGTGGTAAATAAATTACTTTAAAGTACTAGAAATGTATTTTTTGATATATAAAAAATACCTTATACTACATTACAGTCGGTAATTGAATAATAAACGACATTAATTTATATAAATTTATATTTCTAAAAAAAAAATTTTATTGATCAAAATCACAACAAAAAAAAATACAAATTTTGCCATTATGCATTAATAGTTCAACGTTAAGTCTCTTATAATATATATTTTTGCGAATTTTTTCGCATAATGTTTTTTATTTTGGTATAGGAAATTTTTTTTTCTTTAACATGGCACAAAATTATGGCATATACAACCAAACTATGCATAATTATATTAAAAACGAGTTATAATTCAATATCTAATTATAAAAGAGGAAGAAAGATTGTAATGTATTTAAAAGTGTTCGAAAATTCAAAAATTTTCTATATCCCTTATATCTCTTTTATCTATGAATAAATCTAAATATTCTAGTTTTCTTTTATATTTAGATGAAAAACATCTACAGAAAAAAAAATTATGTTCATGCAGAATTTATATTTTTATTAAAAAGGTTGTGTTATTGTACGATATTCACGTTAAAAAATGATAAGAAAGATAATTTCTTGAGGTTTTATAGACCCATTTATAAAAGCATAGTATTATATAAAATCATCGAGGTGAATAAGAAAACATGGAACAAATTTTTTTATCAGAAAAATTTCATAAAAGTGTTTGTAATAAAAAATATTTTTTTTGGCTATTTAACAAGGATTAAAAATTTCATAATATGGAATAAGCTCAAACACCCAATTTTTTTTATTAGAATTGATCTCAACTATTCACTATAAAACAAATAAATACCTGTATTTTGTTTAAGAAGTTACGAGATTATCAAAATCTGTCTCAAAAGTATGAAAAATACAAACTATTATAATGAAGAAACTACCATGAGAGAAAATCATATACTGATAAACAAAGATTTGAAAAAAAAGAGTTGCTATTCTAACATTTTACGTGTGATAATATACATTGCATTTCAATAATTTTATAATTTTTAAAAATATATGCTTTCTTATTTCAAAATTCAAATAAAATCCAAATAAATAATTTATTTCAGAAAGAATACAATCATTATCATAAACAACGCATAAAAATATATATTGGCTTATTTTTACTTTTTGTTGCATAAAAATTAGTTTTGTGTGGATTTCTTAAGCAAGGTCAAATAATTATTTCGATTTGCTTAAGTTTTATAAACGCTATGTATATATGAAATATAAATATATATTATATTATATGTATATCTAGTCTTCATTTTTCTAGTTCATATAGCTTTTCATTTTGTGTATTTTTTGCGCAAAAAAAAGAAAGCTATGCTGCTAAAATAATTGGTGACAAATTTTTATAAGTAATAGAGTCGCGATCTAAAAAAACGAGAGATCATTGTTTCATTAAAAAATAGAAAAATAATGCATTTACTTGAAATATTGATATGAAAAACAGAAAACTAAATTGAATCTTGGATTTTGTGAGGTTCTCTATATCTATAACTTTAAAACAAAAAACTTCATAAAATACTAAAATAAACATGATTAATATGCAATAATGTATACTTAGATCCCAAATGTAGCTACATTACGTTTATTTCAATGGCTTAAAAGCATTCATGGCTTCGATTTATTCGTTTATATACTATTTCAGAATTCAAGTATTGATTTATGATAAAATGAGAGGATCTAATTAAGTGCAAAAACATTTTTAATTAAAAATTTCAATAACTAATCTTATCATATAAACCGTCGAAACTCTATATTGTGCGTATTTTTTGTTTCTCTATTGTATAAAATTATAATAAAATATTAAAGAATTAAAATTTTGGTTTTCGCTAGAAAAACGCATAAAATTGAATTCTGAAATCTAATTGAGGTTTCTTATATGTATTAAAGCTTGCAAAACAAGTAAAAAAATATAGCATTCTAGGTTATAAACAAGGTTGTCTCTTATGAATCTTATTCAAGATGCAAAAATATGACGTATATAAATGAAGCAAATAAAATTTTTTTGTTCATATAAAACCTAAAAATAAAGGGCTTACTTTTATAAATGTCATGATTTTTTTGCAGAAATTATCGGTGTTGTATATATGAGCTATTTTAGTTAATATTAAGATACAAATGTTTCTATCTATTTTTAAGTGTAATTTCATATCATTTATAACACGAATATCATAATTTTAATTAATTCGTTTATTTATAATTATATGTAGCTTGATTCCTTTTTTATATATGGATAGATATATTTACATAAAATATATTTCACAAATATTTCAAAAAATAGTATTTAGCTTCTTTAATCTTTAGTAAGCCTCAGTTCACTCACATCATATATATTTCGATGGTATATTGACGCAAAAATTTATTTTATATGTTGCTGAGACTTCCTAAAATACGTATAACAAACACGCTATTTAGAGTAAATATAAAAATTGTTATCAAAACGTTTTAACATTATATTTCGAATTGAATGTATCTTTGATATCTCAAAATTCATAAAATTAGTAATATTGAGACATATTTCGAATAGATTTGAGATTCTCAACTTATTCTTAAATTAGCACCTATATAAAATTGGGATGTATATGCTTTTTTTATTGACACATAAAATATGATTATACTAATAAAAACGAATTATCACCTATAAGTTATCCGTTAAGATTCGTAGCCTGCCATAAAATTGAAGATTGAGGTAAAAATACAATAATTTCTATTTTAATAAGTATATAATATTAACATAAGCGGCACTATATGTACAAGAAATATGGCTTGGTAAGTAACTAAAAGTCACCTATCTAAATTAAAGAAGCTGTTCATAATGTGTCATCTAAATGGATTATTTAGGGGTTAATAGTAAATATTTGCACTTTGTTCTATACAAGAATATACGGGCTCAAGAGACATTATGCAGAAAATTAACTTATAATACTCCTATGAATATATATGGATTCATAACTATTTTAACTATAGAATTTATATGTGTCTTTAAAATATTTATAAAATAAAAAACGAAGGCAAAAAGCTAGAAAAATAGAAAGATTTTTACGTTATTTCTAAATTTTTTCGTATATTAAATTCCTGTTTTATTACTAATTTCGTGCTATTTTAAGAGGTTTTCAGTAGGATAACAGAGTTTACATATAGGGGTTTTGATTTATTTACTACGATATATAGGAAAGGCTCTTACTTTGCTAATAATTCTTTATAAATTAATAGAATGAAGTAAAATACGAAAATTATATATAAATATATATTTAGGGGCTATTTCAAGACAAAAATTATCCCATACGTTATAAAATGGGATGTTTGGGGAACGCGATATTTAAAAGTTACCAGAAGGAACTAGATGTCTCGAATCGGATCTAGGCATTTATGCAAACATAGGAATTGAGAAAGCCTTGATTTATTGGTTGCGAAATTAGGTGCAGTATAATAGAAGACTTTTGAGAGTAGAAGATAACCGAAAGTATAAATACGTTGTGCGCGCAATGAGCTTCAAATTGTGACGTAAAAAAACCAAAAATGAGGCGATAAATAAAGCTTATGCATAAAAAATTATCATGGATAGTTTATCTTATATATTTCTATGTTTCTATTGCAAAATTTTAGATTGTTATAAATTATAGATTTTCTGTGTATTCTTTGTACAAAAATTGCCCTTATAGTCTGTCGATATATCTTCTACGCTCAAGACGTAAAAAAGTTTTTCATCTCGATACTATAGTTTATAGATGTGCTTGTGCTACTTTTGACATCCTCAATCAAATAATATATAATTTTAAATCAACAAAAGAAAGATTTTTTAAAAATACTATTACAAAAGAAGGAATTTTAAAAAATACTATTACAAAAGATATTTAATGCTGAAAAATATATATAAAGTTTCATATCAAAGAGTCATAAATACGTTATGACGTAAAATAAAGTCTGAAAGGTTTAAATACAAACTATTGATATTTTATATAGAAAATATTATAAATCTAATAGTTAATTGCATCAATGTTTATCCAATGATAATAAAATAACATAATGATAATTCGGTTCGAGTATGTGTAAAAAAATTTTAATCCTAATATAAAATTCAAAATTTTCGTAATACATCTATTATGCATGTAAACTGTTAAATTTCTTAATGCAAGTGTGTATAATTTCGTTATAAGTTGTTAATTTTTAAATAATTTAAATTAATGACAACATTTTACTATGAACTAGAGTTTCGGGGGAAAAAAATGTATTAATTTATGATGTAAAACAAAAAAAAATGGAAATAAAGGCAAATCTTAGCCATAAAATAGATTTTCTAATTTTATTTACCAATATTTTACGAATTGAAAATGATTGGATATTGCCATGATTTTTATTGAGACGATCAAATATAAATCAAAAAAATATATGCTCCTTATTATTTTAGAATTTAAAATTATTATTTTATAATGCAAAACCTTATCAAATGAATTTTTATAAATGTCTTTTTTATTTCAAACTACTCATATTTTTGGTTATAATATATTTTTACATATACACAAACTAAAAACAGCGTTTTATGACACTATAGAAAGCTTAAGTATTTTTAATATGATTCAGATTTCTTTCATCGCTGATGCTCAATAATTCGCTTGAACTTAGGCAAAATGATCACGTTATACTCATATTCATCCTTTGAATATATTTATACAGACTTGAATTTAATCTATAAAATATTTTGTGCATATAATTATCAAAGATTAATAATTTTGAAATTTTATAATGGTAGAATACAAACTAATACAACATATATGCACGATAATCTTCCGATAAACCAAATAATTTTTATATTTACTTATATTTATCCTATTTTTTATTTATGCTTTTCATTGTTTTTTCATTCCTTAATCTATTTCTTTGTATCTTAAAAAATCATTAATGCTGTATATGGCATTTTTCAAATTATTATATTTTCAGATTTCATCTTTTAACAAATAACCTTCAGTTCTATGTTTTTCAATTAAATTTCCATGGTTTCATTGTTAAAGCTTGGTCTATAATACTTAAAATTTTAAACATTATATTTTTAATCAAAGATACTATGTGGCCTAAGAGCTAATTATAAAATTATTCAGTTATAAAACATCTGTTTCTATGAATATGCAAATGATAGATGCTGTTATTATCTGATAGACCGGGCTTTATTTACTATAGCAGTATTGTTCTGGGGTCATAATTTTCTGATCAAAATGGAAAATATATATCAAAAAAAGTCATAAAGGTATTGGTTTTGATTTCAAATATGAAACAACCTCTAGGAATGATTTAACAAGAAACCATACGCAACAAAATAAAGAGGTGACAAAATTTGATATATTAGATATAATTATATATTATAACAGCTATACACACGCTACATATTTATACCATTGTATCTGTAGATCTTCTGTGTAGGTAATCGCGTCAAAACCAAATCAAAGAGTACAATACAAAGAATAAAAGGTAGCTTGAGCACCTTAGATGGTCAGTATTTTATATTATATTAATAGCTAAAGAACATATTTTGAATGACGAATTTATAATTCGATTATTATATTATTTATAATAAGTTATAAAAAAGATACTAGAAATATTTTTGCAACGAATAAATTACTTTTCAAAGGTACGATAAATAACTGCATGATAAATAAAGGGCAGAATGGAAGAGTTATGTATTTTTTTACAATATAATAAAAACCTATCAGGTTGACTAGAGATCTATAGATTTTTGTTTCTTGTAAATGCAAAAATTTATTTACATAAAAAGCATTCTTCTGGGTTCTTAATATTTAGAAATATCAAAGAAAGAAGCTTTTTTTTATTCTAATACTCAAAAATTGGATTCCTCAATAAGATTAAACGATCATTTATGTAAAATAACAATGGATTATAGGAAATTTTTAGAACGCTGTCTTGTTCAACAAAAAATAATAGATTAACAAGCGTTTAAAAGTCAGTAAAGTTTCTGAAATGAAAAAAGGGCTTTAAAAACAACGATAAAGTAATTTTGCATGATAGCATGTTTCAAAGCTTATATATAATACTATTTAAATGTGTAAAAAGATATTAATTTAATTTATTTTTATTTATATCCTTTTAAAGCTCTTTAGAGGTTATTTCAAATATAATAATTTGCGCTCATTATTACTCGGCTGGTAAATAATTTTAATTTGATGTTTATACTTTTTTTTAAATATAGATAATGATATTAGAGTCGAATTTAGTTTTTTTTGTATTTTATATATAAAATCAGTGCATTCAAGAAATTAAATTAAAAATAAACCCTATTTGTATTTTTTTAAAATCGAAGGCACTTAAAATAATGTTTCACGTGATTGATGATATTTTAAAAACAAAGCACAATCTTCTTTTTATATGGGCCATTTTTTATCTTTTAAACATACTATTTACATGAAATTATTACCTATATATATAAAATAATTTACCATCTAACAATAAAATAATTTGTCTTAAATTAGTTCTAGTTTGATTACTATAAAATCAAATTATATATCCCCATTACCTAGACAGGATTTTAAGAATGCCAACAGAAATGAAAGCTCACAGAAGGAATCTAAATCGACCAAGACTATAATACATTATGAGTCTTTAGAACAATAACCCCAACAGAAACGGTTATTGTGACGAGGATAGCATCTTGTAAAACAAATTTGTGCCGCCTAAGGCTATCTACTATATGACTTAAAAAAGAGAAATCACAGCTAAATTCATGAGAAATCAATAAAAAACCATTTACTTTTTGGTATTACCGGTACTAACTTACATTATAAAGTGTAATAAAATATTTTAAATATGATCTTTTTGTTCATTTCAAATGATCAGGTTTCCATCAAAAACAAGAGAATATAAGTATTAAAAATAATATGTGATAGTGATAGTGTAGTTTAAATTCAATAAGTATATTTTCGCTTAAGAAGTCCAAGTTAAATTTTATTTTATCTAAATAACTACAGTTTTAAATATTGTTCTACTGAATATTATTTAAATAAATTTCAATTTAGTGTATATATGCAACAATTTTTTTAGGCTCGTTTTTTGTGCAAAACTTTCTTTTCGTATTAAATACCACTTATATGAAATTTCTATCTTTTTGTAAATTTATAATTTGTTTTTTTTAATTATATATAAAATTATATACTCAGTTAGTATCGATTTTATATCAAATAATGCGTACAATCCATGTTTTATGCCATAATCCTGTAAAAAAACTATGAACTTTATTCATCAAGGATGCTTGTATACTTTTTTAGTTTTTTAAACAAAAAACCTGTGTTTTTTTTCGTATATAGATAATGCGCTATATAACTAAATTTGCTGTATAATATTTTTAATATTATAATCTATGAAGCCGAAATATGTCTAGGAATAATCAAATACAAGGGTTCTGTTCTCAGCTATATGCTCTTCTGGGATCATGGGTTTCATATAAGAAGATTTATTGAATACCCTTTTCTATGGTGCATTGAAAATGTTTCTGCACAATCAAATTATCCTTTATCAGCTTAAAATCCAGGTTCTTCCCGAAATACCTCTTATTAGTTGAAAGCATACTTTTTATGGAATTTTAGATTAATTTTTTGGTGTATTGTCTTTTGTTCTATTTTAAACTAATAATAAATGTTTAAATTACATATGCTATAAAAAATTCCGGATACTATGCCTTTTAATTAAATATGCCAGAAAAATATTTAATCTACTCGACGAAAATAAAATATATATAGAAACATATTATTTTTCAATAAAAGTGACTAATCTATTTATTATTTATTTGCACTTATTATTGTAAACAGTAATCATACAAAAAAAGGCCGATCGAACTATAAAATTAAGATATATTAAATTTAAACGTTTTTATAGATATTTGATACTTAAATTGGTTTTTTAAAACTTAAACGCAAATAAAATCATGTTGTTTATTTACGCAATAATTTATACCGGAAATATGTTAAAGTGTGGAAAATTTCCAATATATAGAGGCTGGCAATAAGCCGTAACACTTGAATACGATCTTTACAACAATCAATATTAAATAAATTTTCTATCGATATAGATAGATCGAGTAATATTTTTTCTAATGATTTGAAGGATTTTGAGTCATTTCTAATCAGCTTACAACGTCTCAGAAAATAAGATTAGTATATATGACGTATTTTTACTCATAAACTAAAAGAAAAATTGTAAACAAGATGTTTATACGATTATAAAATACCAAAAAATACATTTTTAAGTCTATTAAATTCAAGTTATAATTAATTTTTACAATATATCTTTCCTATAATTTTTCAATTATTGGCGTGGATTTTTTATTGTTAAACTATTTTTTTGTCTTTTTTGATATCTTACTTGTAAAAACTTATATTATGATAAAATTCCTTTACAACAATAGAAATATAAAATATAGTTTCTAAGGTATAACATAAGCGTAATTATAGAAATAGAATAATAGTAGTCAAATATTCATTTATAAACCGTAACCTTTGTGAGATCTAGGATATATTTGGCATAAAATAATGCATATCTATAAAAAAATCCGCCTTATTTTACATCATAACATAACTTCACGAGGTTTAAAATTATGTATGCAATTTTTAAAAAAACCCAACATATTACGTAAGCTCGGAACTTGAATTGAATATAAAATAAAAAGAAGATTTTTTTCGTATTTTGGTCTAATTGCACTTATCTAATATTATTCTTGGCTTATTTCAAAATCAAATGTATCAAATTAATTACATGTTTATTTTTTGATTGCAAAAAAATAAATGATAGAAATGTCTTTTTTATAAATTTTAAAAAAAAATATTTGTGTGTTATTGATCATTTATTACCGTAATTTAAGAAGAAACTAATAGGATTTAGTAAGTTTTTACAGCAGAAAAAAATAGTAGAGATACAACTTTAGCAAAAAAAACATAAAAAATTTTTACATGTAATATGTTTATATATCAAAATCACATTAAATATATGCCATCGTGTACTGTATTTTTTTCAAGTATACTTAAACTTGTGGATAAAAGAATAAATAGATGAAAAATAAATTTTAATGCGATCAATAACAATAAAATTTAATTTTTCTGCAGTGCAAAACCACAAAAGTATCATTAAAAATTATATCTAAATTTTTGGGTTCATAAATTTACTGATTATATTTTTATGCTATAAAACTGTAACTTTATATAAATAAGTTATATAAAACCGAGTTTATTTGTGTTTGATGATTAAATATCTTGGAATTTTAAAACAGATGGTATATAAGTTTATTCATCAAAAAATTTTAAAATTTAAGAAGTGTGTGGATAGAATTCTGAGTTATGTAAAGTATCAATATACTGTATTGACTTAATATTAACCACATGAGTATATCTTCATATTTTGTAAAACGATAGCGCATTAAAACGATTTTTTGCTATATGTGCAATTGATAACCCAGAATAATATTCCCAATGATTTATGCATTAAAAGGTGGTTTATGTTTTAAATCCACAGTCAACGCCATAAATATATAAAAGTATATTTTTTTCTAGGTTTTTTGTATCCTAGCTCATATGAAATACCGTATAATATACATTTACGCATAATTTTTCTAATTTTTATCTTCGAATTATGAAAAAACCTTAGGGCATTTGCAAAACCCAAAAATAAAGAAAAATCAAAATGCCTTAATGAGAGTATTTTATCGGTTATCATTACCGATGATGCACAAAAGTGATGTAAAAGTCTAATGTTTAAGTTCGGTTATGTTTTATTTGCTATTAACAGGATTTAAAACATTTAAATGTCTTTTAGTTATTTATTGAAGTTTATTTAAGTCATTATATTTGTATCAGACGACACATCCGAAAGCTTTTTAAAAAGAAAATCATAAACAAAAAAAAAATTTAAGGATTTAAAAAACCCCGCGCAAATAACAAAGTACAATATATACCTATAGAATATCAAAATTATCTAATATGACATTTTTATTTTGATATTACTATATTATATTCAATTGATGAACTTTATAGTCTAATGTCGAAGTTTTAATTTGCTTTTTATTGAAGCACTATTCTTTTATGAGAAATACAAATTTAAAACGAAGTTAATAGCTTCTCTATACTCTTAGGGGGTTAGAACACTCAAAAGATCATTAAACCCCTAAAAGGTTTATATTTTAAACAAAATATTTTCGTAGTATTATAAAAGACAACTATATATGCAAATTTACAACGATTAATCAACTATTCTTTATTGATTATGATGTGATATAAGTAGAATTGAATCTAATTTACGAAAACTTAAACAATTTTTTCAAAAATTCATTTTCTAAGGCTAAAATGGCATAAGATCGCTAGAAGATCTTATAAGAACTTAAAGCATAATTTTGTTGTTGTAACTAATTTGGCGGTGTTATAAGCGAAAATACATTTCAAGTTATTAATAGACCTGAAAAATACATATAAACGTTAAGATGTGTTTTCGGTTCTATTTGAGATATCTCATATAATAGGACTATATAATGTGAAGTGGTGTTAATTTGAGAATACACACTATATTTTATAGAATCAGAGAATCGCTGGTCCACTAAATCGTATTAAAAAAATGATGAATATGACATTTTTTATAAGAAAAGATATTTCCTACTTATAAGGTTTTATTGTACATAAAAAGATAATATAAATTTTTGTGTTTGCCAGATAACATAAGATATTCGAATTTTTAAACTTTAGTTGACGCAACTGCTATAAAAATTTGCACATTAATCTAGTTTAATATCAGCTTTGAGAAACCTCCGAGATAAAATTAGCAGTTGATACTACACCAACCACAAATCAACTATTTATTTGGTGCCAGTTTAATTCTAAAAACTAAACTTTATATTTAAAAAAAATATTCTTGTAATTAGCCGAGTAGTTGTCATTGAGCAATGTGTAATGTCACGAAAATGAATATATATCCACAAAGAATAGTCTATGAAAAAAACTGAAATGTTTTAAGCTTATAGAGAAGATGTATTAGGGTGAACTATAAGGATGTTCTGCTTAATAAGAATATACAGCGAATCTGTAGAATGGAGCAATCTGAAGTTTTGCGTGAAAAAATGTAAAGTGGGAAGTAAAATTTGCCCTTAAATAAATATTGGTCTGAAAAAATTGCATTGGTCTCTTTTATTATTAAAAAGTATAATTCTATTGGATATGAACTATATTTTAAATGCCAGAAATGTGAAAATGAAAACCAATTTGCGACTAAATTACGCACAATAAGTGATTTGAAGTTTAATTGGATTTTTAATTTCTTCAAAAGTTTTTTTTTGTGGCGTCAAACTTTTTTTGGTTAATTCAAATAATATATTTGGCATATTGACCTTAGTAAAATTTTACAAATATTCGCAGGATAATACTTTGAAATCCGAATCAATTGAATAATAATTTCCTTGATCCAATACCAGTTAAATTCTTTGGGATGAATATGAAATAATAAGAACTACATAAATAAAAATTTCGTATTGTATTTAAGTGAGTTTATGTACCACAAGACAACTATAATATTTATTTGAAACATAAATTTTTTTTAAGCCCTGTTCTTAAATAATATTCGTTTATTTACTTTTTTAAATTATAATGTTTCATCTACGGTATATATAAAAAAACCAGCTTATAAGTTAACACAATTCTCAGCTTAATAACATATTTATCAAAAGAAAAGAATAATAAGTCAAAAATTACTTATTTTAATTAATTGGGGTGCTCATTCATATAATTTCATGACATTAAAAATATTTTGTCGTGTCTTAAATCGATGACAAAATTAAATTAAAACCCAGGAATATGTAAATTTAAAAATTACTTGCTTAAATTCTATAATTCATCGTGTTTCTTGATCCATGTTATATATATGTATTTCATAAATCAGAAAATAAAGAGTAAAGCTATTTAGTCAAATACATAATTATAATATATATATCATTTTTTATTCCTTTTGGTGTATAAGACAGCTAATAGCATATAAATAAATTTCAAATTCTAAGGAGTATAGTTTGGCGCTTAGGGTTTTTGATTAAATTTTAAAAAGGCTTAAACTACGCCATTAGCATAATATAATAACACCCGGTTTGCAAGATTATATGAAAAAATAAAATTCTATATTAATTACTAAGTAAAACAGAAAATAAATAGGATAAATATTTTAAGTCATAAAAGTACAGTTAAGGACTTTTATTATCTGTAAAGATCTACATTTCCCGATTCTACTATCATTCATGATTTTTTTATTAGACAGATTACAAATTAATCTATAAAGGCGCATATAATAGATTAAATGCATATGCAATTGAAAGATCAAGAAATCATATTATGTAAAATAAAATAATTAATTTTAATAATGCACTTCATCATCGATACCATGAATTCTAATTTTTGACTGGGCTTTATTTATTGCAAGTTCCCATAGAATATTTTATAATGATAGTTTTGATTATAGAACATCGATTTTAAGCCAAGATAAATTGTATCTATTTGATAGAATCAAAGAACGTGAACTAGCTTGAAAAATGTCTTTATGTGAGCATTATTTTATATTTGTCATTAATTGATAAATATTAGTTTTACACAAAAAAAAAAGTTAGAAAATTGTTGTTTCATTAGAATACGGAATAATTTTTGATTTTTTTTTAACCTATTTTTATGCAAAAATAAAATATAAATTTTAAGATATTTATAAAGAGAAGCTTTTAAAATTTAATTGCCTTATTTATATTGCAATATTTTTTTCTTCATTTACATCTATAACTTCAGTGTACTGGATTTTCCGTTCGGATTTTTTGGTGTATTGGCATTATCTTGTGCAGATAATTTATTGTTTCTTCGATCACTTGCCTCTGGCGCTATACATGCGTTTCAAATCAGTATCTATTTCTAACATTTTCTTCTTTTTCTTAAATATAAATAAAAATATTGAAATTGATTCTCATTTTTCGACAGCTCTTCATAATTCAACAGGATGCTCTGTAAGATCTTAGTAATTTCAGCCATATCTCTATGGGATTGACTCTTGTACTCGTATTTATAACATTATTTTTATTCCTATCACTTCCTTATAATCTTTGTGAAATTATCTTTCTTTGTTATTTAGAAAACCCTTATCTCTCGTTTACCAACTTTGGAGTACACTTTAAATAAATTTATTTGCATTTGAAAAAAAAATTCTCTTCCTCTTAATTTTTGTGCTGCTCAAAATATCATCACTCTTTATTTATCTTTTCCTTTAAGTTTTGTGATCAAAATTTCATAGTCGTAATCTCCCACCATTTCTTTCCACTAGAATTTATATTTCCTAGTTTCTTAGTTGTTTCAAAGATAAGTACGTCTAAACTTGTCGTTATAGTAATGCATAATTTTCTGACGACCAAGGCGTGGCATACGCTTAAAGCGTAGCAGGAATGATCATAACACTCTTGAATGAATAATTTTTTTGTGGAACTTTATCGCAATATATATTAATGTTACATTGTCAACCATAGGATTGGGAAGGACTGTTGAACTGATAAGTCTTATGTGGAGAAGGGGTATACATGAGGATTGGCAGAGTAAGAGTTAAAAAAAAGTATTGATAAATTTTGTTAGAAATATTGATTCACACAATCTCTTTGAGAAAATATAAAAGTCAAATTAAAATTAACCCATAAATAAAATAAATATTGTAATGATATATTTGCAAGGAAAATAAAAAAAACAATAATGATCTGTTTATGCCTAACTTTAAATTTTTTATTTCAAATGGTATATGCAGAATCTAGTTTTATTAAAATTGTTTAAAGTATATTCAGCTGGATTGTTTTATATTCTTATAAGAAAACCACATTTAACACAATTCTACCGATAAAAGGTATTTGGATGTAGATTTAAGATATAAATAAACTTTAATTTATTGTTGTTTGCTGATTTTTTACTCTATAAATTGGTGGATATTAATAAGTAATCAATTCTTAAAATCATGCAAATAAAGAATATTCGGTCTAAAATTACGTACAATTTATTAAAATTATGTATTTTATATTCTAAAAAAGACTAGGGAACAAACGACTATTTTTTTGTATAAATTAGTCATTATTAATTTCTGGTGATAATAATAAGATATATTTACATAATTATTTTTTAGATCACAATTAGTCTTCGTAAGTTGCTTGGGATATGATTCACTAACCTTTTTTAAGTGTTTCTCGTTATCCAATGTTGTCGTAAAAAATATGAGGATCATTTATATTACTTCCTTTGTTAGCACTAAAATGAGAGTATGAGGCTGTATATCTATCTATTTCGAATTTAATTATATCCTTTGCGCCTGTGTATGGTACTATGCTATTTTTAATATTTGCGTTTTCTTCATAGGAATCTTTTTACGAAGATCGATTATTCGAGCTATAGCTATTTAAAATTATTTCGAGGCCTTCACTTTATGTTTGGTTAATATTTAAAGACTTTTTATTTTCTTCAAAAACAAATTTATAATCGTATAATGTATTTAGCTTTTTTTAGAATCAAATTCTTGATGTATAGTTTCCTTTTCTGGATGCAAATAAAGCTTTGACTTTCCTTCGGGTTTTTATGTTTCAATTAAAATTTATTATGGTATCTTGCGTTTTTATTAACCGTTTTTCTTCGTGGTCTTTATTTGCTATATTTTAGTAATGTTCTTTATTTAAATTGCTTTAAAAGCTAAAAAATGTATACAGATTATTGTTGGCAATAACATCTACAATAAATTCAAAGTCATCTTTATTTAAATCATAATCAAGGTTTATTCTTGGTCCATATTTGTTGTTTTATTTCATAATTTCTAGTGTAAGAGTTATTGTTTCTCTTAAATCATTGATTATAATATCCCCAGACTCACATAGACCAAAACTACTTGAAATTTTATTGAGCTTGCTTACTCTAATAAATATTTTATTTTCTGATCGTTTATAATCGTCTTCAAGATAACAGTTGCTTAGCGAATTCCAAATTAATACATGTACAGCCATCTGGCTTAATTTTACTTTCTAAATAATTTGGTTGCGTCGATTGCAGATCAGTAGTGTGCTTCTTTGTTGACGGTATTTTGTTTGTGTAATTGGGACCTATTATAACATTTTGAACTTTTGGAACCAAAAAATCTAAGTTATGCCTATTTATGTCTTCTTTCATATCTGGTTTATACTTAGTACGATGTAAATCAAAGTTTTTTAATAGATCAGATACAGATGAGTATAAATTAATGTTCGGATGATAAATATTTAAATTTATATCTCGAAAACTAAAATTATTATCCGGTAGCCTATATGAATTTTCATCTGAATGTTTCTGATGACTGGATTGTTTATTAGGTTGGCTAGACTCGTTTTTCACATTACTACTTGCTGCATGATCTTTAATTATAAATCTTGGCTTAGAATCGAATATATAATATTCTTTTTTGCATTCATGTTTAATAAATGATTTTTGAAACATGGTATTATTTCTATATCTATATGAACTCGAAATTTTATCATTTTTTCAACAATCATCAGCTGGAATGGAAGTCTTCTAGTATTTTCTACATCGTAATCTTGATTTTGATATTTATGATCCTTGTTGAATTGATTATGATATAATAATCATGATAAGGGTATGAATTATCTTAAATAAATTTAAGATTAGCGTAATTGTAGAAATCACACGATTCGAGGAACTTAAAATTTCTTTTAAAGTTAATAAAAAAAACCATATTATTCATCTTCTGCATGTTATTTATGGACAAAGGATAAAAATTTTGATTGTCAAAAAAATGATTTTGGATTTGATTGATTTGTCGTCACATTACCCTTAAAATTTATTTTACAAATCATATTTCAAAAGCTAGATCTTTTTTTTATTTTACTAAGATCGTGGGCAGAAGTTAATCTCTTAGATTCAATTTCTTTAATAAATAAATTTCATCAAAACATTTCATGTGTTTTTCTTTTCATAGAACTCAATGTAACCATAATATTGTTTTTTTATTATGTATTGATCGTGATTTCTAGATTTACATTATTCTATTGGTATAGAATAAGATTGATTACAAAACGAAGAATTGAAATCTATTTATATCTTCTTTGAATATTTATAAATAACAAACTCAAAATAAATAGATTGGATTTTTACTTTATGACAGGGATAATCTAATAGCTTGTTGTATGTAGAATGCTTAAATGGGTGATAATAATTCCTTAAAATATTCGTTTTCCATTTAGAAAATTATGTTAATTTTATCACACAAAAATTTATCAAGGTAGTATTTTTTTAGATGTTTTTACATTAATTTTCTCACATTAAGCAAAATTTCTTACTTATTTACGTTAAAGAATATAAAAATATAAAATATTGTATAGCTTTTATAATTTTTGTGATAGATTATCCATCTTATCATCACATTAATTATAATTAAGTGGAAGAAATTAAATTTTAGCATATAAGATATAGAAATATATTCTAAATTAAGGGGAAAATATATTAATATAAGCACAGGGGTTTTAAAACCTTTTAAATTATAAGAATATTTTTTTCGAATAAAAAATCAATGGTTCTGATAAAGATACTTTGTTGAAGAACTTACATGCAAAATTAAATTTCTTGTTCTTCATACTAAATAAATGAACCCATGTTGGATTAAAATTAAATTGGTTCGCATTTTATTTGTGTTATATATAATAATCTGTTTTACTTCTAAGTATATCATGGAATTTTCTTAAAATCAAAATTTTATCTCTTAAAAAATTGTTCCTAACTTCTTGCTGATACTGGAAATTAATCAACGAATAAATAAGTCTTTGATTTAAGGCTTAAATTTACCAGAGGTATTGTAGAACTTATAAAAAAATAGCTCAAATCATAAGATTTTCTGTATTTTTAAAAAATTGATCGATTTAAATAATTACATAGGAAAATATAATATTTAAAAACATTTGAAGTTAGTCTGCATCGGTATTCCTAATGAAATTGCACTATTTCTAATTATAAAAAATATATAAACGAATTTTTATATTTAGACAGCAAAATTCATTTTTGTTGTTTTTTCAATTTAGTTGTAAAAAATAAAAATTTAAAACCTTTGGAATATATCATTTGCAATAAAAAACTTACCCAACTTTTCTTGTTTATTTTTTGTAGTTCAATTTAGATGTTATTTATTTTTTTGCACGCATATAAAATCTTGCATGCTACTTTTTGCGTTCGAATATAAACAAAAAAAAGCAAAATGATTGTATATCAATTTTGCTTAGTCAAAAAGAAAAACATTTATATTTCCACGTAACTATTTTTCTTAAAAATGTTTGTTTTGACTATATTATTTTTCAGACTTCAATAATAGCATTATATAGATATATGATCTAATATAAGCATTCAATTTTATTTTCTATGGACGAAAAAAATTATTAATTGGCCCTAAAAAATCGCAGTATTTTTGGACGAATGTATAAAATTTCCTTTTCCTAGAATTCATGTCGACAGATTATTTATTGAGCAACAACTAAATTAGTAAGAAAATAAAAGATAATCTATATCGCTAAATATATTGTAAATTAAACGTTTGGACGTACATCATTTTATATATTTAGGCATTTTATAAATCACGATAACCATGCTCTATATCTCTAAGTCGCAAAGAAATAAAAAAAATGACATCATTTAATATAAAATGCGTCTGTATTGGTATTGAATTGATTTTTTTTAAAAGACTTTCTAATCTAGAAGATTTTAAGAGAAGAGTTTTCTTTATCAGAATTTTATTCTCAGTTAATTTTTACTCGATAATAAAGTTTATTTTCAATTTGGTTTGTTTTTTAATTTACCATGGATGCATTCTTTTGATTTATCGTGATTTTAAGTTTTAAAAACGTGCACTGGAAAATATCAGACAATAAAGAATTATCCGTTTATCTTTTTTTTGTTTGTTTGGATTATAGGGATTTGAATTAAATTTTTGATGTACGGTTTTTAATATAAGCTATTTTTTTTTAAACGAAAGATTTGCATTATAATTTTATAAATTATACTTTTATTCAAAAGCTTATATATTTAAGCTGCTTTTATTTGATAAAAAATATACTATTCGACAAAAACATAGATATGCTGTGGCAATATTATATTTTACTCTGAAATATATTTTATTTGTTTTTTATGACTAGAAATTCTAAGGTATGATTTTATTTTTCTATTTCCAAGTTTATTCTATTCTTATTCAGAAACAAATTACCGATCTATATAGATTCGATTTTCTTGTTTTCTATCTTCACTTTATTGAAACACTCATTGCTTTTACTTAAATATAGTTTTTTATAAAAGCTTATTTATTAATTTATATATTACCGAAAATACCTAGTAATTTTATAAACATTAATAGTTTCCAATAAACAGCTAAAATTCCGATTTTTTTTGAGATATGTGTATTCATTGATTATTTTAGAAGAAATTCTAGAAAAATCTGTTCTTATGTAAACTAAATGTTTCTATTGTTTAAATAACATTAAAATAAGTGATAATTTAATAAAAGGTAATTAAAATGGATTTATGTTGAATGGATTATTTATTTATTTTGTCTTTCAAAAATCTTAAATTAATCTTCAGGAATAAATATGAGCAACTTTAAAATAAAGACTGATTTTAAATACTAAATTATAATCTGTCATGATAATTTTTTTGTATTTCTAAAATATATAACATAGTCATACATGTATCGGTCAAATACTAATATATATCATAACATGGGATGTTGTAGTCATAAAATATAATATTTCGTATGTTAAGGAATATGGGATACCAATGAAAAAGTAAGTAAAACTACAAATACTAACATGTAGAGAAAAACTTGTGTGTATAAGTCTTGTGTTTAATGCATAATCTGAGGAAGAATGTATGGATTATTTGATTTATATGAGTATACCGTAAATATGTAATATAAATCAATTAAAAGTTTTGCGCAAGCAAACAAATTAGATTTTCTCTTAAATAAATTTATAAATAACTTATTGAAAATAATTGCCAACAAATTAGAAACTTATGCAGCAGAAATTAATAAGTTGTTCTTTGGTCTATTTTTTGACTATATGGTTTTATTTGAATTTATATAACATATATACTTTGTTGATTGAATTTTAATATTGTTTGAATGCCACTATATCATTTTGTTTAACGTTGCATCGGTTTTTCTACGTTCAAAAATTTTTCATCATACTTTTTTCGAATATACTTATGAATATCCTGGTTCGTGTGTGGATATTTAAAATACTTTAAAATAATTAATTTGTATATTAGTGTATATTTATTAGCTTCATATATGATTTACTTGTTTTTTGATCTAATTATTGTGAATTGATGATGAAATATCAAATTAATAATTTCCTGTATTTTCGCATTCTTTGAACGTTTATTTTATCATCTATCTATCAAACCTTTAATAATTTGATTTTTAGCTTCACATTGAAAATTTGGTCATTTTGATTGCAATTAATGGGTAATTTATCGAAAACATGAATTATTTTACATTCCTTGAATGAAAGAAGATGATGCATTGTGAAGATTGTAAATATATGAAACACAAAAGATTTACTAAAAATCTTTTAAATATAAAATCTTAATATGATGCTTGAACAAATTTAATTTGCCAAATCATAATTAATGCATATACATTTTATAAATTTACGCTGTAACATCTGCAATATTACTTTAAAAACGGTTATATAGTTCTAAATTTTATTATATGCAATTATCTTGTTTTCTGGTGATATATACATGTCAAATGTATGATGTTTCTACTATAATGAATTCTTAAATATTTTAGGTGCGATATTTAATTTTACTTCGACTTCATCTTATCATATTATCACACCGGAAAAAATAAGATTAAAAATAAGTATACAAATCATGATAACATAGAATTCTAGAGATGAAATGGGTATTTTCGATTTACATTCCAATATTATAAAACAATAGGTTTAAAAATGATTATTTTACTTCATAAAGATCGATATTATTTATGCAATCCTTTTGCTTTTATTTCTATTTAGCGCTTTAAATTATAGTGCATAAATCTACCCACTAATTCTAAGCCGAATATGGGTTTAATGCGGCTATAGTTTTTAAAGTTTAATAATTTTATATGTATCCGCATGAAATTGTCTGAAATATTTGGGTTAAATTGCATTTACATCGTATTTGGGTGTTTTTAGATTTATTTGCCACAAGATTATAATCAGCACATTTAATCTTTAAATTTATAGATAGAAAATTTTTATGTTTGAATCTATGTAAATTGTTATTTTCTATCAAAAAGATATAATATTGCGGATGTATGTTTTCAACTTCTTTTATGTGATGTATATTTTTGCAATCCATTAAAATATTGCTTTTATTGAAATAGAATTTTGGTTTAGTAAATACTAATTTAGATGATTTTATTCGACCTATTTGTTGTTCCAGAATTTTTAGATTCATACTAATCATGTGAAAGAGTTTTTAAGATTCTATATAAACTTATAAAGATTCTATTCAATTTTGACTATGGTTCTTTTTCAACTTTTACTTTCTTAAATGTAGCCTTTGATCACAAATACCTTTAAAATTAAGAAATTTTATCGCCTAGTTGTGTAAATATTTACAGAAATTATCGGATAAATATTCGTGGTGCTGTATTTATCAAAAATACAAGGAAAATATAAGAGGGTCATGATAATTATTTTATTAAATTGTAAAATCAATAAAAACTGACAATATATTTAAATATAAAATAGAAATATTTACTATAAATTTTAAATGAAACAGTAAGTAGTAATATACGTGATATAAGGTTTCTATGAAACCAATGTTATTTCTGTAAAGACTACAACATTTTTTTGTTTTTACAAGTAAAGAAATAAAATTTTGGTGATGCTGAAATCATTTCAAGTCTCATAGATACAAGTAAAAAAATTTGTTGGCGTGACAAAGTCGTGGTATTTAGTAGTCTATAGGTGAAGGGTTACATGCTAAGCAATAATCAATTTCCGGTGATAGTAAAAATTCATGGATATACGTTTAATAAAGCTTGGCGTGTATCATAGTAAAAAAATCACAACTAAATCTGTATCTTTGTAAAGGCATGCCCAGTGCACATAATCGCAAAAAAATATATAATTCTTAGCCTAATAAATGCAAATTTTCTATAGGATAGTCATAAATAGAAATTAATGTCACGTAATCTTATTTGATTCAATTATATATTATATATTTATATTTAATAAGACCGACCTCTTACTCGAATCAATTTTTTATCCTATTTAATTCGAGGTAATACATCGATACATCACTTTGAATTAAAATTTTGACATCTTCTAATTCGACATAATAAAATCAGATTGAAAAGTAAATTGTCGTTTTTTTTTTATAATACTGTTAAAATATCTGACTGGTATTACCTTTTTCTTACTAAACAGATTTATCAATGAATAAATCTTTTTTTGCAATATACATAATTTCTTTCTGCTGTCTTTATTGAATATTAGATTTACAGTTCTATAAAACCTTTTTACATTAAACAAAAAAACCAGCAACACTAAATTACATGATATATGGAAAACACCAAAAACATCAAAAAATTGTAAAATTTTCATTTTAGAATGGCAAATATCAAACGGCAACATTTATTAAACTTTTTTTGCATTTGGGTTATGGTATTTAAGGCTAATATAGGTTTTTGGTTAATAAAATATTGAGATTTAAACGCTTTTGTGTTGATTTTTATACAGATCATCTAAAAAATAAAAAATATACGTTTCAAATTTGCATTTTTATTATATAAAGCTTGAATTCGAGCTCATGTTCTGTATCTAAAATTATATTTTGTCATGTAAATCTTTTCGATATTTTTTTTTGTATATTGTTCTTCAAATCAACCTATTTACATAGTTTACTCGTAATGTTTTTTGATTTTTTTACTCGCTTTATTTGTGACAGCTTTTTCTACAGAATTCATTACTGTAACTAATATTTAAATCGAATTTAACGCTTTAGTTTGTATTAAGTAGCTCATGCGTATCAAAAAAAATGACTTCCCCTATCTATGATAAATCATAATTTTGCATAAATTTATTTGTGGATGTAGAAATAGTTATTTATTAAATATAATAACAAAAATGACAGTCAAACGATGTTAAAATATATATCTACGAAATTAAAGTTTTTCTGGGCATTAAAAGGTTAAAAATAAAATTTAACTCATTTGATGCATCAAGAAATCATAGATTAATGTTAAGAAATAACACTTGGGATTACATTCTGTTTTCTTTGATTTTATGACGAGAAACAAGATGTGAATTAAAATTAAAGCTCTTTCATAAAATATTTATTTTTGATGTTCCACTTCTGCACTAATATACGGAAATTTTTATATTTTATAGAAAATGACCGTATATTTTATCAAATTTTGTAACTAAATATAGTAAAGCCACAAGTATACAATTTTATATAATTTACACGGTTTAATATTTTATTTGGCCTTTTATTTCATGTTATTGTCAGTATGCTTATTTTAAAGACTATAAAACTTGCCTTTTATTATTTCATTGAACGAGATACAAATGTCTTCTTTGTCGAGGAATCGGATTTTGCATATAATTGAAAACAAAATTTTTGATAATTGTAAATAAAAGGTTCTGATTTGGATGATTTTGTTTTTATATAATAAAATTCTATTATTTTCATGCCATTTCTTGCCATCATGCATATTTTGAAAATATTTTTTTACATTTTGAAATAAAATTTAAATGCGTAATTTATAATATTTTTAAGTATTATTTTCTTCCTGAAGAATAAACAAAAATATTCAGCTCATAAATTTTTTACTAATTTAGAATGTTATATCATGATCCCCATACAGAAATTTTGTAAAAATCGTACTATAAACAACCATGAAGTTAAGACAAATGCTAAAAATCATGTTGATTGAATTTATCTCTGGAATAAATATGATTAAATGAATAATGGATAGATTTCGGATACTTATTTATTTTTTAGCAAATAAATGTAAATTATTTAATTCATTCGCAGTAGGGTTGAAATCAATTGGCTGATAATTATATAAAAAACTTCTGCTACAACAAAATTGTAATTATTCAGTGGATATAGCACAGTGTATAGGTTTTTGTACGGATTGTATTATAAAATAAACAATAGTTGAGCCTATTCACTCTAAATATAAATAGTATGCTCAAAATTTCATGCTGAAAGCTATAGAAATAACCATAATTATTGCATATCTTTGCTATATTTTTTTATCTTAAATCATGCAAAACCATCAATTTAGTCTATTTGAATCTGCTGTATAATTCCACATTGGTTAAATGTGTTATCTAGAAATACTTTATAATAATTGTAATTTTATCTCATTTAATCTAGATTGTATTATAATTTACACTTTATTTAATGTTTTTTTGAATAAGACTTTACAACAGATTTTATAAATCAATATTTAAAATAATAACTATAAAAATCATAAATTATAACTTTCATCGTATAATAAGTTTTTTCGTTATTTACTCTCTTTTATAATAAAAATAGCAAATAATGATTAAAATGTATATTGCAAATTCCTAAAAATACGTAATATTGATTGCATAGATATATAACGTGCGATTATGTATTTTTCATGTTAAAAATCAAAAAAATTGGAATAAATTTAATCCTTTTTGCTTTTTTTTATTTAAAAAAAAATAAAACCTTAAATTTGAATTTATGAAGTTTTTATATATTTTAAAAGCATTTCTATAGTATTTTCATGCGGTCTTAAATAAAATATTGAACCTGGAAGTATCTGTTTTTAAAAAAACTAGTTATATAATTTTTATTTTATTTCATATTTAAATATTTATTAATTTTTTTAAAGTATGCTAAATAAAAAAAAATTAGGCCATTTGAAATATTATTCAACATTCTCTGTGCCCTCTTCTTAGCCAACATTTTCTTCCTCATCTTTACAGAAAATTTTTGGCCTCTTACTTTTTTCTTGTTCGATTAATTATTTAGTCTCGTTATGGGCTGCTTTCAATCCGTTGGTTGTGCAATATCGATAGCACCTTTTAGCCCTCATGGTTTCTACATCAATTTAGGGACTATCTCGTGGATCACCAGAAGTGATTGTGTATTTTAAGTCTATTTTGCCTTCTTTAGAAAATCAGAGGCTGGTTTCACTTTTACTCCGCAAAAAAATATGAATGCTATTAGTATGTGATATAAGCTTAGGGAAACAAAAAAATATATTTGATTTCTGATATTTTAAATTTTTATTATGATTATCTTCAATAACTAATAAATTTGAGCTATGTATTATCAAGATAGAAAGAACTGTCGCTATTTAAATGTTTAGTCGGTTGTTACAATATATAAATTCGATTTGATGTTAGTATTCATTGTTAATTGCAATTGATTGCATTTATATTTTGAATATTGATTCGTCGTTTTTTATAGAATATGCTTATTCTTGACCTTATATAATTTAACCAATATAATAAAAATAAATTACTTGTTGATTTGTCTTTACATGTGTCATTATAGTTATTGGCCAATCTTTTACGTTATTATATCTGTTTATATTATGGATAAAGGGGTTCTATCCCCATTTTTTGTATTTTTTATTTTGTTAAAAAGCTGACATATAGGTAGAGACAAAATCTTATTGGAATTATAAATAAAAGTGTTTTCAATAAAACAAATAATTCTCTTGTATCTTAAAATTTATGAAAATAAAAATTCAAGTTAAATTGAATAAATTATTATAATCTAAGTTATAAATAATTGGTATTTATATGTACATATTTATCTGGTGTAGTAAATTTCATGTTGACCTGCTTATAAACAATCTTTTTTTTTTTGTAAAGTTTTTTTTTGAATTACATAAGATTATCTTATTTAAAGTAAATTGAATGTGGAGCTGTAAATTATTATATTTATCATTAAATAACTATTCAAATACAGTTTATTAATTTTATTTTGGTTTTTTTAGATATGATAATCTTGTAATATAGGGGTAAAATTATTTTTGAAAGTAGAAATTAATTTCCCGTCTAATTATATCTATTATGATCAATATAATATTAATATTGGTTTATAGTAAATTTTGATCTATAAATATATTTTTAGAACAGAAAAACAAAAAGTTCTATATATTTTAGCTTTTGAGATGACCTATATATTTTTATATCTTCTTTACAATTTTGAGACTCATTTTCGATCTGTTTTTCTCTATTTCTTGTAGGTTTTTTTAATAATGCTTTAGTCGAGAAGGATTTAATTACTAGGGATCTAATTTATAGTAGGTTTTATGTTTGCATATTCAATTTACTTTTTCGTTATACTTTTCTAAAATTCGTTTTTAACATTCTCGCTTCGCTTTTTTCTTGTCTTAAAACCTCATCTTTTGTGCAATCAATATGCTTATTGGTTGAGTCTTTCTTCCTTTAAATTGTCTGATTTTTTAATATTTATATGTGTATTTTTCATTTTGAGATATATTTTCTAGCCTTGAGTAATTTTTTTTTAAATTCTGAGTAATTTTTTGATTTGTTTTTTTTGTATGTTATATTATGTATTGAAAATTATTATTTTAAATTTTCATTGCAGTTCAATTGACATATTTATTTCTTTGAATTTGTAAGTTTAACATTTATTTCTAAAAACTAATCATTTTTTGGGCGAATAAGAACTTTCTATTGTTATTTGTACTGCAACGTGGAACAAAACTATTTTAAATGTGTATTCTTTTGTATTTATTGGTGTCGAAAGTTAATATATCTAACCTAACACTGTTTATTCCGATATAAATATGGATTTTTATCTTTATTTTTGAAATGCTGCTTTTCACTGTATATATCATATATTACATCGATAAATATATGCGGTAATTTCATTTTTTGTTATTTAATGTCGTAAAAGAAAAATTTCAGTTTCCTATAATAAATATTCGGTTGATAATTCCTAGCAAGTTTTGCATATTTACGATCTTCTAAATTACACCTTCTTAAGTCCAGACTTTTGGTTTGAATGTCATCCTCGATCCTATTGTTTGTCTGTATGCTCCTACTCATGTTTACATTCCTAAATCCTAAATAAACAACTATGAAATATGTTATTATTAATTCATGTGCTCAGTTTGTATTTTTAATTTTAGTTTTTGTTCTCGAGCACAACATCCTTGATTTTCATACACACAGCGTATAAATACTAGCATCTATCTTCTACTCTCCGTGTTTTTATTCAATAATTCAACTTTTTAAGGGCCTATTAATTATAAATTCAAGGTTTTTCTCATCCTAAGGTTTTTATATATTATTAGATCTGCACTTTGAATAAGAATTAATGATAAACGCTAAAATAAAAAAAAATATCCTGGAATCATGAAATCTACATTTTTATTCCTTAAATGCACATATTTTACTTGCTTTGTATTCCTTTTGAATATTTTAACAACTTGTTTTGCGCGTTTTTCTTATATAATTTTTGTTTATATGCGATTTTGTAAATGATATTATTTACTTTGCATTTTTTCGATTTATTCTATATAACAACAATACTATTAAATGTATATTTTAAATATATATTCATACTATTTTCACATAATTCTTAAGCAATTTATTCACAGGGATTTTAAATCGCTTTATATTGTAAATTCTTTCAAGCTCCAAATCTTGCCACATATTCGCTTTTTATTTTATGCAAAATTTGTTTATTTATATGTTGAATTCTTTAATAACGCTTGTAATTTTATCTGGATTTCTTTTAAGATCCTATTTCTTTCTACATTTATTTTATTTAATTTTACATTCTTTAAAACATAGATTAATTTTATGCACCCTTTTAAACTTGTAATAAGTTTATTTGACTATGAAATTTTTTTTACTTTCGTTTTTATAATATATATAGATTTATTTTATGTAATCTTTTTATTTATTATGCATTTTTCTTTTTTTATTATAACTTTAATCTAAATATATATTTTTATTTTATGTGGTACGCCCCTCATTATTTCAATATGTCAAAACTACATTTTACATGGATTTCTTTTATCTAAGTATACACTATTTAAATTTGTTTTTTTTACGCAAGACACTTGAACTAATCACATTTGAGAAAAGAAGAGCAGTTGATGAAGATAGATCAGGTTAATGATTCAAAGATGTATCAAGAAATTTGGAACATCCTCAGTGAGCTTATTACGTCATAAAGAATATAATTTATTAATAAAAGCTTGAGAAATAGATAAAAAATAATTAACATTATTTAAACCTAATATTACATTGTGAATGCGCTATCGAAAAATTTCCAAAGATGTAAAAAATTCAAATATTTGTAGTAAATAATGTAATAAAAATATCTAAAATAGTTTAGAATGAAGTAAAAATATTTTACCGAACATAGAAAAAAAAGGAAGGGTGTTTGAAGAAAAAAAAAGGTTCTGAACAAAAAAAAATTTAATTTCAGAAAAAGGGCATAAGTGAAAGATAAAGACTATATATGTATCTAATATTATTCACAAGAAAAATAGAATGGTCAGTGTAGAGAATAAAAAAATTATGAATTGAATTTTTATCAAAAAAGATTAATCAGAAACAGAATCAAGTAGAAGCAACAGTTCATAGGTTTTAGTTATGTAAATAATCATGTAGCTATGATAAACGCGTAATTGACGCTACAAAGAACTCTTGATTTAGAAACGTTTTATTTTACCCAGATATTTAACGTTTAGGTTCCGTTTATGCGTCTTAAATAACGATAGTTTTACATACAAAAAGCATGTAAATATAAAAGAATATATATCGGTTTTTTTGAAAACCGTGATGGAGGTTAAATTTAAGACAAATACAACTCCTTGTGAAATTTGAAAACTTTTTGAAATAATTGAATTCCTGAGATTATATTAACTTTATATTTTTTTTTGGTTTACACTGTTTTATCTAAACTTATTATTCTACATTTCAAGTAATGTAGCAATAAAAATTAGAAAAATTAAATATAAAAATGATCAAATAGAGTTTTATGCATAAAAAAATCATCAGCACCACAATTCAAAATCCTATGCAAATGTATAGGTTATTTTTATCATATAATGATTTGTTAATTATAGATTTATTTTCTCCTGTCTATCAATTCCATTTACTGTGAGGTGAAAAGAATTTTAAATATATTAAACAACTTGTTTATGAATTTTTTAAAACCTTTTTTATGTCATTCTTGGTAAAATGCCTTATCATCAAATGATATTTATTCAAGTGTCTTACGAAGTGTGAGTACTGCAAAGTATACTTATACTTCCTCTGGGTTTTTAATTTATCACTAATGTTTTTGTAAAATATGTAACCATCTTACTTCAATCTTTTGAAGTTGGTATTATTTTTTTTATAAATTTGTGTATAGAACCAAGTTCATTCACTAAACAGTATATTTATAAGAAAAATTTTTGTATTAATAGTATTTTATGTATTTTAAATATATAAAAAGCAATCTTTATGATGTAAATTATGTAATTATATGTGTGTATATATATTTTTTCTCAATATATCAGATTATTATGATGTTAGTGTTACAAATTATGATCCTGAAGGCATCAAAAATTGTGTTACAAAAAATTTTTAATTACATGCTTTTTTCAAATTTTTATAGTCGCAATCTATCTTATCACAAATCTTTATTCTTATATCCTATATTCACACTGGATTTATCAAAAGAATTATTTATAAATTAATTGCTTTTATAAAAAAATATAGATTCTGTTTTTTTAGTGAATGTGTATTTAAATTTCTGCGTTCATTTTTTTGGATCTCACTGACAGGTATTTTTAAACCAACATAAGAATCGATATTAATTCATTTGAATGAATAAAATGCACAATTTAATAATAATTACAGTGTAAGAAGATTATACAAATATACAATTAATGTATAAAATGTTAATAATATCCATATAATCTAGTAAATAAGCTGCTAAAAGCGTATTTTTTTGTATTAGAAATTTTCGTTCATTCTTAATATAATTTATTTATTTTGTATATTTTTATTAGCGAACTAATCTGTTCGAAGAGCTTTCTTTATAGAAAGAAACTGATCTGAAATAACAATTATTTCGTTCGTAATTTTCCTTTTCTATGCTTATAATATGTTTTATAAAATTATTTTTGTTTTAAAAATATAAATAGTGGGTATTTATACAAATAAAATACAATTAAGTCTTTTATATGTACATTTTTTATATTATATATTTTGATTTAATACTTTAAATACATAAGAGTATATAATATATACACAAACCTTCGGTTATATAAAAAAATATACTAATCTCTAAGTAGATTAAAAAAATGTTTTCATTATTACATCATTATATATATGGTAAACCAAATTATTTCCCTATATGATAAAATAAATAACCAGGTTATTTTTTCATCTTTAAATTTATATTTTTATTTCTATTTCATCCTTTTAAATACACCCATAAATGTCAAACATAATAATGCCTGTTATAAATTCTTTTATGGGGCCATAAAAACTTTCGTCGATTGAGAAACCATACACGTAATATAAGATATAGGAGCAAAGAGTGATTTTTATAAACATTAATATTTGAATTTTATACGTTTTCGTGTGTCAATAATACAATCGTAATTATTTAGTGTTGTTTATTAATATATTTGAAAGAGGTTTATATACGTAAAATATATAAAAATGTCGATAATCCAATAGAATTAAATATTTTGTTTTTTTATAGCATGATGTTGAATAGATCTTTATTTACATCAAATACAGCGTTTAAATGTTCAGAATCTGATTTATACCTATCACATGTTTGTTAAATACAATAAAAATGGGTAACTTAGTTTATTGATATGCGGATATAATAAAAAAAACACCGATTATGCAAATAAAAATTTATAATAGCAGTAATTTCAATTAAAGATTTTTTATATATTTCAAATTGCCAGTAAAAAAGATATATTTAAATATTGCGTCGAAATTATTTATTTACAGATAATATGATCAATTTATCATTCCGTAACTAGATTTTTGTGTGTCTTAGTATGTAGTATAAGATACATATGGTAGTGGTATTTTTATATTAAAATATGTTGAAATATTCATGTCTTCGGTGACATATTTGTATAATGGTTTTTATTTGGGTATCTTAAGAGTAAAAGAAAGTAATTTTAAATGTAATATCCTCTTTTGTGTTTGATTTGCTACAGAATATAATAGAACTTGAATTTATGCGGCTAACTATTTTCATTCGTTGAAAATAATAATTAAACATATTTTTTATAAGCAATATGTTTGTGACAGGATGATATTTAACAGGATTTTTCTTTAATAATTGGTTTTTGTTGTTTATAAAAGCTAAAATGACTAATAACACACTTGTGGTTCATTAATACTGCCATCTATGATTAAAAAAGGATAAATATTCAACCGGTTAGAGTAGCATACTAGAAATAAATAATAAAAACATTCAGCAACAACTTTGATTTTTTCAGGGGTACGCAGAATTGATAAAAAGCCATCTGTTTGCAGGATTATGTGTTTTAGGTGAAAAACCCTCAAAGGGTGTTTTGTAGTTATTATATGTATTTTACGCATCTATAATTTTTTTATAGTAAGGGAATGTGATTTTAGCAGAATATAAATGTTGCCTTTCAAAAATTCTAGAAAACGTATTTTTAATTTTGTCGTTGTGAAGAAGAAAGAACACAATAGATCAAGTGTATTTAAATTTTTAAATTTAATTATAAATGATTACAGTAAAGTTAAAGAATTGACTGCCTTTTATATATTTACAATATATTCTTTAATTATTCGATAATTTTTTTATATATTTAAATAAATAAGGCTTTATCTATATACTGGAAATTCTTTCTTTTCGTTTTCAATAACTTTTATTAAATTCGATTTTGCTATCGGCATAATATATAAAAAAATACAGGATTACCATGCTATATAATATATAAGTCTTATTTTTACATTTATGGTCTAAATTTATAGTCTTAATCTTAGTTTTTGTTCTCCGGCACAGCTTGCTTGATTCTCTGTACGTACAGTGTATTTATACTTTCAGCTATCTTCTCCTCTCCAAAGTCTTCTTCAATACCCCCTCTTCTTTCGAGACCAATATATTCGAGGGTAAATGACAATTTCAAGGTTGAAAATTATGCCACAACCTGGTTCGTGACATCTAGTTCGTTCAGGTATCTTTTATGATATCGTATCACCACACCTACCCATGTTATAACATATGGTATAATTTTTGTCTTGCTCTTGTATATCAACGAAGCAAAGACATAAATATGGTCCACAATCTAAATAAAATAAAATATAAGGACACTTATGAAATATGATTTGTTGCAATTGGTATGTTTTTTTGACGTGAAAAAACTAAATTGTAAACAAAAAATTAGTGCTAATCAGCAAAACTTTTATTCAATATATAAAAGTAACTCTTTATTGTAAACTGAAGTTTATGGAACCGAAATTTTGAAATAAAATACGCTAAAAATATTTCAAAGTATTTTGACGGCTTTAAATTTATTCGAAAATATCTTTCAGCTTTCAATTATTATTTCTTCGAAATACAATATTAAAATGCACATATTCATGTTTTGTAAAATTGTTTCGAGATCTTTACTATAATAAAAAGTGCTTGAGTCATATGCACTAAATTCGCGATAAAATTTATGATTTTCGTATAGTTTACCCATAGTAAATACACTTGTTAAATTCCGGCGCTGCTTAAAGTGTATAATTTCGCAATAAAAAATCCTAGTTATTTCCCTTAATTTTTCTTTCGAAATATCATGAAAATCCTTATTATGTATTTCTAAGTTTTTGTATATCATTTAGATATATCCTCTTTTTCAAATGAATTATTTGCAAAGCAGTTTCAATTTTTGTCTTATCCAGCGAAGCTATCATAAAAGCATCGAGTTTTATAATATGATCTATACAGTTTCTTAAACACTGTATATATTCTAAGATTTTATTTTTTATGATTTTGTATGAAAATTTTACAGTTATTGCCTGAAAACATATATAATAATCACCTTCAAATATATGGACAGTATTTCTTACATGACATCCTATTAGCTTATTAAATCGAAATTCTTCCATGAATTTTGGTTCTGAAAATATAATTATGAGAATGACCTTTCCATAATTTATGCCAAGGTATTGTGGTCCTATTTTTAAAAATACAGAAAGACAATTACTTTTTAGTTCAACTATATTCATACAATATTCATTGATTTTCATATCAAATTCTTGTTTATTTTAGACCCCCTCGTATTTCTCAAAACGTGAATATACTAGATTTTTTTCTTTGATTAAAATATTTTTATTTACATCTGCATTTCTTTTATGGTCATTTAAAAGATCAAAATTAATTTTCATTAGCTCAAAATCGTTTTTATCTTTTCTAATACATGGAAGTTGTTTATTGTCTATTTTTTGGTAGTGTACATTCTTTGTATTAAATTTTCGTGCCAAAAGTAATAAAAACCATTCATATTCGTGTTTAGCATGTGTTGTCGTCATTATAATGGCCAAATAACAGTTTTCTTGAATCTTTAAATCCTTCAAGTCCAGTTCGTCTAAAAATATATGATCAAACTCGATTATTTTTGCATAATGACTATATAAAAGAGAATTGAAATGACCAGTTTTGTTTAAATATACATACGACTCGAGTATTCTTGTTGTATTTTCCTTGGCGTGTCTCCAAAAATTTAAGAGACTATCAGATGGATTTTTTTCGCAGAGTAAATCCTTTAATTTAAAGAAGGAATCGAATAAAATGAAATGAATTCTATCATGCTATCATATCGTGCAGAAAAATTCATTTCTATGCTAGATCTTTATATTTTTACATCAAAAAAACAGTCATGAAGCCTAAAAAAGTAATCATAGTTAGCTATACTTAGTCTTACAATCTCATAATATACTTCGTAAATAATATATTCCAAATTTGAGATATCAGTTTTCATTTTAACTGATACGTAAGCCCTGTTAGATGCAATAAATCCGGGATGTATCATAATGATCGCGAAATCGTCCAAATTTTTATTTTGACGCCTTTTTACGCCATCTATATTGTCGAAAATATCTTCAAATAAATTTTTTTTATTTTTTGATAAAATCCATAGATTCATAAAGAGTCCCATTTTATTTTTTCATCGTTTTATTTTTTGAATTTACTGGCCGTTTTATAAAATTCTAACTGATGATCTTGGTATCTGACATCCAATGTCAGCTTATACTTCAATAAATGATTGATTTTACATTCTTGAATATTTGAAATAAAATCTATAGAAATCATGTATCAAGGCCTGTAAATTTTTGTGTCTCGGTTTTATATCTGACTTCATCTTCTTCATTCGCAGATAAATACATAACAAGACATTTTCTCCTTTTCTTTAAAATATCTATCGTTAAAATAAAGTTTTGGTGATCGAATTCAACATTGTCAAAGGATAGGTTTAAAAAAATTTCATTGGGAAAAATATGCAACAAAAAAGAAGCCCATCTCGCTTTATCAATTAAATTATTGGTTTACATATAGAAAGGCTGTTTAACTATCCAATTACTAAAATATTTATGCGCTGCTGTCACATTCTTTATCGTTTTTATATCATCGTTTCCGATGACATCTAGAAATTTTCTATTATATTTATAATAACATCTTTGTATTTGCAACCACGGGCTGTACACTAAATTGATATCTTTAATATTGACCAATCGATTTATTCTATAATCGATGCCTTTAAACTTATGATCAGATCGTTCCTCTTTAAAATCCATAAAAAGGAATTTTTATCTTCATATCCCATCATAAATTTGATGAAATAAATAGAATCCATATTGTTTATGCTTCTTGGTTTTGGTATCTCGATGGATACGATGATTTTACTTATCTTACTTTTGGTAATAATTTTACACCATTTATTCAGATAATTAGTATCAAGAATACAAGATTTCGAATCATTATCGATATTACATATTGGTTGTATCGGAGAAGACATGGCATGGTGCCCATCGGATTTACAATTGGAATTAGAAACCAGATATTTTTCACAATCTTTATAAATGCAAACTTGTACACATCGGAATATCCGAGAAACATTTTTTAATTATATTAATTACATTTCTATTATTACAAACAACCACAAGTTCTATTTTTCTTGAACAATTTTAGTTTTCCAAAACTGAATAATTATTTCTTATAAATTATTAACTGATAATGAATGTTTATTACCATATGAAAAGTTCTTATATCCATCTCTTAACAAACTATTAAATAATAGTTCAGTTGCAGGGTAATCATATTCCATTTTTCTAAAATAACATTCCAAATCCACGTGTTAACTTCTTTATTGAGTAAATCTATTTCAAAGTCAACATTCTTGAAAAATAAAGAAAAAATCACAAGTGATTTTGTAAACGCAATGTTAGAAATATTAATACCGTAAAAAGTCCGATCACGATAAGTTTCAGCACGTACATAGTCACCACCGTTAAATGCAAGAAGTTTTTTTAATTCTTCATAACAAGTTCTACATCCACCTTTGCTTAGAATATGCTCAAGCAAATGTGCACACCCATATATTTCGTCCTGGTACGATATAAGTTTAATGGATAGTGTACAAAGACTATAAGTGCACTTATCATTACATGCAATTAAAAAATCAATACCATTTTCAAGATGGAAGCTTTCATATGTAAATTTATCAGCAGCAGTTTTAATGATTTTGCTTGCTTCTGCGAATGACAATTAAATTGTTATATTTCATAACTGTTTGAAAATTGATAACATTCTTGCCAAGCACTTAATATTTTAAAATTATTATGGGGTCTTTAAAGTTGAATTATATCAAAGAAATAATGAATCTGATTTGATCGGAAATATCTATTTACAAAATAGCTTATGAAGATCAACAACGATTCATTTATAATTATAATTTTCTTTGGTTTTTCTGTGAAAAGAAAGTAACTATTATGATACAACAAAAATAGTTTATATATGGTTATTAGATCATATTTTCTTTAGATATTTACAAATTTATGTGCATTTTTATTAAATTTATAGAATTTTCGTTTTAAAGAGACTCTATTTCTGAATGATAAAATATGCTGGGCTATATTTCCTTTATTATATTTTTACGTAGTTAATCGACTATACACGGATGTTGGGCAAGCATTACTATATAAATCTAATTGATAAATTATTTGTGTCTCTTAAAATTCAAATTTTATTAACCTTCCGTATTTATTATTTTTGAAAATAAAAGAGCAAGTGATTTATTCTAGATAATTGGCAAATTACGGTTTACCAATGATCAAGTATAGAGTTTTTTTATTGATAAAAAAAATCGAAGACATCCATTTTTGTTGAGCTATATTACATCGAAAATATCGTTCTTACATTTTTTATTTATTATAAATTTTTACCTTTGTAGTTAGGTCTAGTTAGCCAAATTTATTGATTTAAATAATGAGTAATACAATATATTATATTTACGATTATCTTAAGTATTTTGAACTAATTTAAGTATGTTAATTTTATCAATAGTGTGTTCATATTTTTTACGTTTTTTTTATAAATTGCATGATTTTACATAATTATTTTTATAAAATAAATTATATAAGACACATGAAAATATAAAATCATATTTTTCTTGCTAAAAAATGGTTTCTCAAGAAATATTATAAATATACGGTTAATATAAATAAAACTTTATGTGTAGGGCTTGCTAAAATCTTTTTTTTAATTATAAGCGTTTAATCATTTTGAATGCAGCAAAAAATAGGTATTAGACAGTAGTGTACAAAAATCTACAACCGATAATTTAAGAAAAAGTAAATTGTGCTCGTATTTTTCATTCAACAAGTAACGCTTGTTTGTGTATAATTTTTAACATTTAAATTTTCTTAAGTTTTGCGTCTGCATATATATGCCTAAGAATAGTTCAATAGTTTTACTTGATATTGCAAGAAAAAATACAATAGCAAAACAAAAATACATGGTTTTTTTGCCCTTTTATTATAAACTGCTAATAATTCTGAGAATAGTTTTTTTCATATATATAGGTAGAAATACGCATTTAATTTGTATCTGTATTAGGTTATAGGTAAATTTCATTTTTATAGATTTTATCTATTTAGACGTAGTAAGCGTGTTGGGAATATTGCACGACTCCTTGATGCAATCTTTTACACCTTCCTCTGATCTATCTTCATCAACTGCTCTTTTTCTCTAGAATAAGATGATATCAAGTGTATTTCTAAGTGAGGGACCTTGCATGTATGCTTCTACTTCGTTCGGGATTTTAAACACATACTCATATTTTTTATGATATTTTGTAACCAAGTCATCCCTAGTTATTACATATAGTATTTTTCTTGTTTTACATTTGTAAATTAGACTAAGTTCGATCGTCAAGACGTCATACTTCCTATATTTTCATTCTCAACTTCAGTAAAGTAGTTAAGGCTAGTTATACCTATTTCAATCAACGTAATCATATTTTTTTTATCATATAAAAATATCAGGTCTATTTTGTTTTCTAAAATATTGGCCGTGTTTAAATATTTATTTATTATTATGAATAAACGTTTGTCTGTTCAGATGAATTTAGACAAGCATAATTTAGGACCATAATTTAGAAACTCCTGATTGCGCAACATAAATTAAAAATTGATATTTGTTAAATATAAAAGAGAAAAGTTACTACGAAATTTAAAAAGTAAATTATTTTAGTACAAATTAACGAAAATACATCTAAATACGATAACTTAAGAAACCATAGTATTTATGCTGTTAATTGAATAAAGGGATCGAGTTATATCCAAAAAAATTAATATTTATAGATTAATATATTCTACAACCTAAAAGCTCAAAGCAAATGTTAAAAATGATTAAAATGCTTGCAATAAGCTTACGATATGTATAATAATATGATCACAACCATCATATTTAAATTGAGACGCACCCAGTCATCAATCACTATCTTAGACATCGGTGGAAACTAAAAAAACATAATTTGTATCAATTTAAAACAATTTGAAAACACCAACATCTTTTTTTTTGTTAAAGGACCATATGATACTACTTCTAAGTAGGTCTATAACATATGGTTCATTTGAAAATGGCTGGTTTGAGATTCTTTAAGCCTTGTGCCATTTCTCTAATCCATCAAAATTTAGATTGGTTTGATGTTAATTACATAATCATGGCTATTTAAAAATTATAAAACATTGATGAAAACTTAAATAGATAAATGGTTTTTGTAAATATTAAAATTATAAAAACTTGAGAAAACAAAGATAGTATAAATTTGTAAAATAAACTTTACAAATGATAATAATCTAGACTCGTGTTATGTAGTATAATTGAATTGATTCCTTTTTATAAATCGATTGAATCTCTGAAATAAAGTTTAATCAATATTTCATACTTTATTTACTAAAAATTATATGCCATTATTAAAATAAATTATTATAATGATGAGATAGCATAAAGAACATAATTATCCAGGAAATTTCTTTAATATTGAGCTTCAACCATAAAATTGATTTTTCGATGCACAAAAATTATATATTGTGTGTATAAATATATCTTAAAATTACATCGTCTAATTTTTACCCTAAAAACCGTATAAATAATTATTATTTCCTGTTATGCTATCTTTATTCAAGTTTGTTGATAATTTAAGCTATTATTTTATGTTTTAAAATTCTTACAATATTTTACTTCTTAATCGCTACTAAATCTTCTTTTTACATAGAAAAACATGACTAAATCACATTTTTTAAAATTTTATAGTATCTAAATATAATGTAACAATCACAAAAAAAATATACCCATAATATTTTAAAAAAAAATTATAACAATATTAGAAGGGTGTGATATGGTCGAGTGTTATGCGATTATGCTTTTTATCAAAAGTCGGGTTTTTCACTTTAACCCATCACAATTTATTCAGATAACTCTCAAAATCGATACCTAAAGGAGGCGGTCAGTGATAAACTAAAAGAAAACCATATAACATTAAAAGGCCATAAAAAATAAAGGTTGCTGTCTAAGCCGTAAAACCTGTCTCTTGTATAGAAAAAGATCCTACACCTTCAGCAAGGATATAGCTAAGTGTATTTGTAGCTTGAATACTTTAGCGATGAACAGTAGACATAATCAATTTCCTCGTCATATTGAATCCCGCATATGAGAAAGGTCCAATTCACGGAATTTACGGGTGATAAAAAACGCTGGAGAAATCTTACAGACTGATGCAGCAGTCAAGCATTGTTTTTTGAAGCATGAATCTTACTTCGGTAAAGTAATAATAAATAAAGATATAAATACAGAAAAAATCATTTAGATTTTAACACTGTATAAAATGGACATAACAAAAATATACATATTTATATATTCAAATGCAATGGGTTGCCCATATTATACTTATTTTTTTAGTTATAAAAAGATTATATTTACCTTAAAACTATATGTAGCTTTAAAATAGTGGAACTAAATTTAAAAATATTTGCAATACGTTAGTTCAATTATTTCAGGCAAAATTCCGTTTTTATAATAGATCTGAATCACATTCTAACAAAATTTTACAAAATTTAATCACATGGACTCGAAAAAATCAATATTTTATGGTTTTTTTAATTTCGTATAAATACTTAGACTTAAATTATATTAATTATATGTATAACCATATATAAAATTCAAATAACAAATCAAGCCAATAACATTTATTACAATCCTATTTTGAAGCATTATAAATTCACATAATTTGTAAATATATTTACTTTGTATCTAAATCTTATAGTATTGTATTAATTTTTTAGATGTTTATTAAAAAAATAAATGGAAAAACTTATAGATATAAAGACTCAAAAATTATCGTACTATTTAATATTGATATTTTATGCCAAAATCTTTGAATCATACAGGTATTATGATATAAATTTTATAAATAGTAATAATAGATGTTTTTATATCATATGCTTCGCTTTCATATATTACATGACAAGAAAAATCCACATATTTTCTTTTTTTAGATAAAAAAACTCATAGATTTTTTTTATTCAAATTTAATTAAGAATATGAAAACTATTAATTTTTTAACTGTTCTAAAGTATATCTTATGGCAGTATTAAAATTTTATTATAAATGTGTCGCTAAAAAAGATTTTTAGTATAGAAATAACTAGTACATCAAAAATTAAAGAAGAATATGTAATTTCAATCATCTAACAAGAATATGGTGGATTCTTTTTTGCTTAGAATTCTTTTTATTTGCCTATCACATAAAAATGGTATAAAATAACATACTTTTATCAATACCATGACCTTTATAGAATACTTCTTATGCGTTTTTCTTGTATTTTTTTTAGAAGAAAATGTAGATTTATATATAATGTGAACTAAAAACCGATGATTTTATTTAAATTTTATGCACTGGCTATTAACAACGTCTATAAATAAATATAGAAATTTGATTAAAGGGTGAATTATCACATGAAAATACGTGAAAATTAGAATGTTTTCTGTTGTTACAAAATTATTTAAGAATAAATATTCAGCTCTTAAGGGAACTTTTTCGTTGCATCGAGTCATACTCTCTATAGTTCAAGAACAAAACATAGACATTTATTAGCAATTTTTATGGATATATAATTTTTTTTTAAAATAATTATACTATTTTCGAATATACACTTATCGAAATTTGTAGGTGAAGATTAATTATAATCACAATTTCTGTGCGCTTGAATATTTCATAATAGAAAGATTAAATTTTTAGATAATAAGAACCCCATAGTCGTTTAATACAGTTTTGTTGAGAAATTCAAATATCTTGGCCTTAAATTGTATGTCCAAGAATATTTTAAGTGTTATAATTGTTATAAGTCTTTAGTATTCCATGGATTCTGATTTTCTATGTAATTATTAGAATTTATTATTATTTATTTATTGGTTATATTTCTTTAGATCGATTGCATCTATTTAGACGTGTTCAGCGTGTTGGGAATATTGCAAAACTCCTTGATGCATCTTTTGACACCTTCCTCTAATCTATCTTCAACACTGCTCTTCTTCTCTCAAATGAGATGAGTTTAAGTGTCTTGCGGAGTGTGAGATCTTACATGTATGATCTACTTCGTCCGAGTTTTTAACTCCTTAACATATTTTTTATGATATTTTGTGACCATCCATCCCAAGTCATCACATATGGTATTATTCTTGCTTTGCATTTGTAAATTAAACCAATATTATTCGCCAAGATGTCATATTTTCTATATTACTCATTCTCAACTTCAGTCAAGTTATCAAGGCTCGTTATATCTATTTCGATCAGCGTAATCATATTTTCTTTTTTATCGTATAGAAAAAAATCTGGTCTATTTTGTTTGATTAAAATATATGTTTATATTCGGGTATCAACTTTTATTTCTGCATTTTCGTTTTCACAGATCTCTTGTACTGAGTGATTTCTGATCTTTTTGGTTTTCTTGAAGTTGTATCGTCTTGATAGGAGGAAATGAAGACATCTTACTATTTTATTATGTCTTCGCGTGTAATCGTGCCCTAACATTTTCTTGCATCATGTTGCAAGGTAATCAATTGTTTTCATAACTTCATAGCAATGTGGGTATTTTATCCTCTCGCCAAAAAACACATTTCTGTCTTGAATAAAACAGAATTTTCCTTCTTCACTTGGTTTAATATTTCCAAATTTTATCCATCTTGACGATCCAACAATATTAACCATATCTTTATTCTTAGCTTTAAAAAGTTTTTGGTGCACTGGTTTTTCTTTTATTTTACACAATAAACTTTCTTGCTGCTTTTTCTCCAGTGTTTCGGAGTCGGTATTATTAGCATGATATATATTTTAAGGTATTCTTCAATTAGTGAAAGATGTGTCTTGTTATCTTTTTCTACTTTTAGAATCGCGGCCCTCCTCGGTGAGCTGTTTTTACTTTTTTCAAGCAGATTTTTTAGCTGTTAGATCATTTTCTCAGCTTGTAATTCGATATTACATAGCCCACGTCATAGTTAATTTCTCTTTATATACAATTTTTGTTTATTACTAGGCTGGAGGTGAATGAAAAATTCGTTTATAATATCTCTTATCTTATCATCAAGTTTGATGTATTCTTCTGGTTCTAATTTTAATACGCCTATGTGGTAATTTATATGTGACGTTGCATGTTTATATATGGCTTTAAATAAATTCGCGGCATTAAGTTTAGTCTTACATAAATGTCTTATTCGATTTAATATTTGTTCTGCAATTATATCTATAGTTTCTTGCTTTAGCTCTGATTTGCTATTCATAATTACCCCAAGATATTTGTAGGCTGGCGGGACTTCTATAAATGTTGCTACATCCGCACATATTTCATGGTTAGTGGCTGATTTGTTTTTGTTTATTTCAAGGCCTACTGCATTAAAGAAGGTTAGTGTTATGTCGGTCATGTGTTTAAGTATTTTGGAGTTTTTGATATTAATTTGAGGTCATCTATGAAGAGTAGGTGATTTGTTGTATATGAGTTTTCATCGTTCATTACACTCACCCCTGGAAAGCTTTCATTTAATTTTCTGCTTAAGTGATCAATACATAGAACGAATAAAAAAGGTGACAGACTACCTCCCTGATGTATTCCTTTATTTTTTCTTTTATTCATGATTTCCTCTCCATTTAATCTTAACGATATACTCCATTTACTCGTAATCTTTCTTATGAAAGATGTTATCCATGCTAGTAGATTCAAATTTTCACTACATGCATGTAGGTAGTTATGTTCTATTGAGTCAAACGCCTTTTTTACATCAATCCACGTTGTATAGCAATTATTTCCATGCTCTTTATTTATCGCAATATTGATAAGAGCTTGTTCTTATGCTCCTTGAACGCGCCTTATTGTCCCTAACTGATTTTATGCAATTAATTTTCTTGTCTCTACTTCATACTGAATTATTTTTGAGACCGCTTTTGTCGTTAATTTATATAAATTAGACATACATGTTATTGGTCTAAATTCATTTCCTGTCTTGACATCTTCTTTTGGTTATAGTTATGTAGAGCCCAAATAAGACCATTCTTCCTGGTTTTTATTATCTAACTATCCATCAAATATATTCTGATATATATATTTATGAAGACTCGTCATATTTTTAATGAAGAAATCAAAGATTCCATCTGGTCCAGCAGCTTTCCAGTTCGGCAGTGATTTTATTATATTATCAAATTCAATCTCTGTTATGAAGCAAATTTTTCCTGTTTTTGGACAGGCAGAAATTGGCAAAGGTAATCATTATAATTATTTTTGTTGTGATTTTCCGTACCTTTTTCCCATACTTTCATCCAAAAATTTTTGATTTGTTCATCTGAAACTTCGATTGCATAATTTTTGTTTTGTGTCAATCCTCTGTAAAAAAGTCTTCTATTAAGCTCAAAGCAGTTTTTTTCTCTGGTGAAGTCACATCTTTTTTTGTACTGCTCTATTTTTTTCTGCAAAATTCTAATATTTTCTGTAAGGATATTTAACACAGTTTTAAGATGATCATCTATGTCTAGGATCATGTTTCTTGAACGCATTATTTTCCTTGATTTTTTTACTTCCTCTTCTTTTAATTCACTGCGTTTATTTTTATATAATTCTAGTCCATCTCTTATTCTTTCTAAAAGCTCAATTTTTTTGATTTTTTCTAAAACATATTTGTTGTCTTTTTTCGGTCGTGTTGTGAGGCGTTTGTAAGTCTGTTGTGCGGTTTGTAGCAACACTGCAACATCGGACATATTCTTGGGATTCTGGGTGGATGTAATTGTCTCTATTATCATATTAAGCAGTTGCAGTGTACTAGTGTCAACTTTGTAGTATGGGATTTTCCTTGTCCTTTCAAATTCAACGATATTTGCCTTTTTTAAGCTTTCGTATATTTCATTGAATCCCCCCTACATAAGTCGACTCTTCTATACTCTTCAATTCCAAAATGGGATGGATCACTCAATTTTGCTCTTTTTGCGTTTTTGACGTTTTCGGCATCAAATCGTTTGACAACCGACTTCTTTCCATTTTGGTCTATTAATATTCTCATCGCTCGTCTTTTGCGTTCCTGTTGCGATAAATTACATTGGAATATTTCGTTGTAACTTTTTTGGAGTTTATCCCATCCGAAGCGTGGCATACAATGGAAGCGTATTAGGATTGCCGCATAGGCATCTTAAATCCATTCATCCGACGAAGATTCTGTTACGTAAAGATCGATTCTAGTGCCAGATGTTTTGTTGATGCTTTTTAGGAGGTTTGTGCATGTTCCGTTGCCGATACATCTTTTTTCTCGGTTACAGCCGCTGTTTTGCATGATTTATCTTTGTAGTGCTCTGCTTCTGTTTTTTACGTTTCACCTATAAATTATGTGTAGAATATAAACTTTTCTATATATTTTGAAATCCCTTTTTTTTGTTTTTATATCAAGTTAAAATTCAAAATATATGGACAATATTTTAGCAGAAATGTTAAAGGGCTAGAAATCATCGCACGCATAACATTATTAAAATTTGAATTCGTCTTATAGTTATGACTAGAAGTGAACAGAAAACAATATATAGTATATAATTGGAAAAAATTTTTTGGCATTATACATTTTATTTTTAATGGCTCTTAAACAACTTTACACATTTTCAGTAAGCATGGGAGCGTATGGAAGCTAACATCTAAATAATAACGATGTTTCCTTGTAGAAAATAACCAATTAAATGCTCACGAGCATCAGACTCGTTTATAACGGAATAAAAAGTATGAATTTTGTCAGGCATGCAATATCCAAAATATTTTTTTAATCCGATATCTTTATATTCTTAAAGAAAAGTTACCTTGGTTGTTTGACACAAAATAAATATTATTAAAACTTTCCGCGGCTCATTATCAGTTATGATCAACCGGTATAAGTTATTCAATAAATTAAGAAGATAAAAAGCATTTCAGTCTTCACACTAGATTGTTTATTTTATGGGTACAAAAAACTTGGAATGCGAGAAAATACAACTTTGAACATCTTAGATGAATTTTGCGCATTTATATATGTCTTTTACAGCTATTTTTTCGATTGAAAATAGAAGCCTATATTTAAACGAAAATTTAGCTTTTCTTCAAAACACAGTTTTTGTAGCGCCGTCAACCGAATATACATTCGCAAATAACTACGAATATTTACACCAAACATATTTCTTTTTTTAACTAATAAAAATATTTTGTTAAAATTTTTGAATCGAAGATTTTACCAGACTTTGCATTTAGTTAAAGAATCATGAGGAAAAATTTACTATTCCAAATAGAAAATATTTCACATTTTTTTTTAATAAAAAAATAAGCGAAATAAATCATTTAATACTTGTCTAAAACAAATTTTTTGACTGAAATTTTTATTCAAGAAATATATAGAATATATCGAATATATGATGGTAAAATTTGCAAATGAATCATCTGGATTTCCTGTGATTTAAAATTGTAATCTACAAGATAAAAGAATTTTATTCCTATTTATTGACAAGCTATTCTTTAAATAATAATGTTAATGAATTTTTACGTTTTTCTAAACCTTTTATCATAAAATATTTTCGAACACATATTATATTCTCCGTTATAATATATAAATTTTTTTCTGCTATACTGATATTATGACAGAGTGATATATTTACATCAATGTTTAAGTAATATTTACTTATACAAATATGCTCGCTATATATTTTTTACTTTTCTTATTATAATTTTATTGAATATTTTCTTCATATCATATCATGTTTTTTATAACTGAAAATTAAAAAAATACTGGTGTAGGTATATAGGAGACAAACATTCACGAATTTGTATTATTTGAAATTATTAAGTAAAAATAGAGAAAAATAAAATAAAATACAATTAAATAGACATAATTGCAAAAAATAATTGATTTGAATATTTATTGATGCTCAATCAAAGTATCATGTATCTCAAGCATTAAATCGCGCCACAAAACCTTTAATATACGTCTTAAACGCACAAGACATCAATTTATTGTTTTTTTCTAGATAAAAAGTTTGAATGCGCTGCTGCTTATGTTGCCACCATAAATTCCATTATATATAGCATATAATATATTCTTAGCATCAAAAAATTATTATATCCTATATGATATTATAAATAACGTAGAAAACATAAATTATCTTAGATGAATTAGATTCAAATTGTTATATTATATCTTTAAATTCTTAAACACAATATAAAAAATTTTCCTGGTAGATTTGAAGTTAATGTAAAATATTTTTCCATTTATTACTTTGAAAGTATCATAAAGTAAGAAACTAAACACATTAAACATGCAAATTATACATCTATTACCCAAAAGGAATTATTTAAAGCTTCTAAATTGCAAAAATATAAAATATTGTTTTTTGGTCTAAATAATTTCATAATTTGTTTATTTAACTTCGAAGTCAGTATATTTGAGATTTTTCAAATGAGATTAGGCTGTGTTCTGAGATTACAATATAAAAGATATAAATTATATTTTTTGATAAACTGATGATATATTTTTATATAAAACAAGCCTATATAAACTTTTTTTTTATAATTTACATGTATTTTATATCATAATAGCAAAAACATTATGCTAATAAGGTTAAATTTTAATTATAAAAAGGAGCAAAATCGGATATATTTGACATTTGAGTCATATAAATTTTTATATTTATGAAATTATTTTTTTGAACTATAATTTTTATGCTTGTAGCATTAAAAGAAAGAAAATATATTTCTAAATAATAATACATCTAATTTATTAATTTCTAGCGTAGTGGCGCATTAATCATAGTGTATGATGTCTATATTGTCATAAATTTATGTAAGATGATTGTAAAAAAAGCAAAATATCAAATTTTATGGATAATATACGTAAAAAAGTATATTTTATAGGGTTTTATGTGGTCTTTCCCAGATATACTCAATGTATAAATTGTTTTTCACTATACATATTTCATTAATTTACGTTTTTTGATGCAAAAAAATATCAATCATGCAATATATTGTTAGTTTGATCATAAAAATGCATTTTTTTCCTCGTGTTTAGCACTCTGTTCATGCAAAAACACCAACAAACAATACCTAAAGTTACTGGTATGATAGATCCATATTACGGATGTTAGGATAATCTAGATATAAATATTTCATGTATAAATATCAAGGTAATTCAAATCACCCAAAAAAAATATCACATATAAAGATAACCTTTTAGTATTTGCCCAAAAATGTGTAAATTCACGTTTGTTAAATTGTATATATATCCTAGGTATATGAGAAAAAATAACAAAAAGGTAAAAGAGGTAAATGAGTAAAATATTCACACAAAATGTCAAAAAATTAAATTTAATCTTATCTTAAAATATGATTTTATATAAATATATTTTGTGCATTAGAAGTAAAAACATATGAATCATAAATATTAAATCAATACGTAAAATTCTTTTCTTGCTTTGACTTTCTTATCGTCATATTTTTAGTACAAAAAATCGCAATCTAAACGAGCGTGATAATTATCATGAATTTAAAACTTTTAAATAGATTATACAACAATAAAATCTTTTTTCTAGACAGAAATCTCGTTTTTTTGACAGTGATGATTTTTATAGGCGTTATATTGTAAAAGGTATTCAAAAGGCACTATAAACATATATAACTCGTATATATATAAAATTATTGTCTTTGATTTTTGTAACTGCAATATATTCTAATACTGCACTAAACATGGTCAAATGTAAAGAAATACAACAATTGAGAAAACATATTTATAATGCATATTTACACTTGAATATACAACTGCTTTGACACCGTTTTATTTTTCTAATGAATTTTTTGCTATTTAATTATGATGCATAATATGTAATGTTTTGATGGATAAAAGATACAAATAATTCCGTAATACTGGTTTGCAATAGTAAAGCTAATAAAATTAAGAAAAAAAATTTTACGTTTTGCATACTATACTTTTATTAAAAAGAAAATTTACTTTACATATATTTTATTGCTGAAAACCATATGTTTGTCCTTAGAATCCTTTTTTTTGTTTCTCAGTTTCTCCACTTCTTGTAAATCTTCTACGAAAAATTTTCTAATCTATAGTTTGTTGTTATGTAGTGTACTAATCCATATTTTTCAATTCTTGCTACTTCTTAAGCGAGTTTTTATACATTGCAAAAGTTGATTTTTATTATTTCGATGGCGAAAACCTTTTCAATTTAGAATTTTATGTTATTTATATCTAATATGAATTTATAGCCTGAATTCAAGATATTATTATATTTCGTAATAATATTATCGCAAAGATTGCAACCATACGATAATCGGAACTAAAAATACATCAAAATTTGTATATTATATTTTATTCTACATTTTCATACATCATTGTTTCGTGACTACAAATATATATATAGTGTGACAATGTAATCTTATATTAAAATCTATAAATATTCTATTAAATTTATTCTTATCAAAAAAAGAGCGTTTCTTATAGACCTTGCATGCACATGTAGATTTTCTTGTGCTTTATTATAATACTGAAATAAAAAAATATTCAAAAAATAAGCTTTAGTTTGCGCTGTCAAGCTTTTTAATATAAAAATTTTTTATTTAATGCTGTTTTCAATTCATAAATTTGTATTCTTTTTTCAGCTAAGTTACTAACAAATATTCAGGGTATTTTTTATTGTGATTGTTCATTATCAGTATCGCCAACAGTTCTGACATTTTATGTTATTATAGTTAATTGGAATGGTAAAATAAAGTTTGTGCATATTTTAAATTTCAAGCCATTGCCTTATTAATACAAAAAATATAATGTTTAGATTCAATGCAAACTTTTGTGCCATTTTTCTGCCGAAAAAGATTTATAAATCTATCTCTAAACATAGGATCTATACTTATAAACAAATAAAACGTGTATTTAAAATTTTAAAACACAAACTACAAAAATTTTGGATGAAAAAAGAATTCACATATTTCCTCGATTCATGTATTGTCTTAAGATCACTAAAAATGTAAATTTTACTATTCTTTATAATAATTGAAAATCTCTTTGTTTTAATACACGGTTTATGTGCTGAATTTGGAATGTATTAGACAAAAATTCAGACCTATATGACAAAAAAATGTTCTTTACTGCATCTTTGTATAAAGATAGTATATATGCATAACATTTTACAAATATTTTCCCCTTAGATGATGATTTCTTGCAATAAATACTATATATGCTATCAAAAAATACCATAAACTTGCAATTGGCTACATAAAACTATAGAGAAGTTTAAATACGCACACACATATATAGCCGATCTATGAACATTAAAACTATTTGTAAATTTATCAATAGAATATATATCGATTTTTTTGTACTGATAATCGTAATTTTTCAGTTTGGTATTTTTATCAAATAACAAATTTTTGCTTTCAAATCTAAGCAAAATCTAATATATTCTGTGCCTACACGCGCAAAAGCATATTTTACATGTTTTTTCTTTTTTTATTTCTAGTATATAGAAAATTACTAGAATGTAGTATTTCGTATAGCTAAACATGTGTCATTATATTTAATTATATTTGAAATTCTTAAAAATTCGCAATATCAGATGGAACTACATTTTGCTGATAATCTATACACCTATATTACAACATTCTTTGAAAAAATAAACTTTTATTTTTTTTATAAAGTTAGATTACAAGACTATGCTATTTATGTGTTTTTTAATCATATTTTTTAATCCTACTATTAAAAAAATCAAAAAATTTCATTTTTAGTTATAATTTACAGATTTCCAAAATTTTATTTTTAACAAGATAAAGTTTATTTTAAAGTATTTTTTTCTGTGATATTACGACATATCTTGCATGATTTGTACGTCTTTAATTTTATTTTGCAATTTTATTCTTTTTATGTTAATACGTACGGTATAAAAATCAAGATAAATGAACTACTACTGTATAACCATTAAGATTCTTTAAAAAGACATAAAACGTATAACCCAATTATACCTATAAAAAGATATAAATTGTACATTTGACTGCCTATCATACACGCAAATCTATATTTTTCTATTTAATCAAATCGAGTTTTTTATATTTATATGCTGGTGGACATTAATATTGCCACAAACAAGCTATCTTGGTACCATACAAAAATGCGCTACCTTTTATCTTTTAAGTTATATGGCCCTTTTTACATTTTATTATAAGAAATATATATAGAAAGGGTTTTTATACGTTTTAAACTTACAACTAAAACATTTTTTTAATGATAATTACCATTGCCTTTATATATATCTCAATCGATTATTTACTCAATCATCTTCGTAATATCTCTCATATTCTAGAAAACAAAAACTAGTATTTATCTTGTAGTTTATATAACAAACAATGATACACCGGATGCTTTTAGATGGCACTATAATAACCAATATTTCTGTTAGTTTATTTATATGCAGCATTTTTTTGTAATCATAATATTTCTTGACTTACTTTTTTTACGTGATTTACTATACAATCTACTTATATTTATATATCATTAGAACTTTTTAATGATATCTAATTTTTTAAAGTGCTTTTTGATGCTCATTTGTCTAGATTTTATGGCAAATAAGATGTCAGAAACTAATGTATTTGGTACTTTTTAACTTGTTTTATAACTTTATTATATTTAAAATTATTATTTATTTAGCTAAAACACACAACATGTGATTTATAAATATGCTATTTGAATATATTGTTTGAAAATAATTTTTGCATATCTTACATATAAAAAACCATATATATACTTAAATTTGGCTAATTTATGTTACATATGCTTCACATTATATTTTGAAATTACAAAGAAAATAAAACTAAAGTCTTCATGTTTTACCATTAAATCGTTTTTTATAATCAAGAACTCAAAATTTACATCTATTAATGATAGCTTAAGTCTTAAAGGTCAAGATGATATAATAAACTTCTTAAAACAATAACACTTAATTAAATTATCAATATTTCAAATTCCTATTACATTTTTACAGTCATATAATTTGGAATAATAATTTTGTACCCAAGGCTTAGTTTCTTATACTTTAAAATCAAAAAAGTATGTTTTATATGAAACCCTCAAATATTTTTATAAAAGTAAACTGCATAATATAATACTCTTGAACTCATTTTAAAAGATCAATCTATTTTTATTTAGCAAAAAAGAGGCAATCGTAGTATTATAATATAGTTTATACACGTAAAATCAAGATTTTTATCATGATTTCTGTAATTATGATATAATGCGATTTCTTTATAAGTAAACCTGAGATATTTGTTTAGTTTTAAAGTCTTTACGTCATAAGAATGTAATATTTTGCTTTTTTATGATATTATGCTTTACAGTTTATTTAGTTTTATTTTTCGTATAATTCATTGCATTGTTTTCGCCTAAATTTTTATCTTAAAAGCTACGCGCATGTAAATAAGAATTATTGTAGATTTATATAAACATTTTAGAATTTACGAGCTGTATTGTCAAAAAAATTAGTTGCAAAATTTAAATATCATAAAACACTGCGACATACGGTTGAATTGGAATTCTAATAGCACAGAATTCGGTGTATGATTTAATTTTTGCCGTTTTTTTACACTTTGCATATATAACAATTGATAAAACGTTAATTTTAAGCAGCTGGTCGATAAATTATTAAGATGTTTATATACAGCCTTAAATTATAACCTATAATATATGTAAGGTTACATGAATCTTTTTTTTGCAATAAATGTATAAATAAATTATACAAAATGTAGAAAAAAATTGATTTATATGATAACTTTTATAAATATAGGTTTTAAATTCGTTTTAAAATATAAATCTATCAATTCTCGCTACTTTTAACTAGAATTATATCTTCTAAATGTCGAATGTTATTCAATAACTCAATATAATTTTTTATTGACAATCTTGCGTGCTTTACAAAGTATTATATTTCTTATTTTATATTATAATTTGTTCATATTAGATGGAACTTTATGGTCTAAATTTATTAAAATTATATAAAGATTAGAAAATGTAAAAAAATATTGTTTTAATTCATAATTGTATCATTTTTTAAACATATTAAAGTTTTTTATTTGTATATTATTCAAAATCTTTATTTTTGCATTTATGTATCACAAGTATAAAAAGACAATTTTTTATATAGCTATCTTGGAAAAAGTTTTGAAAATTTCTAATTATGCAAGTATGCTGCATCTAGCAAATATAATGTTGTTCTAGAATTTCTAATATAAGAATTTCACAAGAAAAAACGAAAGAAAGTAGAATTATCTTATATCAAGAATATCACTAATATGTTTATATAGTTAGAAGATACATTTTCTATAAATATTAGCATTCAACTATGTTAAATTCACATTATTTATGTTTTTCTTGATATGAACAATTTATTTTGCCCATAATTTGTTTAAAGAATTCTAATTTCTCGGATTTCACGTAAACTAATATAAAATAAAAGAAGACTCTAAAATTTGTGTATTATAGGGTGATGTTATATGAAAAAAATATATAATATATTATATATCTCTGCATGATATCTACACTTTGAAAATCTATATAATTATCATTATGGTATTTATAACCAGCGGATGCAGAAAAGGCTTTGAAGCAAAGTATTTTAACATGAGAAGAGTTGCCGAAAATGGTGCATTATGGAAAAAGTAAATAGTAAGATTTTCTTATGAACGAAGAAATATTCTTCTAAAAATTTCCGAAATTAAATAAAACGCAATTTCGAAATAAATTCATTATCATACTTTTCAAATCATAAAATGTGGCGTTAGTACGCACATATCATTGTCAAAATGTACATTTTAGAAATTTTAGATTTATATCATGGAGCATGTGGTAAATTAGGTGTTTTATATAAGCATTAAATTAAGATCACATGGAAAATATTTTCGAAGGATATAACATAAAATAAATCTACAATTTTTATTTATATAATAAAACATATAATAGACATTAATATTATATATAAGCCGCAAATCTGGCAGCTCTTGCTGAATTTTAAAGAAGTATTATATTTTGACATTTATTATCTGTAAAATACATGTGTACCTGTTCCAAGCCGGTAGATAAATTTCAGATTTTAATAAAAATCGAGCATATGTCCCACGATTTATGCATCTAATTTGCCGCAAAACATATAACCAATCTTCAATAAATTACGAAGCTATAAGATTAGTGGTAGGTGTAAAAAAAGTCTTTTTCTTATAATCTTGTTTCTATATTTGATTTATTATTAAAGGGCATTTTTACCTAAAAAATAAAGCATATTTAAATAAAAAATTGTTTTATTTTACATTTAGCATATAAATGTGCACGTAACATACTATGTAAAAAAAGAATAAAAAACTAAAATGGTATATGAAAAACATAAAATTAATTCCATAGCACTAAATATTAAATAACAACAGATTAAATTACAAATGTAATACTTAACGTGCAATATTTTTTACGAACATTTGGTTACGTCATTGTGGCAGTGGATTGATTTCAATACAAAAATATCGTTTCGATTCTTTATAGAAAACCTAAAAATAGAATAATAAAAATAAAGAATCAAATTCGAAAACATCATAATATGTATACATCAATAGAAAGATATTCCTGAAAAATAAGTTATGTTCAAGATTCTTATATAGCACATATTTAATAGAAATAACGCTGTCAGATTCCTTCGATTGCATATGGTAAATTAACTTTATCTTTTTTAGAGTCATTTGTTATCTAGACATATTATATATATTATATTAATAAATAAATCCTTTTATAAATTTTAAATAAAATTAGTTCATATCAAATATCTAAAATCTATTAAAATATCATAAATTCTTAAATTTGGCAAAAGCTCTATTTTTCTCTTATTTTAAACAAGTTGTAAGTTGACAACGATTTTAAGGTGTAAAATAAATATTTTGGATATTCGGTTCTTATAAACTTTTAATCTGAACGTAAATAATACACCATTTCATTGTTTATTTCTGGCTTAATTTTGTTTTATTCAAAATAAAGCATTATTTCGGCAGCCTCATTTCATTTTTCAGAACAATTTGAACCTTCTATTATGATTTAATGATCACACATATGAGACTTTTTAATATCTCATTTGCTAAAGATCTGAATTCAATACAGAAAGCAATATTTTTATTTTATTGCATTTCTGACTACACTTTCTTAACAAAAAATATAATATGATTAACGATAACAAAAAATTACTGATTATTATTATTCAGAAATGATCTTTGAAGCCATTTAGTAGCATCTTTTCTGCACCTTTTTTCCGAAATAACAGTAAAAAATACAACTCTCATAACAAATTAAAGAGAATATCACAAAATAATGATAAAAAAATATAAAAATGACATGTTTAAGATTTAAAAAATATGATCTGATCATGGTATTTTTTGCATTGTATTATTGTGCAACGAAAAACTACATTTTATATTTGATTTTACTTTCCAAATGTATTTATGTGCTATAAAGACTCTTCTAAATTAGAATTTTTCAGTATTAAATATAAATTTATGCCCATTTCAATGGCACTTAAAATTTTGTTACAGCCGTTAAATACAATAAAAATTGCAGATTTGATTTACCAAAATTTTATTTAGATCAAAATTGAAAATTCAAACGATATATATATTTTTAGGTTTTTAACATTTATACATCCGATTTATTGGGTTTGAACAGTTTATTATAACATCAATTACCAGTTGTTAGTATATTTTCTCTCTTCTAATGCGCTCTGATTCGCCTATAAAATAGCGAAATCGACTATGTTATGTATTATATATGTTTCCTCGCTTATGGTAAAAAAAAATAGAATAAACGAATGATACTTAATGCCTTCAGAAAAATAAAAACAATATTTTTACTAGTATAAGAATTTTTAAATAATGATTGTTATCAAAAAGATGTATTCGATATAATCTATTTATCATAGTGGAATATATATACTATAAATATGTTGAAATATTGAGTATCAGAACATAAAAATATAATGCTTACTTATAGCATTTGAAATGTTACAATATCCTTATTGAAATACCATGCCGTGCTTTTTGAACATAACAGTGGCAAATAAATTTTTTTTGTGAACAAATTATTCTATTTTTAGTGCATTAAGTTCGATCGAATTTTTAATTTAAAATTCAACCTTAAAAAATATCTAATATAAATTTTTATCATAGATAATCATCAACATTAAAATATATACACAATGTTGTTCATGGTATTTTTTTTTAAAAAGGGCATAAACAAAATACACAATTCAAACTTTAAAATATTGCTAATATTATATGATTAAAACTTACTTCAATAAAAATAAGGTTTTTTAACGTATTTTAAACCTTTTTTATGTTTTTTACAGTGTATTAAAGAATTCGTCTGAATGCAAATAAAAATTTTTAATATTTAGTTTAGCTGCCTAATTTTATATTAGAAAGGTATTTACTATATTTGTGCTTTTTTACGAGATGTGTAAGTCAAACAACATTGTACATTTTTATCTCAAGACAATATTTATGCAGCAAAAAATATAAAGAGCTAAGAATAGTAATATTTTTATACTTTTTACAACGAGTTTATATTCTTTTTATGTATAAAATGCATTTTTGTGGTTTGCATCTAAATAACTGAGATATAACAATAAATTTTTTCTATAAATTTTTATGTGAAATATGATCTTTAAATTTTTTTCAAGGCCCTAAAAAGTCCTTTATACAAAAATTATTGTTTTATACTGACACAGTCATCGAAAAAAATAATTTGTCATTTTTAAATATTTATAAAAAATCTAGTATTGTTTCAACACATATGATTCGAAGCTAAAGTTAAAAAAGAAATACTAATATTAATCTTTGACATGATCATAAAAGATCATAGTTTTGACGAATTTAATCAATATATATAACATTTTCGTAATATTCTAGAGTAAGTATAGCTGAATACAAAAAAAATACTTTAACATTATTTGTGATATAATCTTACAGAAACATCAAATTGGTGCAGTTTTAAATTTTTTATTTTTATATCCAGTTTGTGCGCTTAGAAAAATATTTAAACGTAACAAGAGCTTTGCGTTGTATTTTTTTCACAGAGACTTTCTCATATGCGAATTTTATATCGGTAGTACTAAAATAAGCAAGATAAAACATATACAAATTATTTATCCTTAAAACTTCACAGATTATTTATCCTTAAAACTTCTAAATTTATTTATTGCTTGTATTTTAGATATTGAAATACAGCAATGATGCAAAACAAGATTTTTATGATTTAAAGGCATAGAAAATGCAGAAAAAACAACTTACATATCTGTATACTTTATTAATGTAAGATTTGATAACAAAAAGTATGTAATTATGCTCCTAATTTCTAATTAAATGTGTAAATAAAAATTGTTTATATTTTTTTACAAAATAGAATACATATTTTAGATAAAAAAATAATAATATAATACAAATTAAGGTTTTCCAATATTTTTAAATTTTATAACCTATACTCGAATGAAATTGGAGAGAATTTTATTGAAAATAACTAACATCTATTACTAAATTTTATAATCCATTTTTTTTTCATCTTATAAAAATACGGAGAAACTAAAAATCAAAGATATTAGAAAGACAAAGGAATGAAATTAAGTTTTTTTGCTTGCTTAGATCTTGTTTCCATAGGATTTTATTTATTGATTATGAACAAAAGTATCGTAAGAAAGGGGCTTGCAAAAACATAAAAATTTTATTTATTAGTTCAAAAAAAAATACTCCTATATTGAAAAATCTTTGCAATAAAATTATATATGTTTATTGTGTACTTTTTATTGATGCAGGTGTCTATATATAAATATTGTACTATTTTCTGCTTATTAGAACATCTTTCAAAAACTTTAAATGTATATGAATTTGCAAATTTAGATTTTTGTATCAAAGGCATAGAGTGTATCAATATTTATACACATCTTCAAGCCTAATTTCATTTTATTTCGCAGTTTCTTAATATAGAAGACACCAAAATTCCAAAAAAAATTAGCGTAGCATTAGATTAACATTTTTAGTGCAAGGCATAAATTAAACCTATAAATATAAACAGACATAGAATCTATGATATTACGCGATTCTTATATCAAAAATACATCTTAGAGGAATAATATTTAAATTCTTGTAAATATTGATCTAAAAATATAGATTAGGAATATATTGGAATTATCGTGGCTTATTGAATATTACCAAATAACGGATCATCTTTTTTTCTATTTTAAAGACGACTTTGTGCTATCTTATTATAACAGGGTTATCTTATTTTCTAAAGAAATGTATGTAATACTACATTCTGACTGCTCTTTGAAGTATCGATGGCAAGGTAAATTAATTGAGTATAAAATCAGTAAACAGCAACTGTGATGTTTTTATTGTAATATCAATAAAATATAACCGTAGAATAAAATATATGTTGTTTTAATACAATAAATATATTTCGACCAAGATTATCAATCTATTATACCGTAGAAAGTATAGAAAGCCAAAGAAGGCCGATATTATATATTCTTGATTTAAAGAAAGAATCATTTACCAAATAATAAGACAAAATTTATACGAATATCTATGCTTACTCAACGAAATCGTGGAATCATGTGCATAGTTATCAACTCAAAGCAATATGGTTACTTCAATCATAGTACAAATATCTTCACATACAAATATCAAAATATAATACTATGGTTATTTGGATTCAATTACAAGCTTCAAAAACGAATTGAGCTCATATTTTCAATGTGTATTATGGAACTATAAAAATATGTAAATGATCATCTAAAAAACCGACTCTTTTGGATGAATCAAGAGTTTGGTTCTGATGCGACATATTTACATGGGATTGATTTACGCATTATAAGTAGAAAATAGTTTTTAATATTTATAATAATAAATATAACGAAAACTGAAAGAAAAAAATATTGTAACAAGAATTATGGTAGATATGAAAAATTTTTAAAATAAATAGTCATAAAAGAAAAACGATGATAATATGTAATAAATTATCTTCAAAATATCGAAAATAAATAAATTAATATATTTTCATGGAACATAGCTCAAACTACCTTCTAATATGTAAAAAAAATAAAAAAAGTTGAGTATAATATACCAAAATTAAAAAGTCTACTTAGTTCGCAAGAGGTCTAGAAATACATTTTTATTATTTAATGTGGCTGAAAGCTCGCTTTAAAGCACCATGAAATTTAGATCAGTCTTTAATAATCGTCTAATATCTTTATAGATACGAGATGATCCAAAAGCATTTACAAACCTTTTAAAAGAAATTAATGCTCGTTGTTCTTATTTTTATATTGTCTAAACAGATTATAATATAAATAAATTGCATTTTATAGTTTAGTAGATATGAATTTTTTCTATGTATTCACTTAATTCTAGTAACGACATTAGATGTTCATTTAAATTTAATTATTTAAGCTATATAAAAGTATCAATGAATGCAATAAATGGCAATTATAAACTTAAAAAAGTCTATGGATTCTATATATTATAGGATTGTAAAAAAAAAATTAATAAAAGTGTTTAGAAAATATATAAACGAATTAACAAGTAATTCGTAAAAATGCAGCGATTAGCTGAACTTCTTGAAAAAACAGTTATTGTATAAAAATAATTGAAGAAAATGTGTAAATTGCATTGACTAAAATTTTATGATAAATTAATATGTAAATTATGAAGAAATTATTTCAAATAATGTTCAGAACGATATATAGCAAGAAAATTTCAGACTACTTAATTTTTTTATAATGTGTTTGTATTTGTTGGTCATAAAATTGTTATCTTTTTTGGTAAAAGTTTTACACTGTGTTTATCAAACACAACTTAAAGAAAACAAAAAAGATCAGAACTCACTCGTACAAGAGATCAGCGAAAACGAAAATGCGGAAATAAAAGTGGATACCCGAATAAAAACAGATATTTTAATCAAACAAAATAGACCTGACGTTTTTCTATACGATAAAAAAGAAAGCATGATTACGCTAATTGAAATAGGTATAACTAGCCTTGATAACTTAGCCGAAGTTGAGAATAAAAAATATATGAAGTATGACATCTTGGCGAATTAACTTGGTTTCATTTACATAGTAAAACAAGAATAATACCTTATTTAATGACTATAAAATGATTGATTACATAATTCCATAAAAAAATGTTGAGGTATTTTAAATCCCGCACGAAGAGGTAACAAACATGCAACCAACATACTTCGCAAGAAATTTGAACTCATGACATGTAAGATAAGAAGTGCAGTTGATAAATAACGATCATGGAAAGGTTACAAAATACATCAAGAAGTTGTGCAATATTTTCAATGGGTTGACCACGCTTAATTAGATGCAATTATTAAATATAAACTTAATCCGGAAAAGTAATATTGTATTTGGAATTTTTAACATATTTTACATCACTATAATATACAATTTTGCTCATATTATAGTAAAAGTAAATATATAATAAATGGAATTTATTATAAATACCTCGTACGTGAATAAAAAAATTATGAATTTATTTTATGTGATTTTTTTAGAATATTAAACACACTTTACATGTTTTTATATTATAAAGGCTACATCATTTTATAATCTGAAATTAGATAACTTATATGTTTTTGTACTTTAAATCATAAATTTAGTAATTATATATTCATTTTGCTTTGTAACCAGCAAGATTAACGATGAAAATATAGCTTTATCAAAATGCGGTGAACAGATATGTAAAATATGTGATTATCACGTAACTGTATCACAGATAATGTGTGTAAACTTTAAACTTTTTCTGTTTAAAATAAAAGTAAAAAATCATTGATGCCCTATGATCTACTACATGATTTATATAATGAAAATATCATGAGATTGTTTCTGAATTTTTTTTTTCTATTTAGTTGGTAAGATGATTTTGATATATGAAGCCATACTTGATAAATAGGCCAATTTATATCACTATTTTCATTCAAATTTAAATTGCGGCTTCTAAATATCTATTATCTTGCTCATGTCATAATTTGTAGACATTTCATTTTTTTTCTAGATCTACTATACTAATTTTAGACCTTGTAAATACTGAATGTTTTGATGTGATATTGATTTTACTAATAGTGAAAAGCCCAAAATAGCAACACAATATTATTAACAGACTTTAATAAATTTAGAATTTTAAAAATTTATCTCAACATTTCTAAAACATATAATATTATTCTGGTATATACTATTACAGAAAATATTTAGTCACACGGGGCTTTACATACTCGTCTATATAAGAGCATTTTTTTGGGAAGAAGAAAACATCTTCAAAATTTAAATTACAAGTTACATTATCTTTTTATATTCATATAATTTTTTGTTAAATAATATAACCAAAAAGAGCACATTTGTTTTTAATATTTATGTTTAGAAGATTATGAAAATGATTTATATATGAGCCTATATATCACTGTGTCTCACTTTACATTTATTTAAAATAATAACTTTTCAAATGTCACTTAAAGCCAAAATCTAAGCATGTTTATCAGAAATCCACTAAAACATTTTTTGTAATTTCTTTTTATTTTATGTTTTATGATCTGAAATAAAAAAAATACGAAATCTTCAGACGACTTATAGTTTTACAAACTAAATCAATCATCTGATAGAAGAGCTTTTGAAAAACAAAACAAAAGAAAAAAATTAGTTTAGAAAAAATGTGAAGCTATATAATAGCCTAAATTAAATATATACAAAAAATATTTTGAGCTGGGAAAACTATTTATTCAAAGATATGCAAAAAATACATCATTCATGATTTAAGTTAGTATAGGAGTGTTTTAGAATCATATTTTTAATTATTGAACGCTTAAAATTTTTATCATAACTTTTTTTTCCTAAAATAGTTTTTTAATAAAATTGCTTGTGTATTCATCCTGATCTGTATGTCTTCTTACAACTTTATTTAAATATGTTTATTCTGTCATTTTTATTTTGTCTTAAATAATAACTATATTATTAAACATTATTTTGTTTTCTGCTAATTTAGTAATCGTTTGAATAATATATTAAACAATCCCAAATTTTGTAGTTAAATATTGCTTTAATAAATAATTTATTTTCCGTTTTATTTTTCTATAACATTTTTTTTAAAGAATTTCATTACAAAAATTATCATGGCTATACGGGGAAAACTAATTAGGATCTTTTGTGAGCGCCTGAAACGATTATTGATGATTCTTAAGATTTCATCTAATTTTTTATAACAGATTCTAATGAATTTAGTGAAAATTTTATTTATAAATTTAAATAAATCCAACCTTTAAATTCTTATTGGTATATATGTTTAATAAAAAAATCCTACTATTTTTGTTCTGTACGAATAAATTAGGCAAATAAAAACATAAAACAAATTAGAACAGATGAAACATAAGGATATAAATCTAGAATTCTGCATAGGTCAATTTGCTTTGTAAGATAGTTCTTTAGCTGACTAAGGACTATTACCAAGCAACAGTATAAAACATGTAAAAAGAACTTGAAAATTATTATAGTAATATCATAAAGCCCATGTTTTATGCTATAATATTCATTCTTATTGTTGGGTGGCTTTTGGTTCTTTTTTTGATCCAAAAACATATGCTATTTTGCTTTCTTAATATATACATATAAAAAATCCATTGTAGGATTAGATACGAGAAAATTTGTAAGATTAGTGAAAATAGTAATAAAATGATTTACAATATTGAACATCTTTTGGGGAAAAAAAATTACAAAATGTAATTGTTCTTGATGTAACAAAGAAGATGAAATTAATGATGAGTTATTTATTTTAATTACATATATATTTAAAAATTAAAATTGCATTTGTATAAAAAATCTACAAGATATTTGTAAAACAACTAAATCGCACTGATTTGTATATTTGCTTTGCACAAACTGCCACATTTGCAACCTACTCTCGCAAAGCTAAATAAATAGGTAATTCTTTATGTTTTAGAATGTTCTAAAATACGTAATATTCTTGTAAAAATAAAACAAATACATATTAAAATAAGAAGAAAAAGATTATACGTGATTCATGATGTTGATCACATTGCGGTAAATATTTTTATCTGTATATGACATTTCTAAAGAAGCACTCTTTACGTTTAAACGACCAATGCGATATATAAAACTGCTATAATACATTTTTTATATTTATTTTTCATTGTTTATACAAAAAATAGCTAAAAAATGGGGAAAGATATTATTTGTAGAATATAACACATTTTTGAATAATTAAAAATTTATTCAGATTCGCAAATAAATTACCTTGCATATGCATTCGTTGAAATTTTTTTATATTTATATCATAATCTCTTGTTTTTTTCCAACCCAGCAAATATTTATACAAATAATCATATAAGTAAGGCTTTAATCCCATCGAAAAAAAGTATGGACTTTTTATTTAGTTGCCTTCTAGAAAAATATTAATTCTCGTTTTTATTTAGAATGCGTTTTTCTATTATACTAAAAGTAAGAAAATAAATTTATATATTTATACTATTTTAGAAACATAAAATCCGATATCAGTAAACTTTAAAGGCACGACAAAAATACACCTTAATTGTTATATTAATGAAGGGGTGATTATATTATTATATAAGATTTTAAAGTACCTATATGTCACATTTAAATTTTAATTGAAAAGGCTTTTCCATTCTAGAATAATTTTTGTACTTTTTTTTGTTTTCAGAAAGCGACGGTTTACTATTTGTTGCAAATCTCTGATTAAATTTCGGAATAAAATACAGACAAAGAGTAAATTATTGTGTGGATATCTAGCGTTAATAAAGGGCACTATATCTATTTTACATAAAAAATATAGCACAAAACTATCCTTCTATCTATAAAATACAATATATAAGAAAAGTGCGAGACTTTGTCATTATTTCAAGTATAGAACAGACATTTTGACTAAGTTCTGGGTTTAAGAACATTTTGCACCTTAATAATTACCATTTATCTTTTATTTCGATCCACATACAACCAAATGATTTCTGTTAAAAAACTTATTTCTAGAGTTCTTAATATACAGTTATAATTTGATATAAGAACTTGCTAAATAATTTAATGTGAAATAAAATCTATGTGTGATATTTGTATATGTAGGTTTAGTAATCTAAAGCATGAAAAGCGCTTCTTTAATTTTTTAGCTTTAAACAAGCTATTTGTGTCGCTATATTACGTAAATATAATGTGCTAAGTTTGCTCGATAAACATATAATATATTATGGGAATAATATTTGTTTATAATCTATATATATAATCCGTTCAGTAGTTTCATATACTCAATAAATATAAAGATTATTTTTCTAATATATTCATAATATGACTAAATTTCAAAAGTTATGTAAATTCGAAACATGTCTTGTTCTCATTGTTTCATCTTTTTAGAAAAAAATTGGGTATATTATATCATAATATTTCCTTATTAAAATATGGGCAAGAAATAATATTAAAAAATTCATTATCATCGTAATCATTCTAGAAATATATGTTCTTAATATAAAAACTAAATCTATTTTTATATATTTTTGTGAAATATTTTAAACTTAAAAAAAACTTATAAACTACGTTAAAATTCAATTTTTCGATGATCCAATTATTTTTAACTTTATACATGTGACAATAACTTTTATCTGAGTTCGTAATATTAAACATGTTTTTCGTATATATTATAGGTCAAAAAATTAATTGTGTTGATATTTTTGTGCAACGCGTTGTAATACTTGTTTTGTATACGATAAAATTGTTAATTCTTCCTAACCGCTATATTTTTTTTGTATAAAGTTTGTATCATATACCCTTTATTTCTTCTTCAAAAAACCATAAGTGAAATTTTAAATAAATAAACATTAAAAAATAATGTGTCATGGTTTTTAAATATGGTGTAGATGGCTTTCTTACCTTTAACATTTTAATTGACAATACAAACTATACTGGTAACATAAAGAAGAATCAAAAAATGCAGCATCGATTGTTATAATTTAAATACAAAAATAAATATTTTATGTCTTAAATTTTATAGAAGCAAACATCGTTTTTAAATATATTGCATATTTGCCATAAAAACGATAAAAAATTATATTACAATATATTATGAACGAATGTTTGCTCAAAAGAAGTTTAACTATGAATTATTTGCATCTCTAAATTGTATATAGCTTTATTAACTGATACGTCATATGATTCATGGTCATTCTACGGTTATCTAATATATTCTATCCTCTTTTATAGATATATAAGTTGAATTATATTTAGCATCTATATCTATTAATGTCCAATTCGGAGTATATTACATAATGGATAGCTTTAATGCTTCATAATGTATTTCAATTAGCTGACCTGCTATAAAAATAAAATGTTTGTTCAAAAATATTCAAAAATGATTATTTACAGGTAAAGTTTAACTTTGGATCTACATAATACCATAAAATTTAAGAATATAAATTGATTCTTCTATATAATGAGAAGTAAATATCAAACAATAATAGTTAAAAATACGTCTTATGTTTAATCGTTAAATGACTATATACTAGCCTATTTACCAACAGAATAAATGAAACAAAGCATTCAAGTAGAATCCATGATGGTTCGATGGTAACTTTTGCCTGTAAACAGAAATCCAGTATTTATATGTTAAAATTCAACACACCTGGCTAGATTTAACTATATATCGTCTGTCATGTTTCGAAATATTGGCTAACGCAAATTTTAGTTATATTTGTATAATATTTCGTTTTTTCTATATATATCTTTACTTTCTAAATACAATTAAAAATATTATAATTATATAGTGCCATTAAACTTTAAAATCTTCTTTAAAATAGAATCCGGGCATCAACACAAAAAAACATCATAATTCATTGATACTGAGACGTATGGTATATTTCCACATCTTTTTAAAGTATATAGGGATGAATTATAGTATAAAGGGGCGACTTTTATTGGATTGATCAGTTCAAATATAGGGACTTCTCAATCTAGATAATACTAAGAAAAAAAAGGTTTTTACTCAATATTTGAGCCAGTAGTAAAAAAACAACAGATAGTAATTTTGTCCGTAAAAAACTTAGTATGATCAATGCAGCATTTTATATAAAAAAATAGATTTAACATCTATAAGGTGTTAATGTATATTTCCATATTTCTTTGAAATTATATACTCGCCTAAAAATTATCCCATACTGAAAATATCCCTACATATTCGAATAGAAACTACTGAAAAGCCTCTTTATATCATGTGATTTTGTTTGATGATCACAGTGTATCACGTAAATGAAAGAATTAAAATAAAAGACTTTTTTATAAGATAACTTAAGAATAAAAATTTGTCACTATTTCGTTATTTTTTAATCAATAAGAACATGTAAATTGATATTTTTATATTCATTTTACTAATTGGGTTTTATAGTATGGCATGATGCAGATTTTTTAGAAATCAGTTCAACGCAAAATCTTTTTTTTTAAGTCTTGGGAAAAACACCTATAACCTTTGTTGTTTTTCATACTCTTAATTTGCTTCTTTAATTTTCCAAAATAAATATCACTTAAAATTTATTGATCATAGCATCATAAATTTTTGTTGACTTTTTCACACCATTGCTTATAAATTACGTAAAAAAAGTACAATTATAATTTAATAATACATATTTTCAAATTATAAAATAAATATGCTCAGAATAGATGTAAAAATCGGAAAAGAATCAAAAATATCTTGCTTTTAATGAAAAATAAAATCTAAAAACATAAAATGTATGCGTTGTATAATTTAAATCATATGCTTAATTATGAGCAATTGCATTTCAGTAAACAATGTAAAAAAGAAGAGATCAATAAAATATCTATTAAAAACATATAACAGCTTATTAAATTACAAACCGCTTGAACTTTTTCAGATGATTTAAATTTCATTTGCAAAATCTTATAAAAAATGATATGAGCACAATTTATATTTCTGAGTTGTTAAAGGCATTATATATTATAAAACTAATTAAATAATTGTTTTTTTCACACCATGAAAGATTGATAGAATTTGAATCTTTAATTTGTATCTATCATGCTTGTTTTTCTTTATTGTATAGTGTTATAGATTTTTTTATGCTATCTAAGCATAAAAATTAAGATTTAAAATGCAAAACTACTTGATTATTATTTATAAAGTAAGATACACAAATTATTTTGCATAAAAAAAATAAAACTTTTATAAATTCTATTGGTCTTAAGCAGCATCAAAGAGAAACTTGTGATCCTAAATAGAGGCGAATTTTTCTATTAATTCAACGCCAATAATAGATTTGCATAAAAATGAATACTTTCATAAGATAATTCTTTAAATCTTATTTTAGATATATTTAAAGTATGAAAAATGAATTCAATTCAGATGTATTTTATGAAGAAACGACAAGGATAAAATAAATAGAATTATATCTAAAAAATTTTGTTTTGATATTTTTGTATTTGAACGAGCTATGATATATGAAATGAAAAAAATTTGCGTCATTATATGATTAAAATAATACTAAACCTAATTTATTATAATTTGCTTTTCAATTAATTATATATATAATATAATTCACATTCCACATTTTTTGTATACTTTGTAAATTATTCAATAACCAAAGATGCATAATTGAATATCTAATCATTTTATGTGAAATAATTACAGGTTTAAAAGATTTTTAAAATTATTTACACAAAATATTTACAATTTAAATTACTTTAATTTAAAGAAGACTTACCAGACGATTAAACAAAATAAATAAAAATTAGTAATTAGAATACAAATTCATTTGGATGACAAATTATATACAAATAATAATATTTTTCTGGCGATTTATATCTATTTTTTTTAATTGCTTGTTTTTAATCCTATCATTGACCTAACACGAGCTGAAAAAATAGTGTAATAGTAGTTGATTTAATAAAATAATCATTATATTTTCCAATATTTAAATGTCAGATTTTTTTAAAGAAAAAATATTTAAACAAACTCTCTGGAGGTTTTAAATTAAGATATACACTATTTTAATTTTATGTTAGATATTTTTGAAAAATATTTTAAATTTTTTTGAAAGCTTGATTATTTTTTTTAAATTTGGATTTTAAAAATAAGTTTGAACTAATTCGAAGTGTTTTTAGTTGAATAAAAAGTTTGTCTATTTATTAAAATACCCATAAAAATCTGTGTAAAAAATAAAGTTCAATTTTTATTTGTTAGTTTGTCAAATTACTATCATCCTGATCTTTTATTTAATCTAATTATCTTATAACGTATTATAAAACAAATTATAAACGCGTCAATCCTCATTATTTTTTTTTGTGTTTTGCATTTTAAATTCGCTTTATTTATTAATATCCTCGGATATCTTTTGTACATCATTAACATGCATCTAACAAAGGCGCTACTTGGAAAGATATGAAGTTGACGAATATGTGTCTTTAGATTTCACTGTTTAAGATATGAGTATTAACGTGATTTACGATCTTACTTCCGTTATAATATATTTTACAGATTACCACTTGAATGTTTTTACATAGGCCTCAAGCTTATTCAAAGTAAAACAATTCTGAAATATGATGAATTTTTTTGTATCTAAGATGAATTATATAAGTTGTACGAAAGTTTTTTAGTAGAAAATCGATTTAAAATCATTTTGGCTCTTAAATCAGATACTTTCATTTAATTTGATTTAATTTCATTTTAGCTGTTCTTTACACATTTACGACCAAATGAAACCAGTAACGTATAAATAAACTTCATGGGATTTTATAAAAGAGCAAAAATTAATTATTTACGGATTTAATTATATAATGGCATAAAACAGTGGCCAAGCGTCCAGCGAAAATAATTATTTTAAAGATGAGATCATTTATGCAACTACTGTAGAAAATATATTTCACGATTATCTTTTTAATGTAATCTAGGCCTAAGTTTTATATTTTCAAATCAATTAATGTACCATTTACTTACAAATAGCAAATCGGTCAACTAGTTTTTACAATATTACAGTAGACCTGGCTTCGAATTGTGATGTGTTCATAAACCATACATAAATAAAACAGAAGTATTGTTTTTAATTCAATCTATTCAATATAATAAAAGAAATATAATACAGAAATTATAATTGTAAAGATGCCATTTTAAATATTCAAAAAAATATATTCGCAAATATGAGTAAACAGAAATCCACGTGAATCTAAAAAAAGCACAAACTAGTGGCTCAAAATTTAAAAACCCATAATAATTTCTGTACGTTAACATATTACGGATAAAATATCATCATTTGATTCCAGATATATAATCTTGAATTTTGCCTTCACCCATGAATTAGACGTTATATTAATTAAATCTGACCGTCATGTTTATACCAGAATTATGTGAAAGTGAATTATCAACATGCTGCACCGTAAAAATGATCAGATTTGAATATTAACATGATTTCTGGTTGCGGAAAAGTTATAATTATAGGTAGATTGATCTGATTCTACATCATAAATTAGTAATCCACCATATAACCTACTTGTTTATAAAAATTTGTGGTGTAAGTTGTAATTAGAAGCTTGTTAATAAGGTGATATGTCTTTTATTGCGGATAAATCATCTAATCTTGAAAATACACACCACATATAAATATAAGATTTTATATATGTATTCTGATAAATAAAACAAATGTCTAACATAATTGTATAATAAGAACTATCGAAATAATTAAAGATAATTAAGAATATAAAAAATATTTCCTGGTTACTTGAAACCATTGTTTAAAAAATCTGCTCGCAAATCAATGTTTCTAAAAACCACATATTTTTTATTTCAATAACGTACATGATAGCTAAATTTGTGAATCATAATTTGGTATATATTTTTTAGTGCCCTTCTGAATTATACAATGTTGATTTTAGACTCCTATATCAAATCAATGATTTTTCAAAATATCGACCTAAACTTTAATTATATATTTCTTTTTTTAAATTAGTATCTATCGTCTGGTCAAGTAGTTATATAAATACCAAAATATGTAAAAACTAGAAGTATTTTTTTTTGTGTGGCAACTATTTGGATTTTTGAAAATCATCACGATGTGAAAATAAACCTTGGAAAATACAGAATGATTTTGTTTTTTAGAATGATCTAATGTTAAAACAAATGGTGTTTTATTGTGGATAAAAAAAGCATATCTTGTGAAAAATAAATATGATAATGGAAATATGTATAGATGCGGTTTATCGCTCTGTCTTTAGGAAAATACACACACAATTACGTATGCAATTATAACTTCGTTTGTTATTTGTATCAAAACATATCTAGGCTATACCTAATAACAGCTAAATCTATTATTCGTATTTTTTCATTAAAGCACAAATATACTCATTCTATACATATAAATCGCACATATACATTTCTTTCGATACTGTACTATTTTATGAGCACAAAATTTTTTAAAAAACTTTATAAGTAATAAGCTTAACCATAGCCATATATTTAATGAATTTTGAAGAAGCATATATATTTATCGATACCGTTATTTAACTCAATATTTGTGCATCCAGAAGAAATAAAACAAACAAAATCATTTGCGATAGCGCATGTTTACAAAGCTTTATTATAATTTTGAGCCGTAGCTACCCTAGAAAATACATATTCTATAAAAATTGATCAGATTATTAACGTCTAAAGATCGCACATTGCACATTGATCTCACTAATTTAAAAATATTTGAGCTACGGACGGACATAGATGCAGAAATTCATATTTAATGTATTGATTATGTGTAAATCTGGAGTTTACGATCTTATTAGTAAATTAGATTTGTATTTTTATATTTAATGCTTGTGTCAAATATTTTGAGAACGGAGAAATATAAAACTGCATAGGCAAACGAGCATACAATCATAAATTATAAACCACATCAAACTTTTTTTGGAAGAAAAACTTGGTAAATGATGCAAAAAAAGCTTTCTCGTATTAAACGCTTGTAAATAATAATAACTTATTGATACCCGACGGATATAAAAGAAAAAATGCTTATATATTAAGGCTTGATATGGTGATCGATAATTATAAAAAAATAAGATCATACCGAATAAGTGTAAATATTCAGATATATACCCGCACATAATGTGATATATTTTTAATATGTAAAATATCATTAAGTATACTGTATTCCTTCCGTAAACGGTAAATAAAATTATTTTTTAATGAAATTTCTAGGGTTCTCTAAATGGTGTTTTCAATGTTCGCAAATTAAAGAACTTCAAATTAAAAAATTATGATTATATAAATTAAAGATTTACAAACCATAAAAGGAAATAAAATACGAATGCTCTAAAACAGATGAAAAATTTCTGATGTTTTAAAACATTGTTTTTTGGCAAAATTATTTTTTTATGATCGTCAAACACTCTAATATCTTAGATACAATAGAAACGAAATATAACTAAAAAATATATATAATAATTGTAAAAGATAATATAAATGCTTTAAGAGAATAAATATAACTTAATTTATTTAAATTAACACCATAAAATAAGGATTAACCATAAATCAATTTCTTTTCAATTTTATTTTCTTTTCAAAGAATTAATTGATGGTTTTGAAGACTTTATCACCTTTTGCCTTTTATGAGAGTGTAAAATATAACAAATTAATTTTATATTAGCTAAATTAATCGTTAATAAACGTGTTTGTGTGACTTTAAACTTGAAATTTTATAAATTCATATACCCTGAACATATTTTTTTATACCCTTTTCCTCAAGCTAAACTTTGTGTATGGCACCAAACATATTCTGTTTTTAATTTAAAAATTCCAAGAAAAAATCCAGTATACATTCTAAATTTTTTATGCAGATATGCTTTGCATAATTTATGCTCTTTTATTATATAGATATAGATATATATGTAATGTTTATAACTAAAAGTAAACAAAAACTGTATCTTCTTCTTTGGTGAATAAATACAGAAAATTGTGTAGTTTTCTGCTTTTTTATAGTTAGATATACAAATTGTATAAATATAAAAAGATTTCAGTCGTTTTGCATATAATTTTTTGCTGTTTAATCATAAAACATTTTAGACTATGTTAAGGCGTTGTTTTATATTAATTTTTTTCTGTTTTTTTCTATAATGTAAATAACACTAAAATCAAATTTAATTCACATCAATTAAGCATATCTAAAACTGGAACAGAGAAGCAAAAACTTACATTTTTACAAAAAGCATAGTGTTGCAAAATACTTTAAATTTATCGAACCTAAAACCGCAAAAACTTTTCAATCGAATAAATGCTTTTAAGAGATTTTATTCTTTGAATAAAAAACCTAGTTTTACAATATTAATACAATTTTTGCAATATCAGTTTATCTGTTTAATTAAAGCATAGTCAAAAAAATTATGAAATTAATATTGAACTTATAATTTAAAATCAATATTCCTAGTTTTCATGTTCTCGTACTAATAGATCCATACTAATTTATAATTTTATCATAAATAAACCTTGTGTGGGCAATCAGGGGTCTTTTAAGTACAAATGGCCCCAGAGGCAATTTTTGTGGTCTCATGAGCTTTTTATATTTACATTAATTTATTTAAGTTTTTTTGATAGACATTAAAAAAAAAATACAATCATAACGTTATTTGGGAACATGCTTTTTTTTCGTTGCTGCAAAATATAAGATGGTCACATGATATCGGTAATATTTAACTATGTTATAGATGCAAAATGCAAATATATTGTGCTTCTGCCAGAAAACAATAGTACTCTGCGTTGGTAAGAAAATCTCGTAAAAAGAAGCTGTTTAATAAAAAGGAAGACAAACAAAAATAAATCAAGCTACTTATGTACTTTGTTTAATATATTTAAAGGCCTACAGAGCAATTATCTGACTAGCTTGTCTATAACTAAGACTAATAATTCTATATAGCGATGTTGAGCTAATCTGGGAATGCATAATTAAAAAGGTATAGTGCATTGATCCCGATTGAGTTACAAAACTAGTTTCAAAAATTATCAAGAAAAACCATCACCAAAAGACAAAATGAAATGCCAGTTAATCTATAAGAAGCTTTTGTTTTTATTATAATATGTTTATACCTTTTTTCCATTACTGTCGATGATCTGACAGATAAAACGATTAAACTCTGGTTCTTATTTTATTCGCATTGATTGATCAAGACTTACACTGTTATGAATATTTATCGGCATTAGGAACATTAGCATGTAGAAAAAGTTACTATATTTATTCAAAAGCTAGCAGAATAACGTAGAATATTGCATGTAAGCTTATAATATTTAGTAGGTAATTGTACAGATGGAGCACGTGCAATGTAAGGCAAACTAGGAGGATTTATGAATCGGTCAAAAAAAGAATCCTAATCTATTGAATAACATTGGATTTAAAATCTACAATTTTTTACATAACAAGCGCGACTTGGCATCGTCAAGTTAATAATTTGCTGAATTCAGAGTAATTTACCTGCTTTGTTATTATTAATTATAATTCCAAAGTTTTTGGCTCTCGAAAGAGCGTATTTTTACAAAGGTCTTTGTGCTTAAAGAACATATTTTATCTTTTTTTAGTAAAATGGATCAGCCCATTCGATCGAAAGTTTAATCATTCTGTCAAAACCTTGATTTTTTTATAATATCGCACAATAACAGAATGAGCACGAACTGTAGATACAAGGAAAGAATAAAAATGTGTTTTTCATAAAAAAAATTATAGTCTTTCAAAAAAATCTGATTTATTTTTTAAATATAAAATTCATTACGCAAGATGGCATTCTTGGGCTGTGCTTGTAAACTAACTTTATAAATATGCTCATAAAATAGTCTCGATGGTAATTCTTTTGACATTTGTGGCGTTTTAATCACTGCTATTTTGATTTAAAAATCTTGATAAGCTTTTTCATGTTATTATTCATAGAAATATCATGCCGTTTATGTGATAATTACATATTATACTTTACGAAATAAACCATATACCTCCAGGTTTCTTCTATTATTTCATGTATAATGTTTTCTAATTATCTTTAAATTTTGACATTATATTTGCCAGAGATCATATGTAAAATACACAGGACCTTGAAAATTCTACAGTTTGTAATAATTTGCCTATTTTACTGTATCTTATAGTACGCAATTCACATTTTGTATGGCTTATATAAGTAAAATTTGCAATAAGTGCGATGCTATTCACCAATAAAAAAAACAAAAAATGCTCTTTTTATGCGTTATTTTCTATTTTTTATATTTTTCATGGGCTGACCTCGGTTTACACTCATTGTTTCATGGATTTATACGTAGGATTTTTACACTATATTTATTATGATGCGTAAAGACCTAAAACGACTCAAAAGGTCTTCGATAAATTGCTAGATGATAGTAACCGCTTTAACTTTTTTTTAAGTAGTTGGAGCACATGAATTAGACTAACTTTATAATTATATTAAAACAGAAAAAATATGCCATAATAGAACCGGTAAAATTCCACATCATCTTTATGTCAATAGATATAGCTACATGGGTATCATCGAAGAGGTATAGTAATTTTCTATTTTAAATTTTTATATATATATTTTCAAAGGCGAATTAAAGCTTTATAAATTGTTTTTATATTTCGAAAGAATTTGTTTTGTGATGCAGCTATTTGTAAACATATTAATTGCAGAGAAATTTTGCCATGATATATTTTTTTGCCTAGTTTTTTGTTTTATTAGACAATTTAGGTCAAATTTCGACTTTATATTTACTTTTGCTTTTGCTCTAGTTGAGTTTCATCTGTGGAGTTATAGAATATTCAGATGTTAAAATGAAAGATTAAATTGATAAAAATATAAATGAATAAAGATAAAATGTTTAATTTACCTTTCAAGTATTCTCCTCTCTGCATTTTTAGCATGTATTCACTTTTTTTTTATCTTGGATATGGTAGTCAGCATTAGAGTTTTTCTTTAAATTCATTCTTCATATATTTTCTTAAAGATTTACATATGATGATATTTAATTTTGATATATATTTTCTTCATGCTTTTTTATCTTTAAATTGCAATATTTTTAGTTTTTAATTTTTACCCGTATTTGCTAGCCAAAAAAGTAGCTTGGCTGAAGAACTTGTGATATTCTAACAATAACACACAAGTATATAAAACTATAATTGAATACAAAAATTTAATATAATTTATATAAGCTATTAGATTTTTTTATGGTTAAATATTTTCTCGGGATATTTTTTTATGGATTTCTTAGGATCACTAAATACTTTTGTCATATTTTTATCCATCTCGAGCTTTTCTTGCTTCTTTTTCTTATTAAAATATATGACTATTCTCTATGTACCAATTATTGTCTTCAAAAATTTGATGCTAATGATTTAAATGGATAATGCTTGTTTTGCACATCTAAATAACATTTTTACCTATAAAGAAATTTAGCCAGTGAATTTACGGCATTTTTAAGATTTAGATGTGCATCATATGAATCTATTGATCACTCCTATCTTCTGTTAAACATGACGTAATACATGTCTCGTTTGATAGTATGAGCAAACGAGGTATTGAGGTTTTATATTACACTTATAATGATAGTCGTATGAAACTCGGTTATTGTTTCATCTATACTCTCTCCTCTTCTGTCATGTTTATTCCTCCATATTTAAAGTACGCTGGTAAAATATGTATGGTCAGTTTTTATTTAATTTAAAATAAGCATAGGATTCGATTTATGGTAGTTTAGTAGCAAATCAAACATAAATATCGGATCCAATAATTAAAAATTATAAAAGTGAGTAGTATTGAAAATAATGGAACAAAATTATAATAGATACACATCTTAAAACAGATATTGACATAAAAATAAATCACATAAAATATATAATAGACCATCAATATTTTCATTATATTATATGCCCATGTATATTTAAACACATAATTGTTCTTTTAAGTAAACTTTTGATACGCGAAAATATTGATAAGAAGTAGTGCGTAACATGAAAACTTATTTATATCATTAAGCAAGTAGCATTTATAGAGCATACAAATTAAATACAAAAAATATATTTTATTATAGTAATAATTTGAAACTTCATATTAAATAAAAATACAATATAGTGAAGAAGACTATAAACAAAATATAAAAGTTTATGATAAGAAAGGCAACAAAATGAATCTTTTTTTTCTGGTATTAGTATAATGAAATGGTCATAATGATTCGTTTGGTTGACTGCTTTATCTTAATAGTCGATACATAATGTAAATTACATTTAACTTGTTTCTATATGTTATAAATCATAGTTAAATCCATCATATCTATAAAAATTCGCTTTTGTCAAGACACTTGAATCCATATATTTTGACAGAATAAAATAATTTTGTGAAAAAATATCAGGGGAAGGTATCATTTGTTGCATTAAGGAGCTGTGCAATAATTTTTAATGGGCTACCTACGTCTTAGTAGATGGGATTTATAAAAAGAAGGAAATTTACCTGTAGATAAAAACTGCAAATATATAAAAATTTTACTGAAATTAAACGCTTCAACAATATAAATCTAATTTTTTTTTCAAAAGATCAAGATATGTAAGATTTTATGATATTTCTGGTCTTAACAACTTGTATTCTAATATTTTATTTTCCAATTTTAGAGGTATTAATCTATAATAAAAAAGCAAAAATTATTCATATTTTTAGCTCATATGCTATATTCCAGTCATTCTTTATACTTATACGAACAAATCTTAACTAAAATAATATCACCAAGTTCGTAGAGAATTTTTAGAACATTTTATGTGAAATGATTTACATCGATATACTAAATTTATGAAGCTTGGCACATACTATTTTTTATTTTATTTTGTAATTTTTTCGATGCTTTATTGTATTGAATTTTTTATATGTGTCACCTTATTATTTTCTCTATTCTATAATATAAACATAAAAAGTTATTTTTTATTGATTCTTTAGCTAGACTTATTATTCTAAAAGTTAAATTTTATTTTGAACTAATACACATTGTAAATACAAACTTCAAAAAAATTATTATTATATGTATAAAAATACCGATCAATGGCCAATAATGGGATTACTATAAATGTATTAGTTTATTTTTACCCAATTCGGGTATAAATATAGAGATTTAATGATTTTTTTACAGTTAAGTACTCAATTAAACTTGAAAAATATATTTAAAACCAAAAAAAGAATACATATCTATAAATCAGAAAATTATGATTAACTTAAAATAGACCCGAATCCATTATATATCTTTTTAGGTAATTAGAATCAATCACAAAGAAAAAAATTATTGAAATATATTATATATATTTTTTATGACTTAGAAAGAAAATTTACAAGAAGTATAAGTGTATCTCTTTAATTCTTGGTTATATCTCTTAGCGTTTAGATAAAATTTCTAAAATTATTTCATTGATAATGATTTCAAATATAAAAAAAAATCTGTTCAACAGAAATCGAATATAATTTCAATGTTGATGTTTATGTTTAAATTTCCAGATACAATTTTTTTTTTTGAAATAAAAAATCTTTATTGCTTGGATAGCCTGTTTTTTTTGAATAAGGCAAATAAAATATGTCACTGAGTTTGTAGCATTTAAAAAAAGTCTATTATCTATAATATCGAAAAAGGATGTAAAATTTGTATTGAAACTTTGATTAGATACATATTTAACTATGTAATTAAATATTATCATATAAATTATGTCAAACTTAATTAATATCTATGTTGGAAATCGAATTTCAAAATTTTATCACCAAGAAGTATTTATATTCAATTGACACTCAATAAATAAATATTATTATAGAAAAATGCAAATTAGTTACACTTTGATTTTAATTATTATCCAGATATTTATTCCCCATTTTCGAAAAAGTTTCTTTCATGATATTTTTTTGAAGTTTTTCTATATTTCATTGGTTTTTATTCGAGCAAATATTTACACTTTGCCGCATAATGTATACATCAATTTCTAAATAATATATTTCTTATATTAATGTATATTGTTGTCTGTATATACCCTTAAAATATAATCAAACCTCTGATTTATTTCTAAAAAACAAAATAATAAACTTTATCGAATTTATTCATAAATTAAACAAAACAATCTATATTCGATTTTTTTTATTTTAAATATTTATCCCATTTTATTTATATCATATTTGTTTTTGTAGAAAAAAATGCCTGGCTTTGTTATTATTCTAGATTGATATATAATGGCAATATTATTCGATCTTCTATGATTACTATCTGTGTATATGGAACGTTTTTATTAATTAATATGTTAATTTCAGATTTGAACTTAAGTCATTGATAATACTTGATTAGATATTAGAAAACCAACCGACGATCTAATAAGATTTCAATTTTTTTGTAATTATATATCTTCTATCTATAGTTTTTAGTTCAAATATGTAATTATCTATTTATAAAACCACAATAAAAAACTATAGGCATCATAATATTCTGGTTTAATTGTTTTTGTAATACCTTCTTTTTTTATGTACAAAAGTTCGCGTGTAAGCATTTTTTTATATTCAACATTTCTATGTAATATTATATTTGGCCATTATCAGTAAAACAACGATATTAAATTATATAATAGTATTCTTTTATAAAATACCTTATTTATTTATTTATTTTGAGCCAAGGATAGTTTCGAAATTAAACAATGAAATTTTCGTAAGAACTTCAAATGTGCATATTAATAACTCTATGGATCTGACGCAAATGCCAACAACTTAAAGGCAGGAAAGCCTTATAATATTTTACAAAAAAAAGACCTTCCAGATTTTTATGCTGAACCATCAATTTTATAGAACATGAAATAATATTCATATTTCTGATCTTTCTTCAATGAATCAAATAGATTCCTTCCATTTATTTTTCTCTTATAAAAATCAAAACAACCAACACGGATTAGATTTAATTTAGGAACGATCAAATGGAATTATTTCTCATCACCAGATGCAATTTTTTTGTGTTATTGATCTTGTAACATATGAAGAGTATTTTCAATATCTTTCATATGCAACTATTTTATAAATAAGATGGATTTTTTTTATTTCTCAATTGTCACTTAAAATCATCTGAATTTTTTTATACAAGAAAATGTAATTTCTTAAAAACGATGGAATATTTTATCTCAAAAACTACTTTTTATTATTTTAAATCCTAAATTTATAAAAAATCCATCTTCTAAAGAGAAATTTTTTAAATAAATTTCATTGAAATGTATTGTTTCTTTAAGTTTTTTAAAAATATAATTGATTATGCTTTAATTTTGCATTAAATATGCAAAACGAAAAATTGGCGTTGAACTTTTCTAAATCTTGATATTTTTGAACTATTTATAGATTTAAATGCAAAAAAATCTGATTTATAGTTTTATATATGTATTTTTGTATTTTTGATGTTATTTATTTACAGTATTTCCTTTAATCCTTTATAGTAATTTATATATTATGATTATGTTAATTTGCGCATTTTTCTATGAACTTGGTATACTTTTCTTCTTTAAATACATTAGTCACATTATAAATATTTTATAACGCATTCATCGGTTGCCGTGGATGGATCTTTGGTTCTATGTTCATGAAGTGGCGGCAAATAAAAAAAAGCATGAACATTTTCATATTATCAGTTAATTTAAAGAAGAAAAGATCTTGATGAAGATGAACGGCCAGCATTGGTTATTATAATTTAATAGTATATATGACAAAATGCTCTAGAAAGCCGGTTTTCCTTTTGTTTAGTAAAAAAAGTCAATTTATATTTATTTTTTATATACTGTGCATAACTTTAATAATATGGTGCTTCAATTCATATTTTAATCAGGTTTAATGTTCCTTTTTTTCAATGATTTACTTAGTGTTTATATTTGGAAATCAGTTACTTTTTTTTTTGTCATTGTTATATTAGCTAAGATAAGTGTAATAAGAACAAGAACCCTATATAGTCCGATTTTTATTGAATGAATTTACGCACATAAAATTACAAAAATACATGTAAATACAATATAAAACTTTGTAATTTTACGTTCAAATTCAAAATAAATAAAGATGCGAGTTAAAATTTGAGTGTGAAGGGTCTTTCCCAGGTAAAACGGAATAAAATCTAAAAACCGAGTAATTTAAAGCCATTAAGCATATTTTATTGGTTGATATGCATAGAAATTATACAATTTAAGCGATTGTAGTGATTAGTATAATATATGGCATTGTGAATAAAAGATATAGTATAGAAATATATAATTCCAATCTTGAATATGTAATTTAAAAAAGAGTGATCTTTTAAAAATATGTAGCTATTTTCAAACTATAATAATTAATATAAGAAGATGCGTAAAGCAAGTTAATTTTATTTTAAATAGTATAAAATAAGGGATGTATTTTTTTAGAGAAGCTGTAATAAAAAAAGATTATAGCCTGTTGCATATTTTTCTTATATTAAAAAGCTATATCAACTAATAAAATTGTATTTTTGAAGTTACATAAAACTAAAATGCATAAATATACAATATTTTAGATTTTTAATTATTAGTAATATAATCAAAGCATGCCAATACATTCTTACAATATATAGAGATTGTAGATTGAACGTCGTGAATATAAAAATTAAACTAAACAAATTTTTAATTTTTTTTACCATTTAAAACCCATAGGATTATATAAATTAGATTATGCAAAAAATTAAATATCAAAACAGTAATATAAAAGAAATTTAAGTCATATAAAATTTGGGTAGGTATATAATATTCTATTAATAAAATATATTTTACGCATATTTGTAGATCAATAATTCATTATAAAGTTTTATAAGCTAATTTGTTGAGTAGAATCACACGTGTATTCAAATAAAGGGACAAAAAAATCTGTTTATTCAATGTATAAGAAAAATATGATGCTTTATAAATGGACAATTGACTATATGTGACAATACGCAAAATAATTAAGATTAACTATTATCGCCATTTCTTAGATTTATGCAATAAGACGGCTATTTTAATGATCCCATATTTTATTTGAAAAATATTTTAAAACGGGATTAAGGTTTATATACATAGACCTAATACGTTTTCATACATTGAAAAAACATGAAACTTACCTATAATGAGGTTTCTGCATATATTAATATATAAATTCTATAATTTATAGCTCAGATGTAAGATTATCACAAAAATATGGATATTGGGCCATATATAAAATATATATCAATTACTTTCTAAAGGTCTTTTTAATAGTTTAGATAGATTAATTTATCTTACTTAACTTTTGACGATTTATATAAATTTTTTTTATAGATCCATGCAATGAAAAATTAATAAAAATATTTTGAATCATTTACAAATTTTATTTGCGTTACATGGTTTTAATATAATTATTATGTTTAGCTTGCAAGCTATGCGAACCTTTATATCAAATTACGATATATATCAGAATCATTAACTGTGTTACTTTCCAATTATAGAATTTTAGATATCAAAAAATGATTAATTTTATTATTATTATAAAATATGAATTTATATGGTAAATACACTATTTCGCTCATCGAATTCTTAGAATCAGAATTACACATTTAATCAAAAACATAAACATATCTTCAAAAAATACCAATATATAAATAAAAAGTAAGAAAAGTAAAAATAATCTTTACATGATCTTACATATAAATTTATACAGATTTCCTAATCGTGCAAGCATAAAAAATTGTCGAAACATAGAAAAACCTTTAAGAATAATATTTTCCTTTAAACTATAAAAAAAATTTTTACTAAACTAAATACATCATGTTTTTAGATTGATAAACTTATTAATCTATTTATCTTTTATTTTTTTGATTTAATGATTACTTAAATTATTTTAGATTGAAATTATTCTTAGATAAAAGATAATATAAATTAAAGAAACAAAGAGTTTCCGAAATCAAAAATTTATCATATAAAAACTATTTTTAACAGATTAATCAAACCTTATATATTATTTTCTATAATGTATGTTTGTGATACAAAAAAACATATTTCAATGGTTATATATATCTATCTATTTCTTTTAGAAAATATTTAAAAATATCTTTTTATTTAGCAACGCTTATTTTGAATTTTTTAAAGCTCTTTTATATTTTTTGTATGCAGATTTGTCATAAAAATCAACTTTTTTAAAGAAGAATTTTATGCAGTGTAATAATATTTTATTTTATAGAGCCGCTTTTATAGATGAATTTCTAGTTTTTTAGTATAATACATTTTGTAAATCTTTTCAGTGGCAAATAATATACTTTTGTACAATCAGACTGAATAAATCAAGAAAAATTTTTCTCTATCGAGTGCATAAACTTATTATAGGCGAAAATAAAATAATACATTTGATACAACAAGTAAAACTGTTTTAAACAATAAGAAATATAAAATATTATGTGTTTAATTTATATTATGAACGATATATTTCTTATCTATTTTAAAATACACATATGACATGAAAAAATCACAATTTCTATTGAGTCACCTAAACAAATTTAATTTTAAAGACTAAAAAATAAATACAAAAAATAAACTAAGTATTATTTTAAATACGTACAATTTATCTAATTCAGCATTTCTAGTTTTTTCAATCTAAACATAAGATAGGATATTATATTACAGTAATGCAACACAAATTACTAACTTTGAAAATCTGAAAATTTTCATATGATACAAAAAAAATATATGATATATGCTATTTTTTTTGTTATAAAATTATAATTAACTGCAAATTTGTAATTGAACATTAAAATTAATAAATTTTACATTCAATAATTTACAAGCAATCAATAAAAAAATGCTACTTTCAGAATTGGGATTTTGCGTTTGTAAATGTTTATTCTCGTTTTAAGAACCCTTATTTTTTGAATATGTAGATTGATTTTAAAACATAGTTGTGATTAAAATCTTATATTTTATTTAATCGTGTCTTAAAATGACTTACTCTATATTAAAAACCATTTTTGTATAAAATTCATATAGCAATGCATTATCTGGTATCCGAATCTATATAAAAATTATGAAATTATAAATTCAAAGATTGGAAAATATTATTTTGTAAAAATGTAGTAAAATAAATATATAAAAAATCTTAGTATGATATAATAAGATTTATAGTTCAGAATTACCTGCATAATGTGCGAAACTTTCTCAATTTATTTTCTTCCTATTTAGTATTTAGTCGCATATCAATATATGCTATGTTCAAAGATTTGCTTTTATAATAAACTAATATCATTAAATGTTGATATAATGTTTTGAACGATTTATTTATCCATAGATCATAATCATGAGTATTTGAAATGATTTTTCAAAGGAATATCTTACGATACTACATTCGGACTAAAAACACAGTGATTGGCTAATAAATCTTGATGCGATCCTGCTTAAAACAAAACTTTATATGGAAACGGTCCTTTGGAATTTTTTTTTTGGTTACAAAGCATTATTATATAAGGCAAGTGTTTCTGGGCAGCGAATCTGCTCACTTATATTCTATAATTGTTATTGATATAATTAAAAATTATAGTAAAAAAACAGAAAAATTGACAAGAAAAATATCAACGTCGATATTAATACCGTCATATTTTTGTAATTATCACAAATTTTTATTATTTTTAATATATCATTGTAAAATCAATTGTTTTTAGATATCAAAGACCATTAAAAATGCGAAAGAATCTTTATTTTATATCTATGAATAATTCAAAGCTCGAACAATAGTTAAGACAAATAATATATAAAAAAACGAATTTTTACAAAAATTAATATCTTATATTGTGTAAATATATAATATTCAAGGGAATTAACATATTAAAGACAGAGAAAAACAAAGATTCGCTTTTAATTTATATTTTAAAAAATAATGATGGCTTAATATAAAATGTATCCTCAAAAACGAATGATATTAATATAATACAAATTATGTTTAATGACACAAAAAAATATATTGTGGCTGAAATAAGATAGGTTTTGCAGAATAAATTTTTTTAAATGAAAATTGATACAAAGATTATAATATAAATATTAAATGCTAGAAAAACTATGAAATTCTTCATTTAGTTTAAAATATTTTCTATATCCGAGCATAAAATATGGATGATATTGAAAAAACAAATATAAGTTTAGTCAAGTTTTAAAGATATTATTATATCTAGTTCAAGATTTTTTTGTTCTTTTTATTATAATTTATAAAAAAATTAAATCTAAATTAATGTAGATCAATGAAATGTTATTCCATGTAAACTATAATTCTAACTAAAAAAATACATATATTGCTAAATAACATCATAAAACATCATGCTGTTCTCTATCTGTAAAATAATTCTTAGGCAGAACCAAAGGTCCTTAACTCTCAAAATTTTATGTATTCTAACCAGAAAAAATATACAATGAATTAAAATTGATGATATAAAAATCAGTATATCTTATTATAGTCAAGTTTTTATTGTTAAACATAACAAAAAGCTATCAGATAATTGAATTAGCTGTATTTTGGTTTTTTTAATGGTTAAACATAATCAGAATCATATTATTCAATTATTTTTCACGCGTTTATCAGACTTTTAATTTAATCGAGGAAAATTTAAACCGAATATGTATTTTCGTTTTTTTAAAACATTAAATAACTAAATAAAATAAATCGATAAAATGAGTAAATTCAATTTCAATTATTATATAAAAAATAAAAATGAAAACATCAGAAAAAGACTTTGTCCATTTTTATCAAGAGAATTTAAATTTTATATTGCAAAAGGTTGCTTGAAGACTGGTTTGATCATATCAATTATGAAAGAGTTTAAAAATGAATATTGAAATATGTATTAAAGATATTATGTGGCTTTCGATGGTTTCTGGTTGAAAATATTTTGGCTGCAAATTAAGCGTACCACTTATCCTAAATTTAACATGTAAAATATCTATGGCAATGGGGTGAAGAGAAATTCCAAGATGTAATTAACAGAACATGTATTGACATTTTCAAATAATAGATTTAGCCTTAAATTATAAAATAGGATTGTGTTTACTACGTCACTGAAATGCCATAAAAATTATTAATATAAGATTAGAAACCAATCACCAACTTTTGATATTTAATATATGCCACTATATACAACCAATGGGGCCAAGAAGGAATGTAAATAGAGAACGTAGCTATAATGATCGGTATTTCAATGTATGCACACCAAGATAATATTCAATTTAAAAGAAAAATAAATACGTTATAAAGCTTTATTGTGCTTATGTGTAAGTTTTTTAAGATATGTGAAACATGTCAACGTTTATCAACTAAATAATTGTTTTTATTGAAAACAATTTCATTAAGATATCCATATAAACAAAATAAAATTGCAATAGGATCTGAAATTTTAATTAATTGTTTAATTCCCAACTTGTAATTTTTTTATTAATTCACACTATGCCTATGAATTAGAAAAAAATGAAAATGTGTTCATAGAAAAAATATTGTTTATGATAAGGGTATACAATATTTATGAGATTTTCAAATTTACGTGTGCAGGTTGCGCATAATAATGATGTATCTGTTTTATATATTTTATATACAAATTAAAGGCTTAAAACTGCAGGAAAGTTTGATTATAGCATGAATTAATACGATAACAACAAGTAAGGGAACATAGTAAGACAAGAAGATTACATGATGGTATTTTGAATGTTTAAAGCATAATCAATACAAATATAAAGCATCAATGCAAAAAATCCCAGCTGAAGCTAATGCCAAACTACAAACAATAGGATCGAGAAAAAAATTAAATGAAAATATCTTGATGAATATATAGATTGAAAAGAACACAAATATTCTGTATCTATTATAGTTGTAGAACTCGTACTGTAAAAATCAAATCTTAGGATTACATTGGACGCTTTTGTATAACTAAAGGCAAAATAAACCAATAAATACAATCTATCTAATTGATATAATTTTTAAAATATAAATTTTATCATTTTGGCTAATAGAACATTATTTTTGCTTAAACATGAAATTCAAATATTTTATAAAATTTTTATCATAAAGATTAATCATAACTAAATTTAATAAATTTTAATTTAAGTTTTGCAGAGCAAAAAAAGAGATGGAATATTAGATTAGCTTAGAGCTCTTGATTATTTGCAATCCAATATAAAGAAATTTAAAATTTTATCTCATCGGTAATTGCATTATAATATATTATGCATTTATTATTAAATAAATTTTTTAAATTGTTTCTTTTGTTGCTTTTATAATCCAGAATTTAACTAGTTTCATTTTACAGATCAACCAAAACAAATATAATATGATTAAATCTCTGAAGGTGTTTGGGTGTTGCATTCTAAGAATTACACCATTTCTTGTGCATTTTGGAACTTTTGCTTGTATTTTCATTTATTGCTTTTTTATAAAACAATCATCCATTACTTCAAAAGACTCTTTCCGACAATAAATATAATTTAGTAAGTGCCGAGTTTTTTAAAGGCTCTGCTTAAGCCTAATGGATAATTATTGAATAAAAAAACAAATTTTAAAAATGTTTTCTGGTATATATATCAATGCAATCATGATTATTTCAAATCATAATTTCCTTACTAAATATTATTTATAAAGTAGCATTTTAGACTTGAAAAACTTAAAATCGTAAAATTTGTATAACCAGAAAGTATTCAACTTTTTAATAATAAAAAAACACAGGTTTCTATGCCTCATTATTATTTCTAGCCCTAAGTATTGACTTATTTATGACAATAAAAATAAAAATATTCATAAATTAATACATTCATAGCTTTTTCTATATTGATCAAATGCGAAATTCATTAATGCTCGGTTTTCATCAGAATGCTTTATTTTTTTGCAAATCAATTCTAAGGTTTATATATAAAAAAATGAATACTTACTGTGATATATTTTTTTTTCATTGTAAAATTCATTTTTACTTCTAGAATTTCTTATTTTTTTAATAATCATCAGACAGTCATAAGTTTTTTTTATTTCGAAATAAACACGAAAGTTCCTAAATTTAAGGAAAATAAATAGTAACTATAAAAATTAGAACTTCTAGAAATCTTTCGAGGCTTATAATTTATATTTTTTTATTAATATGTGAGATGTACCTTAAGTTTTTTATTATATTTGAATTTTTTTCATCGCATACCTCAATATAAAAAGAAACATAAGATACGTTATATTCATATTTTTTTACAAAATATTCGTGGCTGATATATCAATAATTTAGTATTCATCTTTATACAGATCATTTTTTTGTATAGAATTATATAGTTGACTTTCTATCTTATAAGATTTTGATATGGAATAAAAATAATAGCTCAATTACCACTGTATGTTTATTATTTTATATTTTCACATTTTGTAAATATAAAATTTTTTTTTGAAAAGATTTTTATGCTCTGGTTTGTCTTCAATAATGTTTTTTTTCGCAAGATAAGCATCGGAAATCATTTTATTGTATATTATATATATATAAAATTATAAAACAGTTCAATGTTAGAGCCTTCTAATACACTTAGAAACCAGTTAAATTATATTTTAAAAAAAAAATTATGTGAGTGGATAAAAAGACATCACATAAATTATTGATAAAGAGGTGTCTATATGCTGTTGAAAACGCAAAAAGCGTTTATATAAAAATGATATGGTTTTCTATGAGCACAAATATCCAAAAATTCCGTCAAACACTTTCTTCCAAAAAACATTGTTGTTTACTGGCAATACAAAATTAAAGAAGCTTTATCTGCTTAGATTTTTTACATTTCACCGTGGTTCGATCTTTTGAGGTTAATAACATTAACCCACTGAAATTTATTTTAGCCATTTAACTACAACGCTTACAAATTTCAAATGAAATTGCACATGTTTATTAGCGACGCCGATGTCATTCTATCATTATAAGAAGTAATTTCGAACTTGAAGATATATTTCTTGTTTTTCCAGGATGTTTCTGAGTGAAAAATTTTTTTTTTGAAATAAGATATTTCGAAATCATATATTTTATCTGTATTGTCGGCCTAAAAACCGCATTGAATTTAAATGATTTTCTATTAATATTTTATGTGATAAATCTCTTAGAAACATGCTTGGAGATTTGTAGACAATACAGCCCATATACGTATAAAATTTGTTATATTTTGATTTTTAAGGTTTTAAGAATAAAATCAATAAATCTGTGCATTATAAAACTTATAATCATTTTGCGTCACATTTATATTTAAATTTAAGTGTAACTCATGTATTTTGATTGGAATGTCGCGAACTTTTTGCCATGTGCAATAATACAACTTTTAAAATGTTTTATACATTTTATATTCGATAAATTATATACATGCCAGACTAAAACATAAAATAGAAATTTATTTTTGCACTTTTGTATGAAAAAAAATATTGTTAAAATTTATATTTCAAGCATTCATATATCATTATATTTATGTTGCAAATAAAATAATTCATGCTATATTACAGAGTAAGTGTAAAAATACGATTTTTTCAAATAAAAACGGCATGAATTAATTATTTTTAGATTCTCATTACATTTCTGGTCTATTAAAATTTAACTAAAATTGTTTATTGAAGCTAAATCTGTATATTTGCCTATTTAAATCTACTATGGGTGCACAATACTAAGCAAAAATTTCAATTACAAAAAATACATGCAAAATATAATGTAATAATTTTGCAAATTCCGAGTTTTTGAATCTTGTATATTTTGCATCTTAGGAATTACTTTGATTTGCATATTACATCTAAATCATTTATTTTCAGAAATATTCTACTTTAAAGTTATGACCATCTTAATTTTAGTCTGTTAATCTTTGACTATTTTTTTAAAACTATTTTGAAGATAATAGAAATACGCAATACGATATTCAGAGTGATTATGACTTTGTTTTATAATCAGTTATAATAAATTCAAGTGCGCATTTACACATGTAAAATACTTTAAATATTTTTAAAACACAAAAAGCACAATTTATTCCTATGAAATAATTTTATCGCTAACAAATATGAATCATAAATTGATAGAAGTAAGAAAAATCTTTTAATTAGTTTTGATATATGGAATTCATGTGTATATTATATTGTCTTTTTTAAGCTAACGTACTAGAAAAAATTTTATTTAATAACAGTAAAAGATTGAGGCTTTTTATCTTTATTGTTGTGCCAATAATAATTATTTAATTCCCAAAAAATAGAATAGTACACATTTCAAATATTTTATAAGATAAAAAAATTTTTAGTATCTGTCTACATGTATTTATTTTATTCTGTTATAAAACATTTATCGGTTTATAAAACCTGGGTTTGGCAATCAAAATAAAAATACGCATTTCCTTTAGACCAACGTCTAGTCAGAAATAAAGGCTGATAAACATTTGGAAACAGTTTTAAAAGTGGATTTTAAGTGTAAAAAACAACACTTAAAACACAAATCACCAATTATATATATACAAATGTATATTTTTAGATGTAAATGGGTTACTTTAGATGCAAATAAAATTCAATTTGTCCAAAAATCATGTAATATTTATCATATCTTGAAAATAGTAATACTAGAACAAAATCAATAGAAATAAAGGTTTATGAATGAATATAAATAATTTCAGGTTTTCTTTTGTATTTTTTGTTCAAAAAAATTTTATAAACAGTGAAGATACAACCTAGCTGAAAATAAAAAAAAGAAGTGATTTAAATGAAATTTTTTCTGGAAAAATTTTATGTCTAATATATAATATAAGATTACCTCTTGCTATTTATATAGCTATAATGCACACAAGGTATATAAAATGTTACTTTTGAGTCAAACTTATGCATATAAAATAAAATTTACGCTTTAAAGATATATAAAAATATATAACATGATTCATTAAAGTATTTCCTAGAATTGCAACTTGTTTTATTGTTTAAATATAGATAATACTACAATATTACAATGAATATATTTTAAATTCGAAAATGACTTTTGAGATTGATTTATTTTGATAAATCAAATTTTAAAAGTGAGAAATACAATTTTTGAATATTGCAAGAATATTTTTTAGACCACGAAAAAATCCATTTTATATGTTTATTAATGTATGCTTATATGCCTTTGCCAATTGTGATTATCATATAATAAATTTATTAAATTTACATTCTTTTGTCTCACTCACATTGTATTTACATATAAATACAATTACTTTTAATTTTTTTTGCAAAAAAAGGAGCATCTCAGAACAGAAGCTTTATCCACTTTATAAATTGAACGCTCTGTGACAAGAATGATACTTCCAAAATTCAATAACTTTCTTTTACTTATGTTTTAAAATGTTTGTACATCATAAATATGAAATTTTCTTTGAAACATATTTTTTAAATTTTATTTATATTAAAAATTATTTAAAATGATCTTTTTAATCCTCCAAGTTTTCATTTCTTCTCCGTGCCAACCTTAATATGATTTAAAGTACGTATAGAATTAGTGGATTGTATAAAAATTTATGTCTATGTATACTTTGGGTAATCTAATCCTAAAATCTAGGATCGTGTGATTATAGTATTATTAGACTGCACTAAAGATACTTCAAAAAATATATTATGTAATATAAATCTAAAATATAATTTTCTTGCTCATTTTAATTTGCGAATATAAAAATACACTATCTCTAGAAATATATTTAATTCGTCCTTATTCGCTAGAATATACTCATAAAACCTTTTTTTATCAATTACTCATTAAAAAAAAGATGGGCAATTTAGCAGATTAACATTTATGTAATTCACAAAGAAAAACTTGGCTTTGTTTTCTAGCAATGGTAAGATTGAAAAACAAGAAAAAAAACTTAAGATTGCTAAGATTTAAATTGTTACACAAAATCAGATATATTAGTATGATTGAAATTTTCATAATAGATATCCTTCGCTGTCTTTTTTTAATTCTTTATTTTTTTATTTTAAATGCAAAATTATATATAGCAATAATAAAAAATCACTTTTAATCAATTAATTGCGTAATATATATTAAATTAATTTATATCTTAATAATGATTGTTCTTACTTTTGTGCAATTTACGGCTGAAGAATAAATTTATTCTACCACTATAAAAACAAAAATATCATATATTGTCTTAGTAAAAATATTTGTAAATGAGCCTGATAGATAAAATTTTTAAGCTTTAAATTTAGCAATAACTTTTTAATTTTAGAAAAATCTTCTTTGAACCATCACTTGACATAAATCTGAAATTCTCTATTTTCTAAAATACATAAAGAAACAAAAATAAGACGACAATATTAGTTTAGGTGTGATACCTTTATTTAATTTAGTCGTAGTAATGACGGTAAAGGTAATTTTACATACAAAAAAAACATCAAATTTGGTATTTTTTTTCTAAGAATCTAAAAAATTATTATTTTTTCCATAACCTTTCGTATTTTTTGAACAACTTTATAATAAAAGCAACTAAAAAACTTTGAACAAACTTAGTTCAATCATTTTGGCTTGTTTAAGGGGCTAATTTTGAAACAGAACATATTTAGCATAACCAAATAAAAAAAAGACTTTATAGGTATTATAATTACATAGTTTAATAGAATTTTGTGATTATGCAGCTTAATTTAAGATTTTAAATATAGAATATGATGATATATGTAGTTTGAAATATAATCTAACTACCAGTGACTCTTCTTTATTTTTTAGTCATGTTTTATTTATAGTTGAATCTAATATATTTAGTTACTTTTCCTTCTTGGGTACATTTTCGTTGTGTTAATAAAAACAATAACAGGCCTGTTTTGTGTTTTCAATAAAAATTCTTATATTTTTACTAAGATTGCAATAAATGGTATTGTAATTAGGTTGAACATATAAATAAAAAAAAGTAAACTATTGCTATTGCTATTTTTAAATGCGCCAACATTAAGAAAATATAAATTATGTCTTTACGATCAAAAACTTGACGGTGATGATATAATAATTGCATTTTTTATGGACCGATTAGATGATTAAAATTTGGTTTTACGGTAAATGTTTCTTCGTAGTAGATCCTGTAATTATATGAACGAATTCACTACAATCTTGGTAAATTTTTTTTTTAAAAATAAAAGCGTTTTTCTTTAATTTTTTATTGTAAAGTCATATAGCTCCGATTTAGATTTATTTTAATTTTTTATGTAATATGGTTTTCCTTGATGTTAATTATTATAATGTAGTCCAGCATCTATTTCGAGACAAAATCTATTCACTTAAATACATGAACTATCTAAATAATTGCTTTTCTTAATTTATAAAATGAATAGATTACATTCGAAAAAGTGTTTCTATACATATCTTACTGTAAATTTGATTTTAGCGATATTAGAAAGCTTTAGTGTCTAAAATTCGAATAAAATATGAAATATTTTATGAAATTCGAACTATTATTTTTATCTATATATAACTTTATGATTTACAAGTCGATAATATTCTATGGTAAATTCCGAAAGAAGCGATTTGCTACAATTAAATCTTTGAATTAACGAAAATTAAAGAACAGGTTAAAAAAGAAAAATACAAAATAAAATTATGTAAATCTGCTCTATTTTTTTTATTTTATACATGTCATTTTTTATGCTGTTTAATTTTGCTGATATTTATTAATTATTTTGTTTAAAAAAGCAAATTTTAATTATAATGAGTCAAATTTAATATAAAAAACTTATCTTATGTAGAAAAATTTTTTTCTTTTCAGTGTTTCGCATAAATAAATAGCTGAAATATATAATAGATTGTTATTAATTAAAATGTTTTTGTTCTAGAGAAACTGCAAATGATCAAATGTAAAAAAAAAAAATTTAATTGCCTCAATTTTTATAAAAAATCTTGAATATTTTTTTTTGTAAACGAATATGCACCAATAAAAATAAAATTTTTTGAATATATTCACACCATATCAAAAAAATAAGTATTCACAATTGACATAATCTTTCTGCATTTATAAATTTTATAAAGTACAAGCAATTACTAAATTAAATTTATAAAAGAGTTGTATATAATACAGAATCAATTAAATACTATCTAATTATAAATTCAATTTTTTTCTTAAAATATATAAAAATTTGCTATTATGGGAAAACTATAAGGAAGTTATATAATTTATATAAAATAGTGTAATATATAATCAATTGACTCAAACTACATTCATATTTGTACTATCCTTATTTTAATGATTTAGAAATCGTTTTAAACTTGAATATATATTCTATAGGTCAAAACAATTTTCAAATACACTAATTTTGATTTTAAATAATACACTGAAAAAAATATACCACACATGAAGCAACTAGCTTTTTATTTATTTCTTAAATGCATGGTTTCTTTATTATTTCTAAATCTTATTTTATGGATTTAATTCGTTATATAAAGTGTTGGACAGTTTTTTTGATACATTTAAATATGCACTGCTAAAGATAATTTAATGTACTATCTATGATTACAGTAAATTTTTTTTTATATGTTGTATTTTTTGATGATTAAACATTTTTTATAGTTTTTTTTCTGTTAAATTTGCTTATTTGACAATTTTATATATTATCATATAACTTACGTTAATTCTCATCTTTAAAACATAAATCATAATTAAAACTATAGTTACCGATAGTATGTGAAAAATAAAGGTTTTATATTTGCATCAATATAAAAAAAAGAGGAATCAGATTATGTGTTTTGCATAACTAAAATATTTCTTTTAAGCGTGTCGCTTTAAGTTTTTAGATTAAGTTTTCCGATAAATATAATTATTTTAAAAAAATATTTATGTGATATCTGATGGTAACCATGTGTAAATATCCTATATAAAAGATAGAATCGCTTCGCTTTACTTTTAATTTATGCATTAAGAATTGATTTTAATAAGGTAAAACAGAAACAAACAATTTGATCTGCTGTTCAGGTTTAAATATGGTAATTTATGGATGTTGTGATAAATAGTAAATTCTTAAATGAAATATACATTTTTTAAGTAGTTTATATCAGACCATGCAAATCTATTAGTGATATAGACAAAAAATACAAATCTATTTTGTACTCAAGATTAATAATTCTATAATTTTTTATAATTTATGTGATCAGAATATTATTATAAATCCAAATAAAAGCGAATTATATTTTTTAATTGATCTATAAATTGGGAAAGAATGAACATATAGATTCATAAAAAAAAACTTTATGCGTCCCAACATTTAAGCTGTTTATATGCCAATGAAAAGAAAAAAAAAGTGGTATTAAGAAGCTCAAAATAATATGTTACTGGGAGATAATAAATAAGGACACCCGACTGAAATATTATGACATGTCGCTATAAAAATTTTATTTGTGAATCGGAGAAAAATCATGAAGTATTTCTGATATGGATGTTATAAAACAAATCATTATTTATTAGTTAATTTGATTTTAAGCTTTTTAAGCGTGCTCGTAGAAAACTTTAGAATGCTCATTGGAATAGACTTGGCAGATAGTTAATTCTATTATATCATCTTTACCTTCTTTTTCAATTCGTCTTCTTATATCAATATTTATTATTATAATTGGCTGACCAGATCTTATTGTTTGTGCGTAATCCCTTACTTAGAAGTATTCCAAAATCATATATTTTATAATTCCAGGCGAATTCACTTTATTTAGTATTCACACGTACAAATATTCTTTTCTAGAATTTCATTTATGATTTTTTATAAATTTTTGATTACATAATTCCCCTCCACATGTAGTTCGTCACATTTCCAGTCACCATTTAATTTTCCGTATATTAGATCTATTTACATAGGTGTTTTATTTTGGAAGGGAACGGGTGTTCTACTTACTTTCCGTTATAGTTTGATAAATACCACAACCACTCTCCACTTATCCATATTCTTTGCTGAAAGTAAGGGTTTTCATTTAAATAATTGCTAGTTTTCGGTGTCTTGCACAACAATCTTCAATTTATTATAGGTTATCAGTCGTTTTAAGATTGTAATTATAGTTTTGATAGACCGGATTCTCGCGGCTGTTTCTCGTTTTATGTAAATTTATATGAATCCATGATTCTTCGCAGTCAGATCACAAGTTTTGATATAAGCAAATCTAAACGAACTGCGTCACTACATTGCATATATGAATATATATCTATCCAAACGTTACTACACGATTAATTCTTTCTGTTTAAAAATCAGAAGACTGCATATTTTTACCGGGAAATTTGTGTAGAAAAGGATGGAAAAGTCAAATTTTGTGAAATTATATAAAAATCAGATTCCTATATTTCGACTATGGTGATTTGTAATAGCAATAAGCATATTGAGGGATATAAATAAAAAAATATATTTAAAAGGATAGAAATCAAATCCAATAAAAATATATTTGATTCTAAAGCAGATTTTCAATGTGCACACTTTTATTTTCGACTTTTTCATCTTAATAAATTTTTTATAATTTCAAAATATACAATCGAAGTGTTGTAAGAAATTAAATGATTTGTTTTAAAATAACATAAGTTAATAGGCATCTTAAAACTTATTGAAGTTTTTTCTGATATTCTTAAATCTTTTATCATCACTATTTAGAATATATACACGTTCACTATGTTTTAAGCAGCATTTTTTTTTAGTTTATGTTTAAATGCTATTTTATTTGTCTATAAATATACAATTATAAGCAAGTCCCGAATCCCCAGAATTGTTTCGAAACGTAAGTTAACACGGAATTGAGAATGTGAATAGGGATTTGAGCATAAAGAGAATTATTTATCTTAATTTTTTTACTATTCTTGATGTTTTTTTATAGTTTATTCGTGTGCAAGAATGTAAATATGTTGCTACGTAAAAATTGTATTTCAAAGTTTTTTTTTGTATTTTAAAATAATAAATACACCAAGGATCATTTAAAGTAATTTTTCGATTTATTTTATAGATTCCAAGGTATTACAGATGATAATATAATTTTCTTTAAGGAATTTCCAAGCTTTTATTTTATTTTGTATTTTTTATTTATTTTATGAAGAAATTCAAAACTTCTATGGTGATTTCTATAGTTGTGCTAGAAGCTTCAGATATAAATTATGGCAATAAAATAATATATATGGACACCCATCTACTAATGGATGTTTCTATAAGTCGGATTTGAGTAATACTAATTACGAATAAATATTTAATTTTAACTACCCTAGAAATTTCTACACTTTAACAAAAGATATTGGCATACTTAGTCCACAAGAGGTTCACGGGCTGGTCTTACAAAATATTAAGATAAATATAGAGCAGCATAGTGCACACAAAGAGTCATAATAGTGTTATGTCTTAATAAATTGACTGTTAAAGGTGTTTTAATTATACTTGGTTTGGTGGTTTGATTAAAACTTAAATTCTACTGAAATATTTAAAAAAAACTAAAAATCGTTTTAAGTAGTAAATTAAAACCTTTTTATTGTGAAAAGAATTTTTAAAACTTGATTATAGCTCTATTAGCAGTGATTTTACGAATTTAGATAATGAATATTTTAAAGGCTAAAAGGTCAACTTTATGCACACATATCACAATAGATATATATAATATTCTCGTTCTTCACTTTTATATAAGTGCACTAGAACGAGAAAAATATTGATGATATACAAAATACTGTTTATATCATAGATTTAGAAGTTTCTGTTTTGTAGTTCATTCTTGAACCCCTCTTTTTTTATTGTAAATATAACTAATCTACAGCTCAGTTATAAAAGCAGAAATTCATGATAGGTGCGGCACATCTTGGTACTAGATTAAGAAAGGCTTCCCTGATTGTAAGTTTTCAACTTTTCTGCCCTCCTGGGAGCCTTAAGACGTACAAACGCTCCTAAATTTCTATAAATCACTCTTTCATATAATTTTATTATAATTATTACATATGGTAAATTTTCTCTAGATATTTATAAACTTAACTTTTTATGCTTTGAAAAAATAAATTATCTTTATTATAGCCAGATGATTTTTTGATATAATTCATATATTTAAAAACATTAAAACAATGTTAATATTGGCTTAAAAAAACATTCGTATATATATCATTATTTGATATGGCTTAGTTTATGTGTATGAAATATTCACATCTTTTGCTAAATCTATTATTAAATATGGCATGCATAGCTAATTTTTATTCATATGTCAACGTTATTTTGTTAAGCAAAACTATTGATTTATACATAATCACAGAAATAGCTTAATACTTCCCAATATACATCATCGTTGAGATCACTCTAATGCATCTATTTTCAAGACTCATCGATTCAAGTCCTTTATTTGATTTTATTCTCACTGTGTACTTTTTATTACTTCTTAGATTCTTAATATACGATCTATAGAAAATCACGACAAAAAAATCACATTTTAAAGTTTTTTGCCCATTGTATGGCTTCGAGTATAAATATTCGAATTATTTTTATTGTGAATCTTGATTTCAGTGAATACTTTGTGATTTGTTTTACGGTGATTGTTTTTCTATTTGTTTAAATCGATAAAGATAAATATCTATGAAATATATATGTAAAAATATAAGATATTGTTATTCCAAATTTTAACATAGGCTATAGAAATTGCTTTTTTTCTACTTATAGTTGATTTTTCTAATCTACGAGAAAAATTTCGTAGATACACAAATACAAATTTAATATACGCCTCAGATTTATATGTCAGTTAAGCGCAAGTAAAAATGTATATGATTAGGTAGAACCTGTATAAACAAAATGAATATTAAAAGTGGAATAAAATGCAACACTTGAACAAAAATTTTATGTAAATCAAGATGCATAAATATTTTATGTATTTGGATGTATAGAAAGTACAGTATAGGCCTCTTTTAATGTTATAAACGTTTTTAACATGTTTAGCCCCTGATAAATATAACCTAGCAAAAAATCGATAAATATATATTGCAAATTTATGATTTGAATATATCTCATCTATCAACTTAAAATACTTCTTTATTATAGATTCTGTATTATGTTATGTCTTGGTGTCTAATCTGATGTTTTCTCTTTTCTGGATTATAAATATGTCGAAAATTACATGTAGATAGATAGCTTCTTGCAAGTTAAATACAGTTTTAATCTTTTTTTGATGTTATCACTTTCTGTTATAAACAGTTATATCTTCTGATGGCAGTAATATTTTTTTATGTGATTTCAAAGCATTCGGATTCTAATAATTATGGTACTTGCGAACCAATTTTATTTTTAGTAGGGCATTGTTTCGGATTTTATTGATTTAAAAGTGGCATATATTTATAATACAACAATTTTTGATCTTTATTATTTTAATGTGTAAATTGCGATAAATTATGAGATCCAATTCATGTAATTTATATCCGGCGAATACTTGAATTTTTATGGTTCGACGAATAAAATTATATCCAATAAATAAATAACTTAGCATAAAGGTTTTTTACCACTATATTATTTATATTATATTATATGATTTTAACTATATTTCCTGTGGTTTTATTAGATAGATTTTGCATATAATGCATCTTATAGGTATGAAAATGGGTTTTTTACTACGTTTTTTGTAAAAATGATATATATTTACATGATTATGTTCTAATACATCTGTTCTATCTTTAAATTAAATGAATATAAGAATAATTCCCTGAATGTTTTCATTACTTTTTTTCGAAGATTAATATTATATATCGCCTATGTTTTCTATGATATTATTTAATGCTTTGATTATTCGTTGTGTATTATATAATTTTGTATTCATTTCTTGTGATTAAATTAAAATCCTCAGTGTTCAAAATATAAATTATATCTCAACTCTTATTAATAATACTTCACATAATAACCAAAATAAAAAAAGGGTTATCCGTGCTTAATATTTAAGCATACGTTTTATATGGAAATATAACGCGCAACCTGTAATATATGGTCGTTTAATCACTAAAATATTTGTTAATTTATTTTGATATTCAAATCTAGACTTTTTATTTTTCATAGCCCAAACCAAAATGTCAATAATTTGGATAAACAACGCCTGGTATTTAGAAAATACAGATACCGATGAATCGATCTTGAAGAGATACAATAATATAATTTTCAGATCTTCTTCTATCAATATGAAGACGACATATTAAGCGTGGTCTTTCACCAATAGGAGTTACATTAATCAAGAAATGCCTATTGAGTGCACAAACAAGTGTGAATAAATAATATAAACCCAAGAATTGTTAAGATATATGCACGTTATATGTTTGGTAATCGTATTATTGTTTATAATGGAAAAGTATTTGTTTTTCCTGTGGTTAAGCCAGAACTATTTAGTTAAATTTTACGTTATTTTGTGGCTACTGCAAATACTGGTGGGCATGATAAGCCTGGTGTGGATAATAAAGTTCTAAGTTTACAATGTTAAAATAAACTATATATAAATACAATATTACCATTTAAATTCAATCAAATTGTACATCTAATTTAATCTAATTACCATGTCCAAATAAAATAAACAAGTTTAGCTCAAATGATGATAATTTATATTAGCATATATATTTTATTTAAAGTTAAAGTGTAAATATTCTTGATTTAAAAAGAATATTTTTAGACATAAATTCATTAACGATGATTTGAAGTTTAAAAGGGATTCAAATTTGATGTTTTTGTAAGCATTATATCAATTGGAGGTATCGGAGGTTTAACGATCCTTGTATAGAATATCATATGTAACGGAATTTATTTTTAGGTTTTTTAAGACAATACTTACGTGTTCATACATTCCATAGTTGAATACTACTCTTTCTTTATTTACAGTCATCAGTAAGTAAAATTTTCTGTTATTTTTTTTGGTATCAACATTGTATAAAGAAGCTTTTTATTGGTCGATCATTCTTCAGTTAGAAAAATAAGTAATATACAATAAAATATTACTTTTAAATAAGTTCAGTATTATAATCTTTTCAATCTAGATGAAAAACTTGTATAATAATCTATAATAAATAATTCGAGTGTGGGTCACAGTGGATTAATATAAGGTAAGATTTATCTTTTTCATGTGTATAAAGTACTTTGATATAAGAAATCGTAGATATATCTTTTTCGCAAGTTTTAATTTGTAAATAAGCAATTAAATTTCTTTTTTTGTGTTTTTTTTTCATTTAAATTGAAAATTTAAATATTTTTTGGTCTATATCTAGAAAAAAACTGTGGTTTTTCAATCACATTATCAGATCTCGTATAAAATGAACATCCATACCAATTTACCATTGAAATGCATCCAAGAAACTTAAATTTTAAAATAAGGAAAAGTTGTGCATAAATATTATCAATAATTCTAGATGTAATAAAATGAAAATATTTGTTTTATCTTTTATTCATATTTTTATGCATTTAAGTCTGTTAAATTAAAAAAATGGATTAAATTACGAAAAAAAGATCATGAACGTACCTTATTAATATTATAATTTATCTTGGAACATATAAATTGCAATCATCTAATTTATTGAATCGTTTAGTAATAATTTTTTCGTGTAATTTTGTATTTGGGCAACTATAATTTTAAGAAATGTAAAAATTTTGGTCTTTCTGCGTATAAAAAAAATAAGCTGGAGCTACTAGAATCCGAAAACGCCATTTTCCTCGTGAAATATGTAAATCCATACTCTTCCTGTATTTTTTAAAATTGGCTTTAAGGCTCGTCTAAAAAAACAATTATTCTAATGCTTTATAAAGTTTATAAATTATAAATCCGATTTTAAGAAAAATTATTTGTTTCTTTGCAAAATAGGCCATCATTCAATTTATGATTTATTATTAGTTATGTTGCAAATAAATGCATAATTTTTACCAATAAGAACTCGAAATCACAAACTAAACTGAAGCATATATAAAAATTAACATCGAGATATAATCCCAAGTTAATGGGCCCTAAAAAGTATAGACTTATTGAATAAGATGTAAGAAAGAAGACATTATGAATATTATAGATGTGATGTGCCCATGGGACTTTAATCAAGTTAAACTTGGAGAAAAATTTCTAAAATTGTTCTTCAAAATTTAGACCTAATTATGGCATTCTTTTAATTAAAACGAATTTTGATTTGTTCAATTATTATAAAAATGATATATTATCATATTATATAAAAAATAGTCGGTATAATCCTAGCTAGATTGAGATTTTCTTGATTTATATGAAAGTAAATATGTTCTTTTATTTATGTGCTGCCTTTCTTATTTTTTTGAACCCTATCAACTGCATTGTGTACATCCCTTTAACCATTTCACAGCTCTTCAATGAATCTTTTAACACCTTCCCCTGATAATATTTGTCAGCTCTCTTTCTTCAACAAAATTATATCGGTTCGAGTTTCATGTATAGTATGAGAGTTTGCATGTGTTATTCTACTTCATCTGGGATTCTTAACTCAGTTACATATTGTATATGTAATTTTTTAACCACACTATGAACGGGTCATTACATATATTTTTTGAATAGAATATAGAACTTATTGTATTTTTCGTGATTTTATACACCTTTATTTCATAGATTAAGTTCATTAGATGCTAATATGCTTATTATACCTATTTTAATCAACATAAAAATGTTTGTTTTAAATCATGCAAGAAAATATCTTTTCTATCCTGTTTGATCAGTATTTCCTATATAATTCCTAAAAAAAACATCCTTTTTAATGTTAATTTTATCTAATGAAAGTAAAGTATACATACATTTATTGTTTAAATTTATGACTGAAATTTTATCTATGGTTTTTTTCTAAAAATATAGAAACTAGTTAAAATTTTATAAAATACAATATTTATAAACTTCTAACTAGTAATGAATTGATATGGGACTTTGTACTGTGATTCAAGTAATAAGATCCTTCTACCGGGATAAATAATATATTCCATCTTACAATAGATAATAAACAGGCATGAACCATGAGAAGAATAGTTAAATTTGTGTCATCAAAATAAATCATATGTTGGAAAAAAAATAAAGAAAAAAAAGACATATAAAGCACAGAATTTCAATCAAGAAGTTTATTAATAGTTTTTTTTCCTAACCAATTTTTTTAATGGGATAATTACAAGAATTTAATTGGTGATACTGCAGATCTCATAAATTTACCTAATTTTTAAATCTGTAATGGTGAAAAATATTTTGTAACATATCAAATAAAAAAAGTAAAGTCACTCAACTATTAGGTTTATTCATTGGTGTTTAACACAAAAAATGTTCATGTGCTTATTTGAATTGTTTATAATACGATTTTTTTCGAATATCAAGAACTTTTGTGCTATCATGAAAAAAAGGAAAGTAGACGTTCTTCAATGTTTATGATATGATGAAAACCATGCCAAAACTTTTTTTCGGATTTTATGTGCGCTTTTAACAATGATTGAGGTTACAAAATATATGAAAATTTTGATATAATTTGTAATCTCTCCTTTTATACGATGGAAAATATATTACAGATCTCTATCTATACTTTCATTTTCTGATCTGGTTGTTAGATTAAGTTATAACAAATAAAAATCTTATATATGTGAAACAAAAATAGAAATTGGAATCTATAATTCTAAATGATTGATATGGGCTTCATACGTATAAGGATATCAGAAATTTGTACACTATAATATCACGTATCTACTTTTTAAGTTTTAAAAAAATATTAATTTTCTATAATATATAGTGATTAAAGCAACATAGAAATAATATGAAATAATATTTTGAAAATATGAATCGTTGTGTTATTTACTTTTTATTATTGCAGAATGCGATTTTGCCAATTTTCATAATAATATATTAAATATTGTCTGATAAATAAATATTGGATGCTGTATTGCAATATTTTAAAGTTTTCAAACAAAAATATAATATATTCGTGTTAAAATTAGAAACTATTTTGTTAATGTTTATCTAAAGATAAATTAGTGCTTATAAGGTGTTTAAGGATTATTTAATCACCATTTCTACCAAATACCATAAAATCGATCCCATAGATTATCATACATGTAATCTGCATACCGAACTCATTAAATCAACAAAATAATTTATACTTAGAACTTACTTTATACAAAGCAATAAATTTAATTGGAATTTCATTCAATTGTGAATAAGTATTTAAAGAAAATATATAACAAATTTTACATATCATTTCATCATGCAATATCTAGTTTTTCATATTTATGAATGATCATAAAATAATTTTTTCTGCAAAATTTTGAATATATGTTAAAAAATGACAAATTAACTTTAAATCCTATACTGATTTTATTTATCTATACACCTTTCTAATTTCTCCAATAAAATATTGTATATCTAGAAACGTAATACGACAAAAAGCCTAATATGAGATCTGGATATATTTTATATTGATTGACTAATAATATAATATAAAGCTTATAAAGGTAAAAATTTACAAAAATATAAAGAATCCTAAAAATAAATAATTTTACTTATGCTTATATTATTCTATGAATTATGATCATGTTAACATCGTAGTTATGCCTTTTTATTTTATTTAATGATTATATGGGCATAAATTGATCTTTTATAAAAAATACCAAATAAAAACATGATAGTAGAATATTCTAAAAGGTTTTAGAGGGAAAATTGATTATAGGAGGTCAAATAATCATTGCCAAAATTTTATAGAATCCACTTATATTGATTTCTTTTTATACATTACCAATGTGGTCACATATTACTAAAACGACGTTTTTATTTTATTGTATAATAATGTGTTTATGGTTTGCATTATTAAAATTTTGCTGTAGCTGCACATGAATTTTTTCATATTTGTAATATATAATTTTCGTTTTCTTTAAACTATTAAGTACATAAATTACACTTGTTAAACAGTTATAAAAAATATTGCTATGCTGATAAAAATAGACATTAACACAGCAGGCATCAATTTAAATATTGTAATATGTTATCTAAAGCTATTATATTTAATTTAAACACCTAAAATTTATTAATGCAAGATATTTTTTGTGTTCTAAGTAACTAATGCATACTTATATTTTAAATTTACAATTATCTAACTTTTTCATGTGACCAAAATTACGTAATAATAAATTTTTGTGTTATTATGTAATTTCTTTGTACTAATAATATCTTTAACATAAATATACGGGACTTAAAATATGTGTCTAGTTGTTTTAATGTTCTGTTCTGAATATTGGGTGTGTATATATTCATAAAAATCAGCAAATATTTCCTATATTAAAGAATTTACATGCTCATTATAAAATCAAGATGTGTGTATACCAGTGTAAAAAATTTTTTTTTATATGCTTTCTATAGATATATTTTTTTATTAAATACAAAATATTTTATAATGATTACGCAAATATTTTTTTGGTGATATAAACTATGTAAATCTGTATATAGAGTGTAAAAATAGCTGCTTTCTATTATTTTTAATAAAATACTTGATTTCTTTTTTGATTAAATTCGTTTTTCTCACACGTAAAAAAACTATATATAATATTTTTCTATATCATATCTTCTTTAGGTTTATATATTATGGCATCAGAATGTAGACGTTTATTAGTGGCTATATTTACATTTTTATCCATTACTTGTAAGATTTAGCTCGTGATTTGATAACATAGAAAACATTGTTTTGGCACTTCCTAAATTTTCAACATATTAAAATAGAAATTTACGTAAATCTAAACTACAAGCATCCTTCTTGATGTTTCCAACCATAATACGTAGCAAATTTTCAGATCATATTGGCTTTTTGGGTTTTCTATGTGTTATTTCAGATTCTTGTATTTTTATAAAATGGTTAGAACATTCTACAAATGGTATTAATCATCCTTATGGTTTATTTTGCAAAAAGAAAATGTAATTTGAATTAAAAATCTTGAATATATCAAGAATCTGGTCTATTTAGAGATATTCAACCTATATTGAAATTTAAAATTTTCATTTACATTATTAATTGGTTTTTCCTCCAATTTTAGGGCATAAACTACGCATAATATTTTATATCGGCAATACGACAATCAGCCAAAACTAAATATAAGAAAAATGTTATTTTTTTCTTGATTTATTTTAATGGGCTAATAATGCGGTGAAATGGTTTTACGGTAATAATTTAATGTACAGTTCGCAGATTAACTTCTATTAATGCCAAATTTCGAGATCAATACGCAGCAGATAGAATAATTCTTCCGAGTTGGTTAATGTGTTATAAATTATTATATTTTATACAGATTAAAAGGTAAGTTTAAATAGGCGGTTGCAATTTATTCTTGAATTCGTCATCTATATGCAATCTTTTGCTGGTCGTTTCATCAATGGTATTGTCAGATGAATAGTAAATGTAGCTAAAATCATACTGCGAAAATAGATTAATTTCATAAATCCTTATATATGTTACAATCGATTTTTATAAGTCATTTAGAATTGTTTGTACCTGTATCATAAAGTAATACTTAGCTGAAAAGCTAAGAATAATTTTATTGATAAAATACGAAGTTCTTATGCGATTGTATAAACCTAATCAAATTATGAAGAGTTAAAATAATAAAAATTCATATGAAGAAATAAAGAAAAGAAAAAGTTGAAATAACAAGAAACCAACTTTAATATTTATATATAAGCAAACTTAATTTTTCATCTTAGCTATTTCTATTATAGTTTATAATTTAAAATCAGCAATAATAAATTATTTCGCGAAATTAATAGAGTATAAAATTTATTTAATGAATATATTATAATGTAAAAAATTTCGCAATTTTAAGCTCTGTATTAAAATTTAAAAAATATCGTCAACATTATGTATTAAAAATGCCACATATCATATTTTAATTTATAATTTTTTTTGAAAGGTGCATTCAATTGAAGATATGAAGAATTGAATAATTACGTTTATGAGTACATATTGATTTAAAATAAAATTTTGTGCAATATTTATGAAATTCTAGTTGTTTCGTTGCTCTTTGGGACGGTATTTCGTTAAAACAGAGTTGCACGATCGCAATTCGGAAAAATCAATTACAAAGTTCCTTTGGTCATTATTATATTTAATATATTGTAAATACGATTCTTTCAGATTCATACATTCAAGCTATGGCATTTTTGTATAAATTATTATGTTTTATTAAAATCACTAGTTTATTTATTTTTAGAAAATAAAATCAATAAATTATTCATATGCACATATTCTTTTAAAGGTAAATTATTTTCTATTAATTTCTATAAATATCTGACATTGGATACCATATGTATACAGTACAAAGGTTATATTTTTTCGCCCGTATAAAACAATGTATAATGATAATTTGTTGAGATTTCTTATTGAATACATTGCAAACATAATTATACTATATGTAATATACTTAAAAATCCAATCAAATTCGTTAAACAGGATTTTTTATGATGAAAAGGCTCGGTACCTCTTTAAATGTGTAATATGCTGTATAAAACGTTTTTTTGGTAGTTTACCATATTTCTTTATCTTTTATATAAGATATGTCGTTTTCATTTGTTAATAGAACTTTTATGGAATGAATATTTATTTATTTTATGTGTCATATTGCTTTGTTAATAACATTGAAAATTGACTTCAATCATAGTGAATTTTTAGTTAGTTATCATCCATGAATATAATATAATGAGTTTCATTAATTTTTGTATACATGTTATTTATTATCAGAAAAACATTTTATGGAAGCTTAAAAGTTGTTTTCGAAAAATTTGGTATATGTTTGTCTATATATAATACTTTTACGATGGAAAAAAATATATATATATTAATGTCTATAGAATCCATTTATATAGAATAAAACGCTATAGACGATCATTGTGTAATTAAATATTTTTAAAACTATATTAGATTACCTAAGAGTTAATTATTAGTGGCATAGTTTATTTGTTGCAAAGAAAGTGTGATACATTCATTTTTTTTTAAACGTATCTTTTCTTCTTAGAAATTATTCTGTATTGTAAATGCTTAATTTTAAGAAATTTATTGCACAATTAATTTCTGAAACAATGCTGTGGAATCTTAAAATACACTTTCTTATTGTTTATTGCAAATATATCGAAATTTTTATTGCATAAAAAAAGACACCTTTGTATTATTTGATACGATTGAGATTGTGTTGTATGCACAATCAATTTCTTCTGGTTTCATATGCTGATTTTTTTTTCACAATAATAACCAGATAGATAAATATTTATGTCAAAATCTGATTAGTTTTTAATTTTTTTTTAAACGGATAGATTTATAGCTAAGAATTTTTTTTCTGTTTAAACTAAGCTATCATAAAAAAGTCTTTATTTCATAGAAAGAATGTAGAGGCTTATTTTTTTTAATGCTATTTAGCAAAAAGAGATTAAATTTTAATAAAAAATGACAGTTGGAATCATATAATTTTGATATATATGGACATTTTTTTGAATAATAAGAAAAATCTGTCTAAAAATGAATATGGTAATTATATGTCCATCACATTATTTAATCGCTGATTAGTGGAAAAGTCAAACTTCTTGTATTAATTACGCACAATAAGTAGAGATATCATTTGTAATTTGTTAATTCATATTTTTTTCTTTTTTAATTATTGATTAATTTGCTATTTTATACATTTACGTATAGATAATGGTACAAAAAACACATCAAATTAAGAAAAATACATGTCTGTATTCATAAAATAAATTTAATAATTAAAGTTAATTTTCATTTGTTAAGAGGCTACAAAACACGCTTATTGGATTCATTATAAAAAGAAATAAAATCTAAGCATTATTTTCAAATAAATATCCTTTTCGCATCTTTGAATTATAAAATAAAATTAACAATTATATGTAATTTTTCTTAATCTTTTTTTTTTATAACTTTAAAACTAGAGTTCGAACATTATTAGATTTACTTTATAACATTATTTTATAATTTTATTTCAAAAATTAAATTCAAATTTTTACATCTTCTAACGAATTTTTTTATTTTAATTTTGAGTACTATACCTAAATCTTCTATATTTCTAGCTAAGCAAGATTTATAATTTAAGTTTGCATTTTTTAGAATAAAATGTAGTACAAATTACATTGAAAGTCTTTAAAATAGTTGCAAAAAAGGCTTATGAAGACGTATGTGAAATCATGTATAAACACACATAGCTAAAATGAATCCATTATTATTTCTAAAAAACAAAGATCTTTTTTTTCGATTAAAACAGCCCCAGAGATGGGAGAATTTAGATTTTAGCTCACATTAATCTTCTATTTTTCATTTTTCTCCTGACTCCACATAAGTCGACACATCCGTGCGCAAAAGATATGATGAGTTTTTATTATCTTCATATTTTTTAAAACTAACCTATGTATGAAATCAGACAAACTAAAGACTGTCTTAAATTGTATGCTATAATAACAAGGAAATAAATCATTACACAGAAAAAAAATATGAATGATTTTTTTAGATAACAGAATAAAATGTTATAATGTACTACCAAATTCATATGTAATATAAAATAATACATAATTTTACATGTATTTCTTATTCATCAGTAATTCTTGTAGCCAAGCCTTTATACTTACATATAAAAAGTATGTTTCATGAATTAATATAATAAAAATACTAAAAAAATGCTTTTACCACCTATAATTACCGAATCACATATTCTCTATATAATAACTTTAGTCAGTAATACGGTAGTATAATTTATTTCACACCTACTTATATTTATATTTTTTATATGAAATATCTGATATTCAGCGTATTTAAATGCTACATAACTTCGTATTTTTAAGACCTTACATGTAATATTTAATTAAGCCGTGTATTGACCAAAAAAATGTAACATAATGACTTTAAAAACACTAAAATATATAATATGCATATACAAAAGGGAACTATATGCATTATAAAAATGAAAAGACATATAAACGGCATTTCTACATTTAAGAAGATAGAATAAAGCTTTGTTATATGTAAAAAAATAAAAGATCATATAAAACTTATGCAATTAGGCAAAGTCACTAATATTAAATTTTATTATATTTGAATTTAGACAAAGCAAATAAAGGTTTTTTGTTTGCAAAAATACTTGTTTTCTTGACTATGTAATTTTCGGAAGAAAAAATAAAATACAAATATGACATTCAAATAGGCTATATAATATATTTTAAATGCTATATGTTGTTTGTTCAAATGTTCGATATCGGAACACACAATTTATTTTATGAATTATCGATGCAAAACGACATCAGATAAGCTAACTAAATTTATGTGATTCCGAGAAAAAAAAATATTAGATATCATAATCAACAATGAACATATTACATAACAATAAATATCATATCGGATAGCTTTTTATGACAAATATGAAAAATTTTAAAACAAAATTTTAGTATTAGTTTGACAAATTCTAACCCTCAAAATATTTTAATATGTTTTTTACAAACAGAAGATGTGCATTAATGTTTTTTTAAAATATTAGAACTAATTTTCAAAAGAATATTCACAACTAAAGAGCCAGATGTATGGTATGAATTATTTTTGTATACGATGTTAGAACGCATGAAAAAATTCATCCTTCATTTTATTTAGTTCGTTTATTGTATTTAGATCAGATCTACCAAAATATTGATTTTTTGCATATATATAAACATATAGATGTATTATACTGAATTTTTAAATTTATGGAAGTTTTTATATGCGAATGTCGTGATTGCGATGCTATTTTCTTGTTGTGTATTTAGCAATACAACACAATATAAATCGATTTTCTTTGTTTAAATCAAAATTTTACATATTTATATATTTCTAATACCACTATGAATATAATCCATCATCATTTTATTATCACACTAGATTTTTTCTTTTATGTTTTTTATTGTGAAGTTATACTCTAATTTTACATGATTGAAATATTATTTATGTTATTTATTTTATAAAAAAAACACAGAAGAAAAAATATTGTAAAAATTCTTATTCTTGCAACTGTCGTTAATTTCTGTTTTTTTAAATCATAAACTGTACAATAAAAAGGAAAAATTAAAGGCTTAATATAAAAAGAATTTATTTCTAGCTGATCATAGTAAGTAAGAGCTTTTTTTAGTGGAATTACTTTATTTAACAATCACAAAAAGGTTTCTAAAGCATATTATCGTTTCTTTAAATAAAATTTTCGTTTATTCAAAGTTTTACTTATTTAATACACTCGCAGATATAATGTCAGCAATTTTTAAAAGCAATTCAATCGCAAAGTTGATCTTTTTAAATGCCAGTAGCTCATAATCTAACTATAATCTGAAATTTTTTGATTAAATGTATTTTTTTGTTTCTAATATTCTGTTTTATATCCTTTAAAAATAGAAAATACCTCTATGTCTCTAAAAATAGTACTTTCAGGAAATATGCATACATGATACAAGTAAATGGATAAAAAATGTAGTTTAAAATGTTATTTTGTTGTTATAAAATCTTAAAGATATTCTTCATGGACCAAATAGATATATAATTTTATAAGATATATTAATCTGCTTATTAGATTCGCAGATGATAAACTTAGCCTTGAAAATATATGCATATGAAAACATATTATAATATCATAGTTCCAAATATGAAAAAATTATACATAAATATATCATATGTTAATAAAAAAACATTTAAATTCTGATTTCATTGTACTTATCCTTTGTTTTATAAAGTTAAGACTCACATTAAGACTTTTTTTCATATTTTTTTACATGAAAAAACTAAACTTTACAATATATCTTAAATACATAATGTTAGTTACTGTAGTTAAGCATTTTTTAATCTATAAGATAAATGTAATTTATAATAAAAAAATTACAAAAGGAAAAATAAATTCGTGTAAAGTTTTTGGATATGTGTTGCTATATATATATTCTATATTTTTTTCTTATCCAGTTGAAGATTTTATGACATATGTGAGCAAATTTAATATTTTTATTATCTAACAAAATATTTTATAAGATATTACACATTTAAAGAATAAATGTTATGTAATTTGCTGAATTTATAAAGTCAATTTATTTAAAAGTACGCAAACGAAATTTCTTAATTAAAAAAATAAATACCGTATTATTTCTATAAAAACTACAATCGAAAACGTAAATACAGAACTTACTGGGAAAATATCACTATATAACTTTAGAATAAAGAAACATCGATTATATATTAGAATATTGGCAGCGAATTAAATTCAAATCACAAAAATTAAGACTAAAAGATTATTAAATACCTTTATGGAAATGAGTTTATAATTGAAATATTAAAACCACTAGCTATATATTATTCCGACTTTAATAGGCCTTACAATTTTTTATATGCTAATAAAGATATCCCTAAACAGGAATATGTTTATTATAGTTCTTAAAAAAAACCTTGTGGCTATAATATGATAATTATTTTTTTATCATAGTAAAAATGACTTAAAATTAATTGCTAACATAATAATACAATTTTACTTTGATTAAGTGTAAAGCTTAATTTTTGTAAATTTTTATGGTTTAATATTTTAGATATTATTTATATAATATTAAAAAAAGTTATGAGCTCAATATAGATTTTGAATAAAAATTTTTTAAAAACAAAAAACAATTAAAATTAAACAAGCATTTCATACATGTAAAACAATACACGATTTTTAATAATTTTACACATAATACTTTGATGATTATTAACTAAGCAAGAAAAAATCGATAGTCACAATTGAATTTGACTTTTTAAAATTGATTTTTTATAAACACTAATGTATCAAATGTATTATTTGCTACGTTAAAGACATCTGATTTTTTCGATGACATATAGGCGAAACACAATGAAGACAAACAATAATACGGAAAAATTTATGAGCAATCTTACAATATGATACAATTTATTTTCTTACATTCACTTCTAACAATTAAACATAAATTTAAGTAAAAAAATATTTGAATATTTTTTCAGAATAAGATTTTTAAGATCCTGGTAAACATCTAATAACTAAATAAAGTAAGGAAAAATATTTTTTATCTATAATTTTACTTCATTGTCCAGATTTGTATCACAAGTAAGTCTGAAATTGCCTTATAGGCACAAAAAACTACAATTGAAAATATAACAATATAACCAGACCGATTGAAAATTCAAAATGATTGTAATAATCTAATTTTTATTATAGAATGTAATTTTTGCTTTGGGGATACGATTACATGATAACAGGAGATATGAAATTTTATAAAAGAAATATAAAAATATAGAAAATTTATTGCATGCTAATAGTACTTATTATTTTATTTGTGATATATCTGCTTTAAAATTAAAATATATACAATAATTGGTTTCGTTTGGATTATATAATTATAATTTTTTCTATTAAATTCGATTTTTTGAATTACAACTTTTCAGATACTAAGCATACAACCATATTTGCACATTCTTATATGATACGATCAAAGTAAATTAATAAAAATCACGAAAGATCATCTTATATTTCAAACGATAATATATTTATCAACCAACCCTGTTAAGATGACTATAGTGATTGATTATATTATTCGACTATTTTACATTTTGAATCTTTGATACAATTACAAATTACGATTTTATTTTGGTGTTTAAAAAATTTATTTTTGCATGTTAATAGTAGTTGTTTCATAAAAGTTTAAATTTTTGTCGCGAAAAAAGATCCATAAAAAAACACAATTGTATTAATGTTATTTTTTGTAAAAAAGATTGTGAAATTTATATAAAAATGCAATTTTAGATGATATTCTATAATTTTTAACTATTGATATCTACTTTTGCAAAATTGAAGGTATAATGACTGTGCCTCAATAAAGTTAGAATATAGATCAAAAATTAATTTATGAATACTTATACAATATTTTATATTTTTACCCATAAAAAGGGAAAATTAATCTATTTCAATTTTTTTACGGTCTATATTTTTTTATCGGCTCTATTTTTTATTTATATACTTGTTTATTATATTGAAATTGTAAATTATAATATAATACCATCATGATAATTCTTTAAATCTCGAATGTAATTGATTTTTAGCCGCTTTATTCAAAATGTGTTGAGGTTGTTTTACCATCTGTTATCACACCCAAGAATTATAGTTTGAAAATATCAGTTTATCCTGGAATCGGAAAGTATGCAAAAATTGAGTTTATATGAAGAGTGCTCATCCAAAACACGGTTCGCTTACAATAGCAAAGATATTTTAAAAAAACATTGATGAAGAACTATGAAAAATTGGTGCGACACTCATGTTATAAATGTCAAGGCCTGTGATTTTGCTATGTTTGTTATAAATATTGTTTTGAGTATGTAGAAATTTCTACTAAAAATATGATAATAAAATTGATTAGGTATCTGATAAAAAACACAATTTACGCATTTATTTTTTCTGAAGGCTTTTACTGAATATAATATAACACACAAATAAACTATTCAATAAAATGTTTCCAAGGCAAAGAGATTCTTTCTACTATTGAAACTCAATGAGAAAACCAATATTTGCTAACATGAATAATATAACCTATACTAATATCAAGAAAAATAAAACTCATGTATCTATTCTTATTATTATGCTATAATCAATTAGTCTTTGTTTAGTTTTTATTTTAACTCCATATTGTGCCATAACAAATTATACCATATGTCGTAACATGGGATGGAGTGGTAGCACAATATCATGTAAGGTAAATCATAGAGCTACAAGTCACAAATAAAATCAAGTCATATCTTAGATTGATATAATGTGATAGAAATAGCAATAATAAGCCTTTTAAATATGAGAGGTATCGAAGAAGAGTAATAGGAGAGGATACGGTCAAGGGTAAGAACATTTACATGCATAAGAAATTTATCACATAAAGCTTCAAGAAAAAATATAAAACTACAAACCGAAATGTAATCGCAAATCAAAGACATAGAAAAATAGTTAATTGTATATAATGAAAAAAATTGATTCAGTAAAAAAAATTGTTTGTTTTCTTTTAAAAAACAAGCCTTTAAATGTGAATATGCATTTTTTAAATATTTGCAAAATATTATTTATATAAAATTAATGCATCAAAGCATATTCAACGGATAATAATTATATAGTAGAATGCCTTTTAAAAAATCCGAAAATTATTTTATTTATAATTTTATAATGTAATTTACATTATTTATTATAATAGTCAATCACTTATATACAATAAAATATAAAATCTAATGCAAGACTAATACTCATGTAAAATTTGCAAATTTGAAATATAATAAATTTAGTTCTTCCATGTTGGATGTTGTAAAATTAATATGTTTTTTGGATTTTGCATTCTTCCGGCAAAAAATATCGTTTGATGCGTTTAATTATGTTTCATTGAAGATAAAAAATAAAAAATAAATATTCTACGAAGACACAACCATAAAAATAATAAATATTCCAATAAATAAACTTAAGACAGTCTGATATTATTAACAAAGCTGATTGATACGTAAAAATCAAGCTACATATCAAATATTGATAAAATTTAAATTCTAAAAACATTTGAATGTACTGTTTATCGCTAAATTTAAAACAAGAAAATTATTATAAATCAATATCTTATAAATTAAATAGGCATGTTTAATTAAACAAACAAAGCATGTGACAAATACTATTTTTATATATCAAATTACAATCAAAAAATGGTATTGGATCAAACACACTATCATGTGTATAAAAAATGTTTACAGATGTTCAAAGAACCAAATGAAATTTTCAAGAACTATACAAAATTTATGTGACTAAATTTCAACATTTAATTTTAAAGATATATAAAATGTTCGTTATTGATAATTAGGAATAAAATGTGATATAATTAAACTATTCAAATATATTTATGTAAACCCCTTAAACTAAAACATCATAAATAAGGTTAATAATGGTTCTTAGGTTATATAAATAATTTTTATGTGCTAAAAATTTATAAATTTGTTGTGATTAAAGTTATCATATAGTGAATCAAAACGATTATCTCTTTAAATACGGAATAGTATTTAATTTGTGTAATTTATATGTTTTTACTTTAGCTATAGTTAATTATAATATCAATAAATTTAAAGGGGGAATTTTCTATCTATATTATTTTTGTTGTTTTCTTCATTTTTTAATAAATAAGAACAAAAAAAGTTAAAGGTACGAGTAAGTAATTGATATATATTTACTCGTATATATGTCTGGCAAAGAAGTTCTAATATGACTTTAGGGCTTTTGGCTATCTGATGGACCCCCGCGCGTGGTGATTCACGTTTCCTGTAGCCAATTTTATCACCTGGTTTAGGCCTGTTCATCCAGGTTGTAGTTAATATAAGGTTTGATCATAATTCTATCTACTTTTGTTTCGCTGGTTATTAATGCCCGACATCCACTATACACTTAGCCATATCTTTGCTAAATAGAGTAAGAAATAAACAATTTCGGAAAGTTTACGAAGTCTTACGCTGCTTCATTCTTATATATCCATAGATTTTTATTTTGCTATGTTATAATTTCTAGTTTCAACAGACCGCCACATGCTGGTATTTAATATTTGATATTAATAACTCGTATTTGTAGATGCGTTGTGGTTGTAACACAGCCCGCTTTTATAGCGTATTTTTAGCAAACGGCCACAGCAGTCTTTGGATTTAATAAGAGTACATTTTTATAAGAATCAAATATCGAAATAAACATATTGCATTTTACAAGAATCATGGTGTGCGAATACATTTGATGTAAATTTTAGATGTTTTAAGCTAAATATGCATAGTTTTTTTTAGTTCGCTGCTTTTATAGAATGATATATAGAAAAGTTGTAAAGAATAAAAATATTTGTATATATCTTTCACATGAAAATAAATTTCCAATATAAACTTTTTAGACATACAATATTAAATATCTACTTTTTATATTATAATTAATGCTTCTAGGAAGATCAGAAATCGTTATAAGGCCTATTTTAGATTTATTAGAATAGATATTATTTAAAGCATCCATACTATAATGGTGTTTATAATTCCCAATTTTGTAAAAAGCATAATCCTACGATATATTTATTGTGTTATAAAATGGTCCAAAAAAATATTTTAGGTTAATCTATCTATTATTGGATGAATAATTTTAACAGAATTTCAGGTTAACGGATTTGAGCAATAAAATCAGTGGTATCAAAGAATTTTGAACTTATCCTGAAAGCTATTTCTTATATACAAAACAGTATAAAAACCAATTGAATATTTATTTATGATAATTGATAATATAATACAAATTATACTAATAAACGCCTATATTAAGGCGAAAAAATACAAAATAAACACTTGGCATGAAGTAATTCATCGTATAATAAATGTAAAAATAACTGAGCAATATTTTCTATTTATATGCAGCCGTTTGAAAAAAACTCATTATTCAACTATGTTATAAAACCCACAATACATTTTACTAATGTTTTCATAAAATAGTGAACATCTTGAATGTAAATATAACAGATAAAAAAAAATTACTGAATAGAATATCAAAAAGCACCATATTAAATCGTTGTAATTATAAAAAAATTTTAAAATTAACATAGCTGTATTTCTCTTCTCATGGCGTTAAATGCTGCCGACATATTATTTGAACTTCATAGGGGTTTTGGCACAAGCAAATGTGCTCTTAGGATAAAACTAGTCATAAAAATTCAAGAAATATTTCTTTTTTTGAATAATATTTGAATTACATAATCGATGAGCAATTTACTATCTTTATTTTTATTAAAATTTCAATTTTTTATTTAGTCTAGGGTTTAAAGTTTGAAGCTATTCATGTGTTAAAAATCAAATTCACTTTATATCTACATGATAGCAATTTACCAAAATATATTACTTTTGCAAGAAAGAAATAAAAAGATGAAATGTATAATTTAATCATAAAAGCAAAAATAAAATATTCGATATACGCATATAATTTTTAATAATTATTATAAATAAAAAAATTTATTTAGACAATAATTTGATAAATTAAGTCATTAAAAAGCTAATGTGTATAGATAGAAAGAATACCTTTATATCTTATTTACGCCTTATAAGAGACTTATAACTATATGTTATGTGAGGAGAGAAGTATATCAGAATGAAAGTGAAAATATGTAACAGAATGCCATGAAGAGTTTTGTAATATTTCAACATTTTCCAATATGTTCTTAAAAAAATGAATATGGCATCATAAAGCAAATCAATCATAAAATAACTAGTAAAATTACTTTAATTAGTTTGAAAAAATTTAACCAGAAATAGATAGATAAATTAAAATATACCATCATGTATATATCAATAAAAAAAATAAAAAGCATCAATCAGAAAAAAATATTATACAGCAAATGTTTTTAATGAAAATGTGCTGGATTTTAATTCATAGACATTAGAGAACAATATAAATATCGGCGAAAGATTTTTAAATCCAATAAAATTACAAACTATTCACAATACGTATGATAACGCCTTTTCACTCTGTTAATCAATTCCATACCACGTTTTTTACATTTTAAAGAGTATTGTGAATTGCTGGATTTTTTAAGGGATATAATTCATAGTAACATATTTGGCTTTTGTTCTCGATCACAGCTTTCTTGATGCCCCATGCGCACAAAGTATTCTTACTTTCGGGTTGCTTCTTCTATCCGAAGTCTTCTTCACTATCTCACACATTGACGAGACTTATTCATTCAAGAGTTGTTCTAAATCCCACGTTTTGTATATCTGCCTAGATCTGGTTCTTTCTTCGAGTTCAACAAGTATTTAAGTAATTGTATGTTATTTTAACAATTAAATTGGATCTAAAGTTAAAGGGATAAAAATTTTTATAATAAAGGTGATTATGAAATCCAAGATGAAGTAAAAACATACATGCAAGCTCTCACACTCCACAATACACTTGAACTCATCTCATCTGAGAGAAGAAGAGCCGTTGATATATATAGATCAGAGGAAGGTGTCAAAAGATGCATCAAGGAGTTGTGTAATATTCCCAACACTCTGACTACGTCTAAATAGATAAAATCGATAAAAAGAAAATTAACCCATAAATAAATAACAAATCAATATATTATAATTCTTTCTTTTATATTTATTTACTAGACCTTTATCTGTTTTACTTCACATATATTATGCATTATAATTTGGTAAGTCTGATATAATGAAATTTATCTTATATATTGAATTGAATTTATTCGTGTTTGGCATCTAAATTACAAGATTTTTTTTTCATAAGAAACGTTTTCTCTATCTTATGGTAATTTTTCATTCCATAATGACATTCTGCTGTCTATTTTGCATAATATGCTGCTTGTAGGTAAAGAAGGCGTTTAAAATATCTTTCCAAAATTCCAAATAAAATGTTTTAAAAAAAATAAAATTCAGATTTCTTGCCGTATATATATTTATAAATTCATTTATTGGAAAATCGCAGTATAATATTATCTAGATTTTATATTCTATTTATATTTTGTGTTTATTTACAATTTGCTTTTCTAGACGGGACTTTCTAGTATAAGACCATGAAATGTTTTATTATTAGGTCTATTCACACTCGATTTCTATAAATTCTACTAAAATATCTCCTAGTGCGATTTTATTATCCCGACGTAATTGACGATATACTTTTGAACTAGATCGATCTAAAAAAATTATGAAAATACAAATTCCTACTTTAAAAAATTTACTGGGCTTGTGGCAACAGGAAGAAATCTTAAGATCTGAACGTTTATTCTTAAATGACGGTTTAAAAATGTTTTCTATGCAAACCATAGGATTGAGAAGGACCCTTGTGCTGATAAGCCTTGAGAGAAAAAGTATATCGATGAAGATATAGCAGAGTAAGAGGTAGTATATTATTAAAGTTTGCACCAAGGATTTTATCACTCAATATGTTTGAGAAAACATAAAAGTGAAATCAAAAAATTAACCGTAAATAAAATAATCAATAAAATGCTTTCTATATAATAAGCGCAAAAAAATGTGTTGTATTTATATTTTAAGTACAATTTGAAAAGATCTTTTACCTAGTCATGTGAAATTTTGACAATTTAATTTTGCAAAAATAAGGTAATCTTGCTACAATCGCGATGAATATGATAAATTTAACATGCATCGAAGCTAATTTGGTGTAAAGAAAGAAGCTTGGATTTCTAGTTTATCAGATTTGGTAAAATTTACATTTACACAACTTATAAATTTCCGCAAATATATTAACAAACTATATTACGCATTAAATTTTGGGTTTATTCGAACTAGTTCTATTAAATATTATGTGTTTTTTTTAAATTATCCTCATACGGGTAGAAATATTAGGTTAAAAGTAAATGTACAATTACATATTATTTTAATTTCAAACATAGTTTTATGTTCCAATAAATTTCGCGAGAATATAAATGAACCTGGTGTGAAAATATTGCTTTTTATGTAAAGTAGCTTGATAGAATATACACTTGTTTTTATATTCTACACACCTGAAAGGTATTTGAAATACCAAAAAAAAGAAAATTTTAATATGTTTATTAAAAAAATGAATATTTAATTTTTATATAATTTATTACTTAAAAAATTAGAGATCGACCACAAGATAAAGATTTAAATGCAATAAGTGAATTTTTTTTTATTTGCTAAGATATTTTAAAATTCAATTAACCTTAATATAATATATTTTATACTTATCTATCAAAATTACAAGGCTGTTATATACAAAGAATCATGATTTAGCAAATTTTTGAATTTCTAACACATAGATATGATTGTAATATCTTATCAATATTCCGATTTTTTTATTTTTTTATCCCTGTTATATATTCAGAATGCCCACTAAAGTTTTAGAGATTTTCTGACAATTTTTGTATTACTACTTTAAAGGCAAGGAATTGCCCTTATGCTGTATAATAAAACGTGTTATTGACTTCTACTTAAAAAATATTATGTTTTTTAAAAATCAAAAACATTTTAAAATGTATATTTTGATATTTATTTAAGTTTAGGTCCGCGCCTAGGCTTCATATGAGAATCAGTTAAGAATTAAGAATATTGTTGCTACCAATGTACAAAATCTCCTTAAAATGTAATAATGCTTATTTACTGACAATTTTTAGGTATCATTACTAAAAAATGCAGAAAATTATGTTTATCTACAGAAAAAGAAATTTATCGTATAAACATTGTGTTTTATTATTAAAAAAGCAAACTGAGAATTTTCACCATATTGATAAAATGTATATATGTATATGTCCTAAACATTAGTTCTATTATAAAATCTATAAATAATTCATTGTAGTTTTATGTGGCGTCCAGCGCAGTCAAATATTTATTTCAATTATATTTAAAGGTGCAACATGGATGTATATTATTTGATGAAAAAAATATATTTCAAGGAAAATATTTGAGAAATAAATAAAGTAGCAAATTTATCATATAAAAGGAAACTAATCATAGAAGACTTTTCTTTTGCACATACAAGTTAAATTATTAATAAATCAGGTTAAAACTAGCTATATATCTAGAATTTTAGATGACTTAGATTATATATCCGTATGATTATTTATCATATATGAATCTTACAGATACACAAAAATAAATGAATTTGAAATAGTAGCGATAAAATGTATATTTCTTCGTGTTTTAGAGCTGTAAATTATTTATAACTGGTAGATGAAACCCACCAGTAGTTAAAACTAGCTTGGAAAGAGTTCTACGTCATTAAATAATGGGTGACAATTATATTCAAGAAAGTATTTAGTCACAATACTGTAATGAAAGATTGATTCCATAATATTTCATGGCTAGGAAAAACCTTTTTTAGTTTTAATCCTTTATATTATACATAGATATTTATAGAAAATGTTGATTGGGTTATGTAAATTTTAAAATTCGTTTAATGTATTGATAGAAATTGTTTTTCATAGTAATACCAAGCGTTGCAATATTAAATAATATTTGAGTTACTTATATATGCAGCATTGATATATGAATACATGAAAGCTTTGCTCAAATACCTAAAAGCATAGATTTGGTTTAATAAATTCTAATCTAAATAATCACGAACAAATAATAAGTATTTTTATGTGTTCTAGGTTCAACAAAAAATAAAAGAATTTCTGGCTTATTATTGAAATTCCCATGAAAGAAGAAATGTTTCATTTTTGTATAGTCACTAAAATATGACAAAAATAAAAAAAAATGATATAACTGCGCTTGACAGAAAAATATATAGTTTTAAAAACAAAGATTGTCATTGCAAATGAGTTGTTTTTCTTTGTGATACAGAAATTTTAAGCCGTATTTTTTTTCAGCCTGTAAATTATTATAAATGAGAAGTTACACTTTTAATTTGTCTTATAAGTGATATGCAAGTCATTTATATAATAATTTCGTATATATTATTTTGTGATTTCTATATATCGTTTGATGATATTTTATATTTGAAATCCCCAAATATACATTTTTAAACATTTAAATATATTCTTAATAGATAAAATCAATTATAACCCGGCTTGTGACTGTGTAAATTATGACAGGAAAGATAATTTCGTGCAAGTCAACTCTATTTTCCTAAATTTATCAAGATTTAAAATATTAAACTTTACTGATCGCTTAATTCCAATGACATACATTTATTTACACTTTTTTACACGTTCTCAAGGTAAAACAATACATTTTAATATAATTACACATTAAAAATAATTTACTTAAGATTATTAAGTATAAATACCATCATCATGAATTTATTTCACTGCTTTTTAGCTTGATTAGCAATACTTAATTGTACAGCAAAAGATAGAAATCTGATCGAAAATTCCAAAAAACACATTTTTAATGAAGAAAATTTGAAATGTATGTCGCAATAAACACACTGTTGAAATCATCAGCTTTAAATATTGATTTAATTCTATAATTTCTATAAAAATAATAACATTAGACAATTCTAATCATTCATGATTACCTTTATTAAATTCACAAACTTTCTTATTGTTAACTGAAAATTATGTGAAGTGGGTAAACATGTCTTTAAACTTTCTAATCTAAAAATGACTAGGTTGAAATTTTTTCGTAATTAATCTAAGATCATTCTTTTTGGAGGCTACTAAACATACAATATATTATGTTCTTTTTTATATGATACCTAGTGTGCTTTACTCTATTCTGTCATATATTATGCATATATGTCTAATCATTGTGGTTTTATTTGTTTCAAAATTAAAAAAAAATCGAAACATTAATATATGTGGCATATTTTTTTCTATGGGTATTACAACTAAGAATCACAATGTATAAATTATGTGAGTATATTATCGCATATAATAGCATGAATTATGCTAATTTTATACTTTGTATCGCGAAAATAAAGCATCTCTAATAAATATTCATGTGGTTTAGATGGGTCTTACGTTGTATCCTAATTCTTGTAAGAATTTACGATTCGATAATAGCGTACTTTTTTTATCACGCAATGATCTAAGGCGTAAAATTATATGTGAATTTACATTTTATGTGCTTTTTTTTAGTTTAATTTTATTTTATAAAAATTGTGTGTATCAATTAGTTTGAATCTAGTGGCTGTTTTCACGGATATATATCGATTAAATAGCTTTTTTAAAAATGACAGGCATAATCGGCTGGAAAACTAACTTTGTCAACTGCAAAAAAATATATTTTAGAAAAATTTCAACACAAAATGCCAGATTAAAGAAAGTTGTGGTGGTGCGAACTAGTGTCTATAATTTAAAGCCTATCAAGTAAAATACAATGTTTTAAAAAACTAACTTATAAAATCATAATCGACATATTCGAAACAAACTTAGTTTTTGAAATGAAAAAATCTTTACATTTAATTTATTCTCGGAAGTTTGTTTACTTTCATAAGCGGACAGAAACTAAAAAATTTAGATTGTTGTCCATGAAACCTATTTTTGAGGAAATATAATTTTGCAAAAATACCATGAACGAAAATTAATGTTTTTACATATATTTAAGCATTATTTATTATATTTTATTAATAGCATTTTTATGTTAATGTAAATTTTTATCAATCAATATAAAAATATAAAAAGTATTACAAAATTTCAATAAAAATATATGCATGGTGCTTAATTTCTTCCGACATTTCATTACATTCTTTAAATTACTTTATTTTTATTAATTTATCAATGATTTTGTAATTTAAACATTTATTTTGTTTTGTAATTTAAAAGATTATGAAACAAAATGTATTATATATTGTTATTTGCTTATAAGTTTATATACTGACAGATCTTTATATTTTGAGTGTAGTATATTATTTATTTTCGTGTGGAATATTAATTGTTTTCTCATTGAAAGTTAAATCATGAAATAAAATTATAATACCATGAATCAATGAAATTTGTAAAATGAAATAATTTTTTTGTGTGTTATAGGATTGTCAGCATTAAAATCTAACTATCGTTGTTTAAAAATATTTTCGATATCATTTATATTTTTAAAGCCCGTAGTGGCAAAAATAATATTTCAACCGTTGCTAGTCATCTTTTGATACTTATATAATTTTTTTTTAAGAATTTAATCTATTATTTTTACTGGCTATGTTTCTATTTTAGATATATTTCAATTCTTTACCTTGTTTCTTATACACGAGGTATACAAATATTTTTGAAAAATATGATAAAATACTTACATACAATTTTGAAACCTTTTCTTTCCTTATAATTTTTTCATAAAGTGTAGGCTGTATCCATTCAACAAAATATATATTTCCTCGAATTTCTCAATATGTGCTAAACTTTTTGACTCCAAATTTCAGATAATAAAACTACCGCATATTTTTACTTTTTTAATTACTGTTAGATAATAAATATAAATTAGACACTATATCTAAATGATTGCGCCATTATAAAAATCCTTGTCTCCTTTTTACGCATTTGAAAAGTCGATCCTTACTACACAAAGAACATATCATATAGCAAACGGCATTTAATGCATACTAAATGCAAGAGATATCAAAAACACGGATTGGTTGAGCCATGTTAAATTAAAGCCATAAACTTCTAAAATATCATGATTGACACATGAAACAGCTTTACTCTTTTCTCAAATCTCTGTTTATCTATTTAAAGCATAGTTGGTAATACGAGCGATGTCTTACGACGATACTACAATCAAAACTGCGAATATATAATCTAAAAAACTGCAGAACACATAAGTTTTTTTCATTTTTGAGTAACTATAATAATATAAGATAAGACGAGACGAGAGCGATAAATGCTGCATGATAAAATCTAGTTATATTAGAATGTAAAAGTTGCCATGCAAATTTAGGAAAAAAAAGTGATTTAAAAGCAAAAAATATATTAAATATATGCATATGTGCACTATCTATCATAATATCAATATTTATCAATCCACGGATTATATCATACTGGAATTTAAAATAAAATACATGAAACAGCAGCTTATGAAAACAATACACCGCATATTTCTTGGTGTATATATAATATCTTAAAATAATGTATTAGGCGAAATCTACCAGGCCAATTTTTTTTAGAAATTTATAGCTTTTTTTTCTTTCCAATTTTACTTTAGAGATAGATGGTAATATTTGACAAATGAAATCGAGATGTAATCCATATTTTCTCGTATAATTTAAAATAAATTCACAAGAATTTATTGCATTTACATACATCACGTTTCTATGTTTTCTATTTTTTTATAAAGTTATATGAAAATAGGTAAAATAGTACTGCTGAATCAAATTTTTATGTAAACTAAACTATAAGAGAAACTAAACATTGAAAACAACTTTTTACACTCACGATTTATACAGTTTTTTTTATCTATGCAGTTATAAATATTGCATTCCATAATTTTATATCTTAAGTATCAGATATAAAAACAATTAAAATGGATCAATTAATTTATATATGTATCATTCAATATAATAAGAACTATTTTAAAGCTTTAAATGGGTTTTTTTATTTATAAGCACATTAAAAATTTTTAAATGTAATTTTAGAAGTTATATTTTGGTTTTTTAACGTGGTTAAGTATCTTTTATTTTTCTTAATGTGAATTTATTTATAAATTATTTTTTCACAGGTTTATGTATCAGTAAACTATCAAAGCCGCGAAAATTTTGTTTAGTGTAACTAAAATTTTTATAATAGAGGAAATATATCTTTTGTCTTGTTTCACATGAATGTTAAATTTTAATTTATAAAAAGCTTGAATTTTCTTTAAATTGATTATTATCGTTTTCGTTTTCACAAATTCGATAATGAAATTAATGGTCTAATCTGACCAAGTCAATGGGGTATTTACAGTAGAAACATCTATATCATACAAGAAATGTTTTTGATCACTTGATCTTGAGCTTGCATAACCTGAAGGTTTTATAGCTCCATATTTTCAGTATTTTTAAATTCAAAATAATTTTACATTATGCATATACAAATATTGTCTTATGTATTGCTTGCAGCTTAGCGGCAATAATGATTATTTGGTAGTTTAGCAATGACCCATTTTGTAAATAGATTCAAAATCTAATCGTTTATTAACGAATCAAAAACAAAAAATACAACAATAACCATCACCACGCTTATTTTTTTTATGTTTGGAAATGGTTTAGGTACAAGTGATAAATGGATAGAAATATCCTTGTCAAAAGTTAAAAAGTAATGCTCTAATTAATACATGTTCAAAGAAATGTTGGCAAAATGGCGCAAAATAGAGATAAGTTTGACACATTTGTCGATTGTAATTGTTTTATCAGAAGAAATAATAAAATATATGTACATAGGTAATTTAGGCACAAGATTTCAAATATTTACCAGATCATGTTTTTAAACAAATTATACCAATCAAAAATTTGAGATTAGAATAAGATTAAAAATTCAAAGAATAGTCGAGATTATATATTTAGTGGTCCAAAGAAGTTATATCTATCAGCATATAAAAATTTATTTGTTGAACTAATTTATACTACTTATATCAAATTAAATGGTTGGTTTTTAATTATTTAAAGTTACAAACGGAAATAGATATGTTCACTCGAAAATCAAATTATTTTTCGTGAATCGTGAAATTAATTTAATGTGTCTAAGACGAATTTGGGACAAGTTACACATTATGATCAGAGAACTATTTACCATGAAGCATATTTTCATTCAAAAAACATGGTTCTGCAGATGACTATAGGTACGATGTTTTTCATGACGTTGTAATTTAGGATGGGTTGCAATTACACATAATAAATAAAAAATTTATATTTTATAAATATATTATGGTTCTGCTTTTTACACTGTAATAGTTGCAACTTATGATGAATGATGTGTAAATTTTAACTGCAGAAACTTAAGTAAACATGAAATTTTCATAATTAAAACATTGTAAAATGATCTAATGATATCTAAGTAAGGAAGTAACATCAAAAAGATTCAAATTTATGTTTTCTTTTGTGAAACTGCGTAAAAGAACAAACGAAAGAAGGAAACTATATGTAATTACTGCACAAAAAGTTAATACCTACTCTGTAGTGTAAACTGAAGTCAATTACCGACTATAAAACTTCCTTGAAACCAATATACTGTTCAATTCATAGATAAATAATAATTCCCATAAAAACATTTTATAAGCTTAATTCATTTTATTATATGTAAAGTTATATATCATGATGCTATTTTGATGTAATTCTATGTATTTTGTAAATGAAAAAAGACATTTATCATTTTTAAATCTAAATTTATAGCTTTATATCGTTGGAAATTTTCTGGTCCGTTCTTTTCTACTTATATTTTTTAAGTTTTAGAAATAAACAGTGAATATATTGATTTCAATGAAAAAAATAAATATATCGGAATAAAATAAGCCGTAAGAAAACATAGGTGGTTTTAAAGATTTCAAAAAAAATAAAAAACGAAATATAACTTAATTTATTCAACATATTAAAATCGAATCTATACTTTTTTATAAATTAAATCGATTCAACTAGCACATTTAGATAATAATTATAGATGCTATGTACTGAAAATATTTAAGAAATAAATTTTAAATATTAAATTAAAAAAAAACATAATATATTTCACATAAACATCCTGATATTAGGATTTCTGACTAGGTATAGTTTTTTACATTGTTTAAAATCTACTATTTATAAATTTTGTGATTCTGATTTTATATCCTGTATTAATTCTTGATAATTATTGCGCAATATACTATATTTTTCCATCGAACAAAATATTGATTAAGACTTTCATTTCAAGATCTTTTTGAGTAAGATCGATGAATAATTTTTACTTACGTCATGACTGAATCTTGCTATATAAAAAGAATCATTTATAAATCACATGTTACGATTATCCAGGGGATCTAAATTAAATCACAAATTTTATACATAGAACTTTGTTTTCATTTAATGCATGATAAAAAATCTTTAAGTCTTATGTAAATAATTTGCACTGCTATATCATCAAATGTAAAATAGTTACATTTTTTTTATAAAAAGTGAAACTCATATCGATAAAATATATTTCAACTAACATAAAGGTTAAAGTTACCATGAAAACTATAAATTGTCTTTAAATGTTTGTTGATAAACATAAATTTTATGATATATATGTTTAAAGGGCCTCTTAAACGCTATTTCATAAAACTTGTGGACCATACTCTGATATCTAGGTAATAAAGCCGAATTCCAATTCGAAAAAATGGAAATGCTAAGGATCAGAAATTTTGTTTTTGCTTTGTTTACGCGATTTTACTTTTTTTCTAAGAAAATTAAAGATAAGTTTGTAACTTAATCTTTAAATGATCTAAAAAAATGTAGTATTGTTTTAATAAGCGAAATTTAAATAATTCGGATTGTATTTTTATGCATGACGGTTCGTACATTATATTTTTATTATAATTTGAAAGTAATATATATAAAATTTTGATAAATTGTCAAATAAAATCTTACATGTATTTATAGAACACAGAAATATAACTAGAAATTTTTTTTTTATTGCATAAATCTAATAATTTTATATTGATACTAGAATTCTTACTAAAACAAAGCAAATTTTGTATAAAATTAATAATAAGAACACATAAGAAATGTAAGTTTTGAATTGTTTTGTATTGGGGAATATAATAATCAATAATCTGCATCAAAAGAAAGAAAGTTTTAAATATGATCCAAGGATATCTGATATAGTTTGTAACTTTTATTTTGTTACAGGCTCATTAGATATCACTTGTTTATTTTTACTTTGAATATGATTATAATTAACCCGAATAATGCATCGAAACAATTTTGTCGTATAATTGCTGGGGATTTATTTTTCCTTTAAAATAAAACATATTTTACAAATTTTAAAATAAAATAAGAGATAAAATTATTTTAGAATCTTTTTTGCTAAAAATTAAATTAAAGCATCACCCTTCAAATGATTAGTAAATTGTAACCTAGTAAATAAAGAATATTTTAAAATTTATACCTGTAAAGCATACAAATTATGTAAACTTCACATAAAAATTAAAATATTATTTTTGAACTAAAATCTGATTTCTAGCTCGATTCAAAAAATATTTTTTCTTTATGTTTGTGACAAAACAAATAAAAAAACCATAAATAGATGTAAGTGTCTAAACTGATCTTTTATAAATACTATAAAATTTTTAGATCGAATGAAAATTTTCCAACACTGTGGAAAACGAAAGATACCAGGTATAAATGCAGCAAAAAGCCTTATAAAAATAATATTTTATATACTTGTTGATAAAAAATATTTTTACTATATAGAAAATCCGCACATTATAGAGAAAACCTAGATTTATTAGGCATATTATGAATTTTATTCAAAAAAGGTGAAACATATACTTAGTACATGAATTTCAGTAAATTTACTTTCTTTTTTGTACAGAAAATCTTTTCTGGTTTTTCATTTTGCTCAATATGCATTATCAGGGTGAATGGTATAGCGAAAGCGTTGATCTTGATTATTTTTATATATATACACTGGTGAAGATTTTTTAAAATTTTTAAAAAAAAGTTTGTGAAAGAAGTTCTTTGATCATAGAAAAGAAATTTTGAATATGAAATGGTTTTGATATAAATTATAAGGGCATTTAAAGTTTTTATTTTCTAAATAAAAGACTTTGATCTTTACAAAAGTCTTATTGTCTTTAAATATGTGAATAAATCCGAAAATAAAACATATTCAAAACTTAATAGATTTTTATACGAGATATAAGAAAAAAACTTAGGAGTATCATAATAACTAATGTAGTTTAAAAAAATTAATAAATCTACGCAACAAAGGTCAGTTTTATAAGCTTCTATTACAATCACTACCGCTAATTTTAAAGCTATTACAAGTTTAACACATTGTTTAAATAAAAAGATAGTACATGCAGCAAAAAAAAGTTGTTTTATTATTCATAAGTGCCTCTCAAGGCAACGAACGATCGTGCATACACCCAAACACTATAAAGTTTTGCTCTAAAATATATAATAAAGGCTTTTAAAGAGTAGCTAAAAACAAGTTAATGATAATCATTTACGTTTATTAAATAGAATTTTATATAAAATTGATTCAAAAATATCTAGATTTCAGTTATTTATAAGTAGCGTAAATACATAAAATAAATCAAACCCACATTTTTTTATATTGATTAACACGCTGGATATCGATTTGAATGTTTATATAATTATAAAAACTGGCTTTTGCAAACTTTTATATTAAAAATAAAATGATTAAAAACAATAATGTATGACTTAGTAGAAATTTAGAAAAAGAAGAGTAATTTTTAGCACAGATTATAGTAAACATAATAAAATAAAAGATACCTATTGCATTTTATTGTGTAAATATTAATTTGTATTAAAAATAAATAAATTATATATTGAATTTTGTAAAATTCATAAATGAACCAATAAGGACATTTTTAGCGGTTTCAGTTATAGTTTCTATTACATAGGTTCACACATAAAAATATATATTAAATTTTTTATGCCACAAATGTAGATATAAGTTAAGAAAAATACTAAAGATAATAGAATTAGCAGAATAAAGTCAAAATATAAACTATTAAAAAAAGAACTATGCCATGAAAATTTAAATAAATAATATTTTTAGACGTTCTGAAATGACTAGCTATGTTTCATCTGCTTTCATCGCGTTTAAGTAAACTTCTTTTGTTATTATTTGGTTAAATTCAATCGTATTACGAGGTTTTTTATGTCAATCATGAATTAATGGAATTGCTAAAACGGGTTTTAGATAGTATAAGCAAGAACCAGACTTTATTTTTCATATAAAATATGTACAAGGGCCAACGAACAAAAGCATAAATGCTGCAAAAAATATAAAATATACGCTGACGGGTGCAAAAGTTTATGGAAATAACAAAAATAAATGTAACAAAGATCTTAAGAATATGTTGCAGAAACACGGATATTATTTTTATATGAATAGTAAAATAAACATAATAATTAATAAAAATATGAGCCTAATATAATAGTTATGCCTATATTAAGTACTAAAAAATTTTTAAATAAGGCTTTAAAGGGTGATTATATTTTGAACAATAAAATCTAGGTTTATATATTATTACAGACATACAAATAATGTTATAATTTGATATTTTATTACAATAAACACAAAAAGCTGAAAATACAGCTATTTGAGAATATTGACATAAAAATTTTTTTGACGAGAGATGTTAGTGATAAGTAAAAAATTAAGCAATGAATTCTTTACTAAAAGATATAAACGCTCGGTTAATGTCTGTCCAATTAAAGATAGAAATAAACTATATTAAAACTTCTATTTATGGTATAAAATTATTTGAAGCAGCGAAAATTTTCTAAAAAACGATCACAAATAATATTGACAGACATTATGTGTTTTCTCTTATGTAAAGAATAAGATCGCGTATTTTCTAGTATAAGGAACATAAAAGAGACAAAAACTGATGTTATACGTAAAAAATGCAACATTTATAAAATATTTTTAGAATTTCATGTCAATCTTTGAAATAATTCGTATGCAACACTTCAACTGCATGAATATTATATTTATTGTCTATTAAGAACAATAATATAGCCCTACAGAAAAATTAAAATCTGAAAACAGTAACATTCGATATAATATATTGCCCCTTTTTTTGAATTTAGCTGGCGTTTAGGGATATAAAAATACGTAAAATAAAATGGTCGAATAGTATACTTTAACCTTTATAATTTTTTTGGATATATGCATAAATCAAGATTGGTAATCTTGTCATATATATCATAAAAATTTTAAAGAACACAGAAGTCGTAAATGGGTGATTAATGTCAACATTTCACATAAGCTATACTAATATAAAACAAAATAGTGAAATGATATAATTTTATCTCTATGCATCAATAAAAATATCTTGATACTTCAACATAAACAGCAAAAAAAAACCAGGGCTAATAAAGAACCCATGATAAAATCATATAAAACATAGGATAGAAGAAATAATAGAAAAAAAGTGAAAAAGGATATTATAAGGGGATAGTTTATCTCCACTATTGTTTGTTCTTTGTATGCATCTGCTAAGCCGCCGATTAAATGAAAAGTTTCCAACAATATCCATTAACCTTGATAAGAAGGCATTTACAACTAAATTTTATGTTTTCACAGACAATTTAAAGATTTTTCGAAAGAAGAAAGTAGCTTAAAAAAAGTCCAATGAAGCAACCAAGTTCTTCATAAGTATCGGAATGAAAATTAACGTGACCAAATCAGCTACTAACAATAAGAAATTATAAAGATATTGCCACAGTAATACTAGGAAAAGATGGATGTAAATGTCTCGGGATACTGGAAGATTACAAATTGAGAACTAAACCCCAAAACGAACGAAAAAATTAGAAAAAAATGCTAAAAAGAGTGTAAAGCATTTGCAAAACAAAGTCTAATGGTAAAAAAATAATAAAGGCAATAAATGAATATGCAATATCACTGATAAAGTACTACGTGGGCTTACTAAAGCTAGAACCAGAAGACTTTAGAAAGCTATACGATGAAATTAGGCGAATACTAGTAGAAAATGGTATACACTTGCAACCATCTATTAAAGAAAGATTATATCTTTAAACAAATGAACTAGGACGTGGATTGAAAAATATTGAGTTTAACTCCAAAAGAATACTCTGCCAACTATATAAATCTCTAAACTAACAAAAGGCCAATCACTCAAAATAGCTGCAATATTTGTATTTGAAAATATAAATGAGTCCATCTTAGCCGAAATAAATATATATTTTAGAACATAATATGATCTCGTTGACAATGATCTTTCAGCCCTTGAATTAAAACAAAAAGAGAGTTTATTAGGTTAAATACAACAAAAAACACTACATCAAAAACTCTTCGATGTTTACAAAAATCCAGCGCTTGAAATATTAGGATCCACAAAGTGGTTACAATATGAAAATATCAGACCACTAGAAGAAGCGATTTTCTGTTTTATTCAGGATAGAAACGGATTCTTTGGAGAAAGATCAAGGTCCACGCACTGTTACAACCTAATTAAAACTGTCGACCACTTAGCAAGCAGATGTAAAAAAATGCTTGGTACTGACTATACAAGAAGATACAACGAGATTGTAAGATGTCTTGACTTCATATTGGCAAGAAAATACAATTCAAAAAAACCAAGAAAATCCGCAGACACTCTGTACAAGAAATAATGGAAAACGAATTCGCGAGGATCAAAGTAAATACAATAATTAAAGCAGACATTAATTTATCGAATGACAGACCTACTATTTTTGTATATGACAAAAAGAAGAACTGCATCACTCTGATCGAAATTGGCGTGACAAGTATTGATAATATAAAGATAGTTATAAACGAAAAATTTGAAAATATGACCAGCTAGCATCTGAGCGGATATTAATATACAAGTGCAAGACTTAAAATTATCCCATATGTTATAACATGGAACGGTGTGGTGACACGATATCATCAAATGTATCTGAAGGAACTAGATACCACGGACCAGGTTGAGGCATATATGTAAACCATGGGATTGAGAAAAGCCTTGAATTAATCGGGCTCGAAAGAAGGTGGGGTATTGAAGAAGACTTTGGAGAGAAGAATATGACCGAAAGTATAAATACGCTGTGTGTAAGAGAACAAAGCAAGCTGTTTCTGAGATCAAAAACTAAAATTTTAGCCCATAAATTAAAAATATTTTTATTTATATAATATTTTTTGTAAAAAAACACCTTTAACATGATTATAAAGCGTTTTAATGCAATCATATCACTTTTAAAAATACATGAACTAAAAAATACAGTTAAAACAATAATCGCGTCTATTACTTCGATTTAATTTAATTTGATAAATAGTTCATTTATTAAATATTAAAAATGCTTAATCACCATTTTATATACACAGCGTTGCAAAAAAGTACGATAAACATTATCATGGAATTTTCTATCCTATAGTTAAATTTTATTTTCTTATTTTTTGTGTCGGTATTTATCTACCCTAAAATGATGAGTTCTATGAAATTTATATAATGGTGTAGCTTTATATATTTTATTACTCATAACAAAATATATAATAAATTAGATGCATAATCTAGTTATACGGTGTCAATATTCAAGCTATTATATTTTTTAAATATTTAAATTTTTATTCACCCATACAAGATCCTTTTACAATTACCAAATAAGATCATAATCCATCTAGCTACATGTATTGCTTTAAACACTTACTGACTGGCCCATGATCAAATAATTACTTCAAAATTAAAAACACTGTATCATCGTTCTAAAATGATGAAACGGTAAAAAAACAAATGTTCGAGCAAATAAAGTCCTCTTTGGCTATGTTAAATGATTTGTTTAGCTTTTGGTGAACTGGCAAACATGATAGAATTTAAATCGTCATCCGATTAAGAGTGAAATAGATGTGGATATGATTATGAATAGATATAAAATATCAACTAAGACATGTCTCACCTAAGATTAGAATTATAAATATAAATATAATTGTAACGAAAGTATTGACATTCGATTGTTAAAGAAAAAAGAGGTCTTTTAAAAGAATGAAATGTAATGATTGTTTGTGTATTTTTATAATCTATCAAGAGAATTAAATATATGCTTGGAAAGAAATATTATGATACACGATCTATTATATAAAGCATTAAATGTAAGTTTTATATAAATCAATCTTAAGGTTATATTGTCAATTTTTATAATATATAATAACATTAAATGAAAAATTCAAATAATGAATTGAAAAAAATAGTAATATTTAACAGATGAGTAGTTACAATTGACTTTAAATACAATACTATATTATTTTACATAAATTCATATATTTTAGTGTATTTTTATTTGATCTATTGTAATTTACTTTTTAGTTTATTCTATTGACTTTATGATATCAAGAAAGAAGTAATAATTAAACAAATTGTGCATTTTGAAACCGAACTGTAAATATCAAAAAATCATGTAAATTACATTTACACACATAGCGTAAAGTATTTTTTTACTTTCGGATTTTAAATGTTTGATTTTAATCATTTATGTTTTATTGTTCTGAAAATATACTATATAGTATATATAGACGTACTATCATTACTATTTTGCATTTTTTACATGTATTATTGCCTTAAAATATATATGTAATATGCATTTAGTTTTTTTAAATATTTAGTTATACATATATTTTGTTGCTCAATGTTAATTGCATGTATTTTCATTAATATCTAGCATGTTTATAGTAAAAATTTCGTCATATTTGCATTAATAAAATTTTTTTGATATTATATTTATTAAAACTATAAAAAAATGTATTTAAAAAAAGTAAAATTGCAAAAAATATATTAAAATAGAGATAAAGCATTGTTTGGATACTTACAAAAGAGGTTTAAAATGTAAAAAGGCATTTCTTAAGATTTTATAATTTTATTTTGTGCCATGAAATGAAAAATATATTATGATAAAACGTTGTTGATTGATTTTATTATACGTCAATATTACTTTCGCTTTATATAAACAAATGAAATAAATAAAGCCTACATCTACATGTATTGCGTTTTTAAAATAGATCATACTGTTAAAAGGGCGAAAATAATTTTATACGAATTTAAATCGGTTTACATATGTAAGTAAGACTATATATTTTTTCTGACTCCCTTGTGGATAAATTTTAGCCTATAATTTTTATTTTATAAGATTCTAGGTATAATGCATACACAACTTAATATTGTCACATAAATATTTATGTTTGTCATATATAAAAATGATCAATCAAGTGGTACATATCTGATATATCCTTGACATAAAAGAGAAAGTTTTTGCTTAAATTAGATTATGTATCTTTCTAAATGATAATTATAAGATATGGTAAAATATGAATAAAATCGGTTTTTGAAAGTACAGCTATATACGTGATATAAACAAGTAATTTGGCGGTAAATGTACTTTATAAAAATAACAAGTCGGCAGAAAAAGTAAAACATTTTGTATATTAATAACACAGACCAAGCTATCATTTAAATAGCAGCTTATCTTATGAAATAGTTTACATTTAGAAAGGAAAATCCTCGGAAAAATTATTAAACTATAAAAAGGCTGTTATTACATGGCAAAGAATTAAGAAAAAATTTATTTTAATATAGGAATTCTAAATAAAAAATATTTATGCTTTTATCTAAATAATATTTTTTATACATAATTTAACTAGTAAATATGTAATTTTTAGATAGCATTACAACAGAAATACATATATTGACATTAAATTACATTTAAAGACGCTAAAAACTTATTTTTTTCGTATCGGTTAAAAAGTTATTTTATATGTGTCGAAGACAATTCTTGTTAAAATCACATCATAAACATAAAACTTATAAATTTGTAAAAAATTCTTATATTAAAAATAGTAAAACAATCATTTAATTTAGTTCCTGTTTTTGATAGTTTAAGAATAATTAAAAATAAAAAATGTCTTATTTATAAATAATGATGTACTAAAATATGTAGCGATTACAACTATTTATGTCCCCTAAGTATAATTATAATCGCATGAATCAAAGCGAAAATCAAGATAATATTATGAAAATTCTTATATTGTGCAAAAGTCAATATTTCAAAAACATTTAAAACACCCCAAGTGTTTTATTTTATATTTTTTTAGAGGAAAATAAGCAAAAAACGAAGGAAAAATCCGTGTCTACTTAGTAGACTTTCATAAGAGATTCGGCTTAATTTTACCAAAGTATGGAGATACACACAGAAATTAGCTGATGGCCGATGCATAACTTTATAATACCTAGAAATATAAAATTAAAAATATCAAATTTATATATAACATAAAAACAAAAATTAGCAATCCTCTTCTTTTGACGGCTATTTGACATCGGAATTTATTTCATGCTTGTTTTTATAGATTTAAATATAAATACAGCCGTTATTATATCTTGTACAAATACGTTGTTTCTCTATATCATATAAAAAATAAATTTAATTTTCAATAAATTCTTTAATATACTCAAGTCTATTAACATGTAATATATTGTGCGTTAGAAAAAAAACAAATACCTTCTATGTACGAAATAAAATAAGCATTCAAAAAAACAAATATAGTTCTGAATACGTTTGTAATAATGAAAAAGTCTGCTAAATTAAATTTGTTATAACAATAAATTTAATAAATATCTGGTGCAAAAAAATTGTTTAGGACGGTATGGTTCAATAAAAATGATATTTATAAAATTATAATCAGTAGACATATTTATTTGTATATAGCTTAATAAATTTGCATATTTTATAGTCAATATCATAAAGTACAAAATTTTTGGATATTACAGAATTTCTGCACAAATTATGACACAGATTATGAAAAAAAATGTTTTTTTTTGCTATAATTATATATTTTGTGATAGATACAATAATTTTTCTTGTAAACATTTAACACTAAATATTATTTTGTTTAGTTGATAGACATAATTTTTAGTTAAATTAATGGCCGAATCATTTTTAAACGTGTGATGGTCATAGATAAAATACCTTTTCAAAATTTACCTAACCTGAAAATAGTATGTAAATCCTATGCCTTTAGACACATTTTATTTTTTATTTTGTTATACTTTAAAAAAAAATGATAATAAATTTTTATGAAAATAAATACAAATTGTTGTATAATTAAGATTTAATATGCTCTATATAGATCTCAAAATCATAATACTTGTAATAATTTCATCTGCAAACCATATAAATTGATGCAAATAAATTATGATAAACTTTTAATTTTTCAGCCAAACTGATCTTTCTTTTTGATAGATGCTAGTCTTTCTGAAACTGATCATATCAAATTCATGTTCCTTTGATATATTTTCTTATCATTTCAGATATATCTAATTTTTTTAGCTGTATATGGTAAATTATAATCTGTTTAGTGTGTTTGAATATTAAAATTTTGCAATATTATCCAACTCTTCACGCTTACATTTTTTCATATTTTATTATGAGTCTAACAAAAATGCTGAAAGATTACTTTTCCTTACAATTATTTAGACATCATATAGTTTTAATTGAATAATCTTGCTATAAAAAAAGTAAAAAAATATTATTATTTGTTAGATTCAGGTAGTCTATATATGATTTTTTCATTATATACTATATATTTTATGGTTATAAATTGAAAAAGCTTCTACGAATACTACATTTGATTATTCAATAATAAAACGAACGTAAATAATAACAAATCATCTATGATTTGATTTCTAATGATTTTAAATAAAAAAACCCTAAACATCGATAAAAAGTAGTTATTTGTTCCCGTAATATACAATTATTTTATATACTATTTCTTTGCTATTCATATGAATTCATTTTGATTTACATATCATTTTTATTTGTGGGTATATTTAATTATTTTCTTATTTTAGTTGTTCAAGTAGAACTTTAGATTCTCTATAAAACATATTATGCTAGTATTTCTTTTCTATTTATCATTTGTACAATTTTTTCGGTGAATCTTCAAGTCTTTAAATTTTATGCCAAAAAATATTCCCCAATCATATTTTTTTGGTGTACTCTTCTGCACAAGTGAATTCCCAGCCCTTTAATATACGATTTATATTGTATAGCTTTACAATTCCAAGTTTTTACCATTGGAATATCGAGTTCTACCCTTTTAAAGGAGAAAAATTTATTTGCTCTTTGATTCTTTTTTCTTACCTTCTCATTTATATCATCGTCAAATTATCAATACTAGTTATTTTCATTTCTACCAACTTATCAAGTTTAATTCTTATAGCACAAGAAAATGTCTGGTCGATCATATGATATTTACACATATGTTTTGATTTTTGTATCGTATTTTATTATTGCTATTTTTTTCAATTACTTGTTTGAACCGAGTTTTTCTAGTTTTATTTGATTTTTTTTATGTGAAAAATTTGCATTCATCTGTCAGTATTTTCTATATTTTATGTATATAATCCGAAGGGACATTTTTCTACATCGGATTACATTAGTCGTCTGTTTTATTTGTATATTATAGTGCTGACATGTTGACATTTCTGTAAAGATCATATTTCTATCCGGCAATTGTGATTCATGCTACTTTCTTTGGCTTATCATTACAAGTTTACAGCCATTGTAAAAGATTTCTAAGTTTATCATCTAGTTGTTTTAGATGCTGAAAGGATATTGATGTAGTTGTATATCTATTATTTTACAACAATAACTTTCTTTCTGAATTAACCAATAAGCACCAAATCCAACTTAAAGATTATATTGAAAGCCATAAAAAAAATTTAAGTACAATAAATACGAAAATTATGATTAGATTTTATTAGGCCCAGTATTTTTTAATACCATCTTAGATAATTTAAATGTACCACAAAGAATTGAAAATATATGAAAAATGAATCATAGTAATACAATAAAATATCGTATAAAATTCTTGCTATATTATCTATGCATCAAGAATCATAAATCCTTTGTTCTTATATTTCTTATCAGTAAGATTACTATAAAATAAAAATTAGTTCTTTATAATGATTTTAAAAGAGAAAAATGATTAGCTCTAATAAAATTGCTGCAAAATTTTTTTATTGTTTTACATTTACTTTATCCACATTTTATTTTTTTCTTCTAAATCGATAAACCTTTATTGCTTGTATATCTTTTATTGTTCAAAATGGCATATGAGATATATCTTTAGATTTTTAGTCTTAGAAAGAAAGACTATTATCTATATTATAATAGGAACAAGTTATAGCATGGATTTTAAACCTTTGGTAATATAGGTTTGACTAGTTTTTTATATATTTATCGTTAAAAATATATATTGTGTCGATATTGATAGTGGAATAAACCTCACAACAATTTCATAGCTAAATAGTCTTTATATTAAATTGAAATATAATAAAGCAACATATTTCTTATTAATTCAAATAAGTTTGATTTTGATTTTTAAATATAATCTAGATTTTTATTATTTTATTATCTCTGAAATATTTATTTTTTTAGAATTTTTTGTGTTGATTTAACATTCAAAGGCTTTTATTTAAGCAAATATTTAATTTTTCCCATATATTTTCTACATTAATTTATAAGCACATGGTGCTTATGTGGATATAAAAAAGTCACTCTTTATAATCTTAAAACATGATCAAACTGGTATTTATATATTAGAAGAACAAAATAACAATTCATATAAATCTCGTTCATAATCTATTGTTTGCTATTTTTTTGATATAAACTATTTTTGATTCAATTTATCTAACCCATGATTTATCTATTTAAAGAAAATAACGAAGTATCTTATTTCTCCAGATTAATATAAAGTTGCAATTAATGTTGATATTCCATTTTTGATATTTGTTTAGGTTATAGTTTATATCTATTTATATGTTGATTTTATATTAATACTTATAACACCGATGTTTCTAGGTTAAATATTTATAAACATACTCACGGTCTGATAAGATTGCGAATTTTCTTGGGATTACATATTTTATATTTATAATTTTTTTAATACACATATGCTTTCTATACTTTTTACTGGCCCAATGCATTTATTATATGCATCATAATATCTTTGGTAAATTGTTTTTGCAATACAATTTATATTTATAGACAGAGATTAGCGTTTATCCATATTATTTGATTCTGAGATTTCTATCTAAAAATATCTAGTAACTGGAAAACGTTATTTAATTAGATGATGTTAGTTAAGTAATAAATTATCTTCAGATTTAGTTCGTGTCTGAACGAAACGCATCTAGCAATATATTTTCTAATATTTCATAAAAAATGGTTGATAAGTATGTATAAACACGCATATTAGCAGGTCAATAGATACGAGAAAAATCCGATGAAATTTAAATACGAGAAATCTTAAAGTATTCTATAAATGCAGCATTTACACATCACAGCATATATTTGTCCAAACCAATCCTCACATAATTCAATTAGCAATGAAATCGATTGAAAAAATGTCTGACTAATTTGGTTTTAGATTCCATTTTTTTAAATTACATCGAAAATGTGATTCATTATATTAAAGTTGGGTACACTTTAAACTTTAAGATGATCTTACTCCCTAACGGTACAACGATAAAACTCATGGATATCAGTTTAAGAGAGGTTAGAAGGTTGTTTTACAATTGATCTTTCTTCTTCATCGAGTTTGATGGGGTTCTTTTAATTTTATTTAATCATAAAAAATCGATACACCCATTACATATCAGAGAAATTTTGGACTAGAAGAAATCTATATCTTGCACATCACACGAATCTAAACATTTTTTGTACTTTAATTGTGCACATAGAGAAAATTTAAACATCATCTTTTTAACGATTTTCTAAATAAAAGTAAAATTTTTTTATTGCTCGAATGACACAGAGAATTTGCAGAATTTGTGCAGCAGGACAAACCTAAATTTATAATATAATTAAATTTTTTAGCACTAACACTTCTTTTTTTTAGATGTCAAATTATTAGAATGTATGCAATTTAAAGCGAAATTTTTATCATCTTTAAAACTTCAACATACTTTATTCCGCTTTTCAACTTAAAAAAGATCTATAAATAGATTTCAAAATAAAATATCGTTTTATTTTAATTTTTTTATTCCATCTATGAATATTTTGCAATAAATATTTGATAAATATGTAAAACAAAAAAATCTCGAACAATTTTACTTAACCGGATATTTTCGAATATTCGTTATATGGTTACAAAGAAATTGTTACTATTTAGATTTTTGAAATTTTAAAAGTATTTTATTGCCCTAGAGAAATCTGTTTTGTAAATGTAGCTATGTTTGTTGCATTTTAAGTTCTTCATCTATCTGGTTTGCCTATAAAATCAATTTTTGTAGCTTATAGAATGACAGTTCTGTTGTTTGCTCTATTTTTTACGTGAAAATGAATCGTATGACTTTTTTAATGTATAATACAAATTATATAAAATTCAATGCGCATTTATCGGTTGATCTAGCAATATCTTAAGTTATACGTTTATGACATTTGGAAAAAATATAGAATAACATATGTGTCTAAATATGATACGGTAAATTTTAAAACCACATATATTTGATGAAGATAGTTGACCTTCATGGTTTATATTTAATTAATATGGTTTCTTGAAAATATTTGGTAAAAATATGTGGTGTTTACTACAATTATTATATTATTCGATTGTAATTTCTTTCTAATCATATTCGTAATTTTTTAAGGGGGTTGAAATCTATGTTTTTTACACCCTGCTTATATTTAATTTTAATTTATTATATTTCGTATTCTATTTTTGTTATAAGTACTTTTCTAAATAAAAAAATAATATTTTTCAAACCTTGAATAATTTTTTAACATTAGTATGGTATCGAAAGACATAAACATAAGAAAAAAATACTGATATTGGCTGTTTTTTTATATATAAAAGAAGCATGTACCATAAAAAATGCCTTCAAAAACAAAATTGCGAATAGAAACTTTGTAAATACATTTTCTTTACATAAAACTTAAAATACAGATATTAATATCAAAATTTAATTTTCTTTTTTTTAAAAATTTTACAGCTGAAAAGAAATTGATTTTTTCTAAACACCGACAAAAGATTAATCTTCTGAATTTAACTGATAAAAGCGTCCTTTATGCGTTATTAAGCATTGAAGTATCTAAAATAGAAACTGATTGTAATTGAAAATGTATTTATTTGGCATTGTAATGAATATAAGTTTTTGCATTAATGTAGCATTGAATCTTCTAATGACGGAAATTATAAATTAGAGATCAAATAGAAAAAAATTCGATTTGATTACTATGTTATGAGTCTGAAATGATGTGTAAGTATATATATATTTTGTATCAATGGGCAGAAAGCCAGAAGTCTATTTTCAGAGAATCTCGCAAAATTTCAAATAGAGCATAAAAAAAAAATTTCGTGTCAAAAAAAGTACCGACTCGTAAAAAATATTAAAAAAAATTTGTTATTAGAAAAGCTCAATTGCAAAAATATAAATATTTGCATTTTTTAACATTAGTAGATATATTTAAACAAATGGCAACTAGATTTATATTATAAAAAATAGTAGATTCTATATCCGGGAGGTTTAAAGAGATAAATACATCAATTTCAACTTTTTTTTAAAAAATTAAATTATGGGATTATAAAGCGATCAAAATGGAGCAAAATTGATATGGAATATCCTTCGATATTTCCATTGGACCTATTTAAATTTATTAAAATTGTGGTTGTCTTTTAATAATCCCATAAATAAAATATAACCCAAATATCAATGCATATCAAATTTTTATGATGGTATTACTACAAGCTATATTTATGGGTAAATTCATCATAAAAAAGCAAGATAAAAAATCAAAGGAATTACATGTTGGCGTTCAATAACAATTGGATGTTTATTAATAAAATAAAACTTTTGATAAATCGATCGCAATAGATTTAGAGTGATAAAATCATAAACATTTGAAAAATTTATAACAGAAAATATATATTTATTCTCTTCAAAATTGCTTGTTTATAATTACAAAATAGATTTCGTGTTCTATGCATGTACTTAGCTATATTTTCAAACGTAAAATTACAATTTGTCATAAAAAAAGATTTTTTGCTCATGATAATGTGTGATAAAAATAGAACGATTAATAGATTTGTACTTTTTAATTTATAAAATTTATCAAATATGAAGAATAATAAAATATAGAATAAAAAGATTAGTCTAAAGTAATGAATAATGATTATATAAAAATAAAGACATTAATACTTTATTTTTATATCCAACCATTCAAATAAGGTTTTACTTTTTAAAAATATAATATAATAATTATCAAAGTTTGATTCATGAATAACATTTTTTATATTTTGTTAGTATATCTTGAATTTAATTGCATGAATATTTTGTTGAAAACATTACTTATTTTATGTTTGTAAGCGTTGTAGACTTTAAAAAAATATTTACGATTACAATTTTGCTTATTTTTTGGTTTTTGTATACGACGCAGAATTTATATTATCATGAAATATATTTTCACGATTTTTTTATAATATAGAAATAGATTTTATATCCGTTTTTTTTCTGCAATCATCTCCTTATGAACGTAAAGGAATTACACTGAAAACAATGTTAATTATATCTGCAATCATATTTATTTATACAGGAACAAAAAAGGTGTAGATTATGAATTAAAAACTAGATCTTATAAACATTAAATTTTAGAAACTTGACTCACAACCTTCTATTTTATATGCGCATAATTTGTATTAAAACTTTCTATAGAAGTAAATTTTCTATAAATACTGCAAAAAACTGTCGAAAATATTTGTATAAACGCAGCAAGATATATTCTTTTTAAGATGATATGTTGTATGATTCAGAAGTGTTAAATTTTTTCTTTACAATTTTTTGATTGAAAATGATCTTTGAATAGGTATAGATTTAACAATTAAAAGGTTTACGTAAACAAAAAAACATATAACATGATATTTTTGAATGCTTTCTTAATTGGCTAGAGATCTCTATAAAAGAAAAAATATTGAGCATTCAAGTAATATTTAAATAAAATTTGTTTATCTTTTTGTCATATGTTAAAAGTACGATGTAAATTTTTTCGATCGGCTATCGGCTTATTTTGGGTTTTTTTTATAGTCTTTGGAATTATATATATGCAAGATTATGTTATGCAATAATCATAATAAAAATAATAGTATTCAGCCTCCAATTCTGTGGATTTCTAGTTATATTAACACTTATTATTTATACTTTTTATGTAAGTTTATATGTGGAATTAATAAAAAAAAAGCCTTTAAATGAATAGAAACTTTCATATTCTTCAGGGCATAAACTTAAAACAGAATATAAAAAGCAATTAAATATATAAAATATATATTAATGCACAAAAACTGGACTTTTGAAAAATATTTAAACAAAAATTCCTTCTTATAATAGTTTTAATATTATTTTGTGTTATTTTATGATGATAAGAGCTACTTTTTATGTTAATAAATAATGATAAGACTAAATTTTTTAGTTTTTCAGGCTAATCAAACTAGAAAAAAAACGAAAAATTTTCAACGAACTTCTATTACATCTATTTGTATTGCGTCGAACGAAATAAACCTACGTAATACAGTAAACAAAGTACTATGAAACGTTTTTAGGAACTGTAGGATTTATCTATCTTATTCTGTTATTATCTGTAATATAGATTATAGGTCATATAATAGCAAATAAGCATAAAATTTTTTTTTTCTAAATATATAAATTTTAGTTATGGTGTAAAAAAATGCAGTTGTGCTTTGAAAGATTTGCGCCATGAAGTTCATGAAGAATTTATGACTGCTAAGAGAAAAAAATATACTGAGATATTTATTTATGGGTTAACTTTCTTTATATAGATTTCATCTATTTGAACGTAGTCAGCGTGTTGGGAATATTGCACAACTCCTTGATGCATCTTTTGACACCTCCCTTTAACTATCTTTATTAACTGCTCTTCTTCTTTCATATGAGATAAGTTCAAGTGTCTTGCGGAGTGTGAGAGGTTGTATGTATGCGCGTACTTCGTACGGATTTTTTAACACCTAAACATATTTTTTATTCTATTTTGTGACCACCCCATCCCAAGCCAGAACATATATTACTATCCTGGGTTACTTTTGTAAATTTAACCAAGTTCATACGCCAAAATGTCATATTACCTATATTTTTCATTTTTTACAACGGTTAAGTTATCAAGGCAAGTTATACCTAATTCACTAGGCGTATTATTTTTTATTTTTTTTGTCATATGAAAAAAATAAGGTCTATTTTGCTTGATTAAAAAGTCTTTTTTATTTTTCAAAAATATATACAATACTTTTATACAAAGAAGAAAATTTAAAGATTAATTTTACATACATAGATATAAATTTGAAACTACATACATTTGTTCGCAATCAAGTTTATAGAGAAATTATATGCAAATCTGAGTTTTCCGTGTATAAAAAGTACCTAAATGTTTATAGGAACATATATTTTTTTATCGATAATATAGAATATGTTTTACCGTTATTTGAATAAAATCAAAATTCGTTCATCCTAGCCTATTAAGGCTTTAATTTTAATAAATTACAAATTCTTAGAAAAATTTTGTAGATTTATGGATTATATAGTATCTATATAATTTCTTTAATTATAGATAAGTAAATTAAAAGACGTCAAAATTTATTTTAGAATTATAGAGAAAACCTTTAATAAGAAATATCTAATATTTTGTAATAAAATTGCATAAACCCGTTAATAAATATTATCTTTCCTCTTGGATTTTTTTACAATCTAGTTGCTTGGTCACGCACAAAAATATGTAATATTTAGACACTTATTTAAATAAGCGGTTAAAGAAAATGTTGATGCAATTTACTAGATCATATTAATTTTACATAGATTATAAAAATCGATAAAAAACCGATAATTTATATAATAATACTTATTGTACTTGCTCAACTACAGGCATGTTTAAAAGTAATTTTGTGAAAATACACCTTCTATACTTTTTTGAAATTGAAAACGCTATGGGTTGCTAGCTTATAGAAATTTAAGAGGTTGATGAAACCATGTGGGATTCAGAAAAAATTTTAATTAATGGTTTTTTGCAATATTGCAAAGAATTTTTGGCAATTAGCATGTTATTTCGATCGTAATATTTTTTTTTGTATTTCTCTCAGTTATAATTAAAATTTATTGCAGGCATATAATTTATCGTAAACAAACGTCAGAAAACACACTCAATTAAAAATTTTCAAATTTTTTTAAAAATAAATAATATAATATTATCTTCGTGTTTATGCATCAATCATTCCTAGGTATTTTTACACATGTAAGGCAACTAATAAAGCGTAAGTTTCTTTCCTTTTCACGTTTTATACTTATCTATCGTTCTGTTCTGTCGGTCTGATAATACAAAGCAAAAATAAATTATTATACAATTTAATACTTTTCATATTATATTAATATTTTTTTTTCAAGATAATTACAGATAAAAGACGGTAAAAACAAGATTTGCTTACAAATTTATGTTTGACTATAGAAAGAATGTATGAAATAGAGTAATTTTTTTATATTTGTACAGTGTATATACCATAAAAACAAGGAGTTATTAATAAAAAAAATCTTATGTGACTAAAATAAAAATATTTTTTATAACTCTAAAACGTTTTTTTATAATTAAATTGATGTAAAGTTTAATGCTAAAAAAAAATTTTAAAAATTTTATTTTCAATTTTTTATATATAACAAGAACATCTTCCACTCATAATTTTATGCATTAAAATTTATACAATAACTCATATAATGTTTGAATTATCTAAAATATTAAAATAAGGTTCAATTTTTGTTTGTGTAAAATTTTAATATTCCAACTGATTGTAAATCGTTCACAGCGTGTAAAATTTGCATTACAATCTAAAAAAAGCAAACTAAATAAGAGAAAAATTACTTTATATGATGTCTCAGTATTGTATAGAGTTTCTATACACACAAACTAAAAAAATACTTTCAAAATCTTGTTCTTGTCTTTTATAACTAACAATTTAATTAATGATCTCACCTTTTTTATATAATATGCGCAATTTTACGAATTCCAATTTATCAGTATATTTTTTTTTGATTTATTTTATATTGTGAGTACATCAAAAATTTATGCGATACTAATATCTAGTGTATTTATATTTTATAATATTATATTTAAAATTCGATATTTTTTGGATTTTTTGTACATGTTTATGTTTCATACACCTTTATCATGAACTAAAGAAATATTAGAAGCTAGTATGTATTTGAATTTTTTTTTATATTTTAAATAAAAAAATAAAAAACCTTAAATAATATAAGCTTCATATTAATTATTGTATAAAAAATTTTAAACAAACGAATAAAATTTTTGTACTTTTTATAAATAGAATTTAATTCTTAATATGGGTAGATGGCTTAATGACCCGTGAAATACAATTTTTGATATTAAGTTTGCAAATGAATATGTAAATGTATAAAAAAGACATCTTGTTACACAGAGGGATTTCTAGCGTAAAAATACAATGGCTAGAAATGGAATCTTTCTATTATCTTATAATGTTTGTGTAAGATATCTTTGTAAAAAGGGTGAAAGAAAAGAGAAGCACGAACTTTGAATTATAATAAATGTATTTTTATTTACAAATACTAAGATTTAGCCGTAAATCGTTCGATATTGTTTTGTTACTTAATCCCTAAGAATATCCTGAAAATCCTCTATATAATATGTAGAAACAAGCTTTCTTACGAACAGCAGCTTAAGATATCGATTAGATGTTACTGTAAAGCTCATTTGTTGAGGGTGAATTTAATTAGTCCAATATATTTATGATGATGGGTATTTAAATGTATACACATATCAACATAATAATCGAGTGAATAAAAAAATAATGCGTTTCAACAATTTATCATGCTAGTGTAAATTTTTAAGATTAAAAAAATATGTAAACATTCATCAACTATAATAAAAGTTTATATTGAAAACGATAGATTCTACATATTCATATAAAGATACAAATTTCAATAGCATCGGCAATTCTAATGAATTGTGTTTACAGCAAGCTTATTTGTACAAATAATTCACTCGCCGGAGCTAGATTGGAAAAACATGAAAAAGTGTTAGTTTTAAAAAATATTGTCTATGATAAGGGTAGACAATAGGAATTTGACTTTGAAATTTTCATGGGTACTAGTTGCGCATAATAAATGATATATTTTGTTTTATATAATAAATATCAATATTATACTGAGAAGTGTATGAATGTGTTATATTAGCATGAATTAATAATAAAAAAATAGAAAGCATAGGTAATCATGATTTTTAAAGTTATATCTAAATAATAATAAAAAATAAAACTTACATCAGTATATAGCACAAAAGTATAGAATATCAGCTTAGCATTAGTCAAAAACAACCAATTTCATTAAGATTGCATCAAATCGATTTTCTTATGGGAAAGTGTAGATTTAAAACGAATTTTGTGTCAATTAGATAAACAAAAGTATTCAACATTATCCACTTGCAATCTTATGTCATTTACATGATGTTTTATATTTAAAGATCAAAAAAAATGTAAATATATGTATGCCAAATTATTGATATAAATCTAAAATATATATTTTATCATTGCCCCATATATATTTTTTTTTTGCTATATATTGTATGCAGAAATATCGCAACACTTTTATTTAGCAATTTAAATATCTCATAATAATCAAGTTTTATATTTGCATATTTTCAGATAAAAAAATCCGAAATTGCAATAGACAAATTATCTCTTAACATATTTACAATCTTATATAAAGATTATTACATGCAAAGTTTTAAGAGAATGCACTATAGTATTTTACATATGAAATTATATAATATAATATGTATTTGCTTATTATTTATTAGTTTGAAAAGTCAATATTTTTAAAGTTTTGATCACCTAATCATATATAAAAACACATAATCAACTACAAAATCAAACTATTTCTACGAGTAATGGTGTATATTTTACGAGTTTTAACTATTCTTGAATACTTTTTATTGTTGCTAAATATATTTTATGTTTTTAATTAAGTAATTTAACGTTACATTGATGGTTAGTATGCTAACTTTTTAATAGTAAACAGTATACCTTAAATAATGTGTTTTTACTTAGCCTTGTTATAGTAAAAATAAAAATCTTACAATAAAAAAAATCTATTTGTTATAAATTCCCGTTTTTTTTTATGTATTTCGATCATTAATATTAGAATTTAAAATCCAAACAAAATTGATCACAGAAAACTTGATTATGCAGTGGAAAAAATACAAAGCATATAAATTAGTATTGGAGATAAACAAATTATACTGGGACAATAAAAAAACATGCCTATACTTATTTAATATATATACATTGTGCTGCTAGTCTTTTATATAAAATAATTATTTTGTAAAAATTAAATATATAAAAAAATTAAAATATGCATGTCTTTTCATCGTAAGTTTTGTATGTAAAATGACTTTGAACCTTCTTCATCTTCAATAATTTTTTCATAATACTATATAACTCTGCGTTTTACACAAATTAAAAGATTGATTTTACAGCAAAATTGTTATTGATACTTTTCCAATACGATTTTTTTGCATAAAGTTAATCCCTTTAAATATATCATTAGATGATCATAAGTTTTTTAATCATAAAATAATCACGAAACATCTTTTATTTTTAAATAATAAATGGATTCAAATTTTCAAGTATGTTTATTTTATCATTTGTATATTTAAATACAGATATTTTATATTTTGCGCGTCGTTATAAAAAACTGCTTACAGCCATCTTTGCCATTGATTGCACTGCTAAATATAATATAAAACTGTTTGTTGTGATTTCTAATGTGTACATCTTTTTTTTATATAAAAACACAATATTTCAAATTAAGTAATATCTTTTGTTGCTGATCGCTTTTATGCGGTACATATATTGTCTCTATTCTTATGGTAAATGTTAAAGATAGTATGTTTATGACTTCTAATTTTTAATCTTTTTATAATTTTAAAATCTATTAAGCATAGGTCACATTTTATGAACACTTATTTTGTTTGATTAAAATAAATGGATAGATTTCACGCCAAAAGAATTTTTTTTGTGAAAAAAGGAGAGTATCTTTAACAAATAAGATAAGAATTTTACTAAAAGCAGAAGTATTCAATGGGTTGTAGTTATTTTGTTTTTTCCTAAATTTTAGGCACTTTAAATATTGTTTATTTTTTAAAATCTTTGAGAAGTGAAGAAAAATAACATTTTAACCCCTTGTAAAACAATAAATTTGCTAAATATATATGTCTAAGAGCTTTTTATAATGTATGTTATATTATAAGCATACGTATTATCAAAAATCTTGCAAAAATCTTCTATATTTGAACAGAGAGATGTTGTGTTTACAGTCAAAAAAACATGATAAAGCTAGATTAATACATATTATTATTTTTAAAACCAGTTGCGCCATTTTTGGTTAAGTTTTATTTACATATTTAAACGGATTTTATTTACTTTTTTCGCCAAGATTCAAAAAATTTAGAGTAATATTGGAAGTGCTTATTTTTACCTGTATACATGGTATATTTGATATGACACTAAGCACAAAATATGTTTTATTTCTATTTTTATCTAGATACTTCTGTTTGTTTAAATTTTTTTTTTGATTGTTCGAATACAATTTTTTTGGGGCATAAAACAGTGTATGCAAATACTCTTTTGTTTTTCCTATTTTCTTCTAATAAGAAAACACTAAAACAAATATATTTATAATAACAGTAATCAGCACATATATGTATTAGACTGTAAATTTTTATGCATATATGTTTACAACAAAAATGAAAACTTTCAGTTATAAATAAAATATGGACTTTTTATTTCTTTTATATTCGTAAAGCAAACATTTATAGTGTATTAGATGAAAATTTTGAGATTCTGTCATATGCAAGAATAAATCAGCTCAGTTGCTTCTGTAAATTTTAATAAAGAAATTAATATCAATCCGGATCAACCATTTAGATTTTAGATAATTTAACAGAATGCAGATACAAATTTTTTTTTTAAAAAAATGAAATTGTGTAATGCATAGTTTTTGAAATCGGTATAGAAATCTAGAGAATAAATAATGCCTTTGAAACAAAAGGTGTAAATTTATGCATTATTCATATGACTTTTTATATGATTTATTTGCTTTAATTCTTTAATATCATCGATTGTGATTTAAAATGCCTATTTGGAATTTTGCAAAAATTATAATTCATCTTTTGATCACTTTTCAAATTTGAAATAAACTGCTCTAATTATGACACAAGATTCGAATTTAGGTGTCTTTAATTGTGTTAGAGCTTGCATGTAGGCTTCACCAAGATCTAGAATTTTGAAGGCTGTACATATTTTTTAACTATTCTATCTTAAGTCATTAATATTTTATTATGTGTTATAAAGTTTTATATCCTACTTTTTGTATATAATTACAGTAAATAGTTTTTTTAATCCCTTTATTTCTATTTTGTGTATACTAAAATATCCAATCTGGAATGTTTATCTTTTATTTTGTTATATAGATCCACTATAATTTCGAAATACAAGTCCAAAATTAATTTTTATTACTATTGATTTGTTTATAACAATTTTGTGCGGTTTATGTACAAAAAAAACGAGTTTCTATCATTATATATTTGTATCAAGAATTTATGTTATTTACTATATTATATCAAAACCAATTTTTTCTAAAAAAAATTCTAAATCTCTAATTTTAGAGTGCAGTTTTCTATACGACTAGTTTAGCAAAACTAATTATAAGGTTTCCGTTAATACGCAACAACAAAATACAGTTAGATTCCGACTATGTTTTTAAATCAGATATAATGCCTTCTAATTGCAAAACACAGTTTATATGAAGAAATAATTTTAAATGCGAAAATTAATATTTCAAAAATATATTTCTTTTATTTTTTTTGTTGTTATATATATTAAAAGAATAAATTTATTGAATAAAAAAAAATTTTTGCTAATATCTTATTTACAAAAAATATGTCATCAGATGATACAGTTTTTTTTGGTCAAATAAACATCTGAAACTATACTATTCTACTACATGCGTTATTATAGGTTACTTATTATTTTTGTGTATTTATGAGAACTGTGTAAAGCCTAAAAATACAATATGCACATAAAAATACAGTGAAAAACAGAAATAATCCCATATGATGCAATGGATTTTTCTGTTTGCACTATAAGGCATTAAAAATTTATGATGGCGTATAAAAGCTATTTTTGGCATATATGAGCAAAATTAAAGCCCACAAATGATTATGTCAGAAAAAATTTAAATTTAACGACAGCTGCCAAACTCTATTATAGTAGAATCAGAGATAGTTTTTGATCTAGATAGCACAAAAAAAGGTATGCATGCATATGAATATGTTTTTATGTAAATTGTAGCTTTTCAAATAAAATCAATATTTTAAACAATTGGGTATTAATTATACAATAAAAAAGCTTAAGGTCCCTTCCGAATAAATATAAAATATTTTATACGCCAATAGAGCAAATTCTGGTTTTTGTTGTATTTTAGATGCGTATAATTTTAAGATAAATACCAAATTTGTCTAGCGGCAATCAAAAATACCGCAATGTAAAAGATCTCAAATTTTTGCAATTGAATATTTTTTATTACTGTTGCTCCTAAAAATAAAATATTAGATTGATTTTTAAAAATTTAAATATCTAATATGCACTCACAAGACACTTGAACTCATCTCATTTGAGAGAAGAAGAGCAGTTGAAAAAGATAGATCAGTGAAAGTTGTAAAAAGATGTATCAATGAGTTATGCAATATTCCTTATGGGCTGTTCACGAAAAATAGATAAAATTGAAAAAAAAATACCCATAAATAAATAAAATCTTTAACTTAATAGCTCAAAGCACATATACTATTTTATGAAAATGTTTATAAGTAGAGCACAATATATAGAAAATATTATCACAATGATAATATAAAAAATAATTGGAAACGTTAAAAAAACAATATACGTATCGATTAAAAACGATTTTATAAAACCCGTTTCCTTAACAATAATAAAGTGTTTAATGGAATCCTGAGATTTCTAGGTCTAAAACCGATGGTCTTATCTATAAAGGCTGATTTACGATTCATAAAGAGTCGATCCGTTACTCGTTATCATCAAATTTGGTGGGTTTAGTGAATAATACATTATTAAGGCTATTCTAAAAGTTTAAAAACATTTTTATAAAAATTGAATGTTAAAAATGCTTTTATCTAAATTAAAATTATAGAAACCTTCAGAAAAAAATTTTGCATAAAAACAATACAGAAACTATACAAATGATAATAAGCCAGACGCGTGCTATGTATAAAATTGAGCTGATTCCTTTATAAAAATTGAAAATATATGTCATATGATTTAATTATTGTTCGTTTATGATTTAAACAATTTTATGACTGTTTCCTATAGATCATACGATTTATAAAGAAAATTATTTAAAGGAATTGGCTATGCAAAAAGTATCTTTATTATTGAAGATCTATATAAGAACAGATTTTTATTGGAAAAAATATTTTTCTGTATTTTTGTAATATATTATATAAGCATCGTATTGTATTTTTTATATAAGTCATATAATTTTTATTTTTCCCGTTCCTTAGTATATATATTCTAGAGTTCTTTTACCACTTTCATATCATGATTTTATATACAAATCTGTAAACAAAAATACTTTAAATTGATGCCGACTCTTCTTTTTAAATATAAAATGGTAAAAAAATTACATTATGAAACATTTAAATATCTAAATGATGTCACAAAAATCTCGAATGCCCATAATTATTATTTAGTATTACATTGAAATAAAGATTATAAATTTTGCAAATTATATGATATATAAAACATAAAAATACGAATCAATGTACTGAAAAGACAAATCATGCTAAAGTGCAGCTGTAACCGATTAAAACGACGCGGTCTGATTTAAATATCTACCAAACTTCCAGAAAAAATCAACAAGACATCTAACTTCTTGAAAAATGTTATGTGTTAAAAAGACTAAATAAAATAAGATTAGATGCAATTTTCAGTTCGAAATGACTTAAACTCATCTCATTTGCGAGAAGAAGAACATTGGTGAGGATTGATTATGTTTCAACGTCACACGTAATACAAAAGAGAAGTGCAATTATCCCAATGGGCTTACTATATCTTAAAAAATATCAATAAAAATAGAACTTAACCCTCAATAAAAATAATTTTTAATGAAATTATGATTTATCATAGAATTGAAAGCCAATGAAGCTACACATTGACCCAATATATTGATTTTAGCTAGGATTTGGAAAGCTATCATATGTAATCATCATAAAACCGATTGAAAGCATAAATGACTCAAGTATTTGCATAAATAAAAGTTAAGATTTCTATTGAGCATAAAAAGTGGTAGAAAAAATTATATTATAATATACATGATTTAAAAACAGCGTTTTCCCTTTAATTCTTATATATTAAATCTCGAAAAAGTGTAATAACTTATTAGGGCGATTATTAGACAATAGCAAGATAGTGCGATGTTTCATCTGCGCAATAAAGTTTTTTATAAAATAATGCAGAAAGCCTATTCACAATGTCCAGATAGAACATTTTAGGTATTATACAGTACATAAATTATATGAAAGAACTAAATTTCAATACTATAATATTATAACAAGAAAAGATATAAAAACAAAATAAACCAGTAACAAACTGAAAACTGTGCTTATGAATGTATATAACTAAAAAGAGGATTGAATATGATAGATTATGTATAAAACAATAATCACAATAAAATTATATTTTATTTCTTGATTTTGTGCTAGATTACCGCATATAGTTAGGATGTCACATATGTGCTACACTAAAGGAATTTTAAATGGATGTTTTTATACGAGTTCTGTTTTTATTTTATATATACTGCACAAGATCATAAAAAATTAAAAATATTTTTGGTCATAGTATGATTCTTAAAGAAAAAAAAATTCAGCCTATTATTATTATTTTTCTAGCCTCATCTGAGCTAAGATTTTATAAAAGTGAATGATATTAATAGGGGTTACGAACATATAAAATTCTCTAGATAATATTAGATAGTTGTTATAATTTTCATGAAAAATTTGATTTTGGTAATTTGACAGAAACAATTTAACTGATTTATATTCATTTATAAATTATCTTAAAACAATCAATTGTGTTGAAATTATAATCAAACGATATTTATAAGGGTTATTATACCTAAGACCGCTTTTTATGTAACTTTTTTAAAATGAATCTAATAGTTTTGTATGTAATATGCACAGGGAGACAGATAATAATTACATAAATCCATGCACATATTTTATGTATGATTTTATCATTATAAGAAAGCTACGGTGTCTTGATTTTTGAAAATCATGAGAGATTTGTTGCTTAAGATTAGAATCATCATGTTAAAATATATGTATGAAAGATAATAATGTATGAATAAAAATAATTTTGGAATAAACTAAGAAAACTCGACGCAAAACAATACAAATATGAATAGAAAGAGTAGAAGCTGCGTCAATATTTATATTGAAAAGTTTAAGCACTAAAATTCTGCAGATATGTTTTTTTATGCGCCTACCACGTGTTTATGATATTTTTTCAATGAATGGTAGCATTTAATCTTGATTACTATCTAATAAAATATCTCGAATAAATTATGGTTCAGTTACGAAGATTCTTAAATACTTTTTTTCATTGTATCTTTGAATATGCAGTTATTTCAACATATACAATTTACAATTATAAAGATTATTTTTTTATCCTTCACTACATTATTGGTTCTATCTAAAAAAAATTGTACAATATTAAGAAAATTTGTTGATAATCACGATTTATGACATAATCTTATCTCATATTCAATTCATAGGATAATATCTTATTTCATGTAAAAGATTTTATAATTTATTTTGTTTTCTTTATGCGATAGATGTGCTAATTCTAGTAAAATAATTCATTTCTATATTATGTGATTCCTCAATTAATTCTTCATGAAAAAATAATAATAAATAGAAAGATATGAATCTTTTGATTCAAAAGTATGGAAAATTTATAAGACTATTTAGATTATTCATTATTAAGTTTACTAAAACAAATTATTTTTATATTTTTATTTGTTAATATCATTATATTTTTTTATATACACAGAAACCGAATAACTCAAACTAGAAGAAATAATGTAGAATTTATCATAACAAATAAAATCTTGATTATGAAATCCAACGATAAAAAATTAATCTTAGACATGTAATATAAAAATTCCAATTACCATCAATAAAAAAAAAACGTTCATATATGCCCATAAAAATAGATCTTCACAATAAAGAGTATATTATAGCCTTCTAAAATCTTTATGTAGTTTTTAGATTACGATAAAAATTTATAACCACGCCTTAAATGAATATACAAACATGGTTTAAAACCCAGCTTTCATTTTAAGAATTTTATGAGACAACAGTTTATCATTTCTATTTTTTAAGTTATAAAAATTATATATAAACATATTCTCTTGGGTGTATACGGCAGAGAAATTTATTTATAACCTCGTGTTTATGGATAATTCAAATCAAGTATTTTTCACTATATTGAGATGGAATGCATCGATTAAGGCAACTTAAGTATCAAGTTAAAAAATTTAGGACACGCAGACCATGATCAGATATAAACATAAAAAATAATTTCGCCATCAAAAATTGAATTATAAATAATATTTTATCAATCGTTTGTGTCTTTTAATTCTATAAATATATTTATATTTATGCAATTTTATAATATTTAAAATATATGTTTCCAGCTTTATATATTATATTATATCTGAACTTACCTGTACATTAACTTCATCTAGTATTTTGTTAATTATTGATTTGACAGAAAAAATAGTCTCGATATATCTATAAAAGTTCGAAGTTTACAGTAAAAACAAATTATATAATTTTATTAATCACGGTCTTCAACAAAATTTGCAATACTTTGTACAGTCAAAAGTCACAAAAATATTATAGAAAGGCAATATTATTATTTATTAAATATACAAATGATTATGAGGTTATTTTTTGTTTAACATTTGCATTAATGTACTGTGTCGCAAAACTTATATTTCAAAAAACTTATTAGAACTAAATAAATATATATGTAGTATATTTAATTTAAATTTTTTTTTGTCTGGTTAAAAATAAGCAAATTTTTATATGTGAGTCCTTATAATTTATGCGACATTTATTCATAATATTTAAATGCTGTCTAAATCAGAAACTTATCACCATATTTATATATTTATCGATATTTTTTTATTTGTAGAATACATCATAAAGTTTAAAAAGAAACGTAATAAAATATTTGAATTCACTTTTTTCGCAAATTTACTGCTTTAATTACAAAGCCTTCCTGTTATGTAAGGGTTGAATAAATTCATCAATATTTTTTTTTAGGAGCCACATATTACATGGGTTTTTTCCGACGCTTAAGCTCTACATGTTTATCGGCTACTTTTCCATGTTTTTCGATATTTTCATGTAATATACTTATTTGCGAATTTCTTGCGTTTTCTCATTTTCTGCGATATAATTCGTTTCTTTTTCACTGGCTTTTTTTTATTCTTTTAAATTTCATAAACTAATCTAGAACTCTCACTCTCAATCCTAAGATTAACTTAGTAATTCTTTATTTCCATTTGATGAATTTCTTTTTTCTTTCATTAGCTGGATTCAGTGAATATGTAATTATATTTTTAAGCGCTTCATTCCTTTTTGCATTTTTTTATATTTATTTGAAGCACGATGTAATGGTTTATCTTACTGCTTACTTTGCATTCTTTGCTCTTCGGTCAAAAATATATCTTATATATATTTTTTATCGCTCTAAATACACATATTACTTGCTTATGCGTCTAATTTTTCTGTTCACGTTTTTGCTAGCTGAGTAAGTTTTATATCGCTAAAAGATTGCTTTTTAACTAACTATCACGAATATTTACAATTTAAGTCCTCTATTTTTCTTTATTTTTTTCGCTAGCTAGACTCTGTTAACTCTATTTTTTGTTTAATAAATGAAACAATTGCGATTATATATATATAAGAATTATGCAGGTTTTTTTCTTATAAAAACATATAGGAGCAAATAACATATTCATATGTAGAATATTCTATTTTTCATAAACTTCATTTTTTTTGATTTAAAAAAATCCAATTATTGATTTGTTCTTAAATATCAATTTATATGTAAAGAAAATATATTTTTTTGGTGCTATATTAAATCTAAGGACATTTGACAGATATATTTGTTATACATAAAAATATAAACTTAATGTCAACTCTTGATATTGAAAGAAAATAAGTAATATAACAAATTAATCGTAAAAAAAGTCGTCGAAAAATGAAAACTGTTTTTTAGTTGATTGACTTTTTAAAATCGGATTTTTTCTTGGTTTTTTGCAGTAAAAATTTTTTTACGGTAAGAAAAATCACTTGAGTCATATATACATATATAAAATTTCAATTTTTCAGTTTCATAAACTTTACCATACTATGTTTTATTTCTATCTTCTGAATATCTTAATGTATTATTTTTTAGGATTTTCTGATTTATGGAATAACAATAAAAAAAATCCGGTTTATCATATTCTACAAAAATGTACAAAGAAGATATTGCTGTAGAGCTAGGACATTTAGAGTAAATGCAAATAATGGTATCCTTAGTTCGATATTTAACACGTTTAACTATATAATAAAATAAAAATATGAGATAGAAAAACTAATGCAGCATTATTTAATCCCAATAGCAATCAATTCTTTGTGTATTAGATTTTTGCGCCTGAAACGCAAAAAAGAATAGTTTATCTCTTAGAGTTATTAAATTTTGTGAGTGGGTAGTAAAATACAATCCATAAAATAAAAATATTGATTTTTTATGGTATATTTATTTAATGTTTCAAAACGTCTTTTTAGAATATCATTATTATTCGAATATAGCTAAAGCGTGTTAATATCTATTATAATTTTTATTTTTGCAATATATTTTTACTTTATCATTGGAAGAATTTATACCTATCTACTAAAAGTTTTATATAAATGCAATGTTTTAGATATAAGTTATAGTATTTATAATATAGCTTTTTGTGTTTTTTATTAATTAAGCAAGATTAGATGTAATTTTTTGACTGTTCAACAGCAAATAAAATATTTTAGTTACAAACAATGTTAGTTTCAATTTAAAAATCAATTAGCCATTTTAATATTTTAAATCTATATAAGTTATTCTTTGATTTTCTTACAGCATGAATAGGCTATTTTGGCATGATCATTATAATAATGATTTTTTTATTTTATACAATATGTGTTTATTTTATAATACTAATATTTAAATATTTTGATTATACTTTATAATAAAATAAAAATTAAATTCTTTTGTATCTAGAAGAAAAAATTGTATTATATACTAATGAATGTTTTTTTGTTAGTTTATAGATTATGAATTCTACATTTATAACTTATACAAATGTAATCAATATATTAATTATAAATGCGCAAAATTCAATTTTTTATTGTATGATTTATGATAATTGTTGCTATTTTCATTTTAAAAATTTAAAAATGAATATATATCATTAATGCAAGCATTTTAAAAAGTAAAAAGAAACGATTTTTGTTGCCTCTTTTATGGATACCAAACAGTTGATAGATTTTGACAAAAAAATCACATGCAATTATGTCGAAGATCAATTTAAGGATTATAATATTAAATTTTATCATATAGACACAAAAAAAATTTCAATTTGAAAATATGGATAGTATAAGTTTGAATTACAACTTGAATTATATATTATAGACTATTTTTAATTAAAATGCGTTGATCATTCAATTAGATATATTTGATCTTATTTATTGCTTTATTTTAACGAAAGCCATTCTTAGGGTTTCTTCCTGTGTTCATAAGCACATCTTTATGATTTTAAATTGAAAGCTTTCAAATAGGATCTCAAAATTAATGATCACTATTTTTTTGCCTATAAAGGCATTTTTTTATTGTAAGATTATTTTAATACAATATTCATATTTCTTACGAACAAACATAATTGAGAGTAAGCCATCCTTTTGTAAAATTAATTCGAATTATTATAATATGAATTTCATGGATTATGATTCACGATACAAAAACACATTTTGAAATATTTTATTAAAGAATAAATTTAAATCGTTTAGGATTTATATCCTTTACTAAATACGAGTCTGTTGTATTTTCTTTGCAATAACATCAAAATATGAAATATTATAGATTAGGTCATTATAGTTTTTTACCGACGATTTATGTATATATTAATTTTTTCTTCGATTCTTGAATATACATAAACTCTATTTTAAAATATTAAAATGGACAAAGACATTACTGGACGCATGAAAATGTTTTTTTGAATGTAGCGTGAAAATATTTATAAAGGATGTTGATATACTTGCTTTTCTAAAGCAAAATATACTACGGGTTCTAAAAAAATACACACATATGTTGATCTAGCGATTCTATCCATGCTTTTTATGTCTCAAATATCTTTGGAACTGCCGTATTAATAATATAAACCTTTGATTTATTGTTAAAAATTATAGAAAAGTATAACAAAGTCATTTTTGAAATGATTCAGTGCATTTAATTCTAATTATTACACGTGAAGATTGATGTTAATAAAAGCTGATTTTTATCATTGTTTTTCCGGAAAGTTGGTTTGAAACTTTTTATGTCAAAGCTAACTTGCATATTTTGCTTTTAAGATATTAAAAGGATAAGGACCATAGACGGCACTATTAAATTCAGGGATGTTAGATCCTATTAGTAATTTAAAACTAAAGTATAAAAAATGTATATTTAAAGACCATATATAACTAAAGATGATTCTCCGCGAGAAACGCAAATTCATTTCCATAAAAATATTGTATTCAAGAAAATTTGTGATTATTATACGAAATGCATTATAGGATCTTTGTGGTATATTTTGCATTGAAATCAAATTAAAAACACTTTTGTATGCTCTAATTCGCAAAACATATGGAAGTAAAATTTTTATTGTAAATATATTTTGTTCAAGTACAAAATGATATGTTATCTATGTAAACATCTTACTTCAATCTAGTTTCGTGTATTATTTTCAAAACTATATACCAAATTCGCCTTTGATTTTAATATGTCTCATTAATGATAAATTGTATGCAAAACAACCTTATTCACGTTTATATTTACCAATTTTCGTTTATCTGTGTAAGCAGAACACAAAAAGACAAAAATAAAACGTTTATTAATGGTTTAATCGATATAATAAACATGAGAATATATAGAGGATACACAAAATATTTTTATCTGTAAATTTTTCACCAAAATACATAAGAGATAAACCGTACAAAGATGGAAAGATATATAAACTATTATTTATGCGCAACTAAAAGCTTCAAATGTATATAGAAGTTGTTATCAGATGTATCGTATAAATTAAAAAGTTCATTTATTTTTATACATCATAAAGGTAAACTGAGCAAAAAATATTATATATAAATGTCAGGTCCATGTTGTTGGAATCCAAAATTCTAATGTTTGAAATATTTTCATTGTGTGAAAAATTCCATATGAATTCCTACCAAGATCTAAAACTATCATATATTATGGTTTGAATAGATTTCGTAGTTTGGATCGAGACTAGATCTATTTTATTTGCCTTTTTTGGTAAGGCGAATTTCGATAATATATGCAGAAATTATGTTTATTAGCACAAAAAAAAGGTAAGAGCCAGTTTATATAATATGTATCTCTTTAGTGGTAAATTGAACTGTTTACAGTATTTATTTTTTTTAGGTAACTTTTTTGTTGTAAAATAAGGAAAGAGATATATAAATAGAAAATATGAGGATTATTTTTTTACGCCACTTTTTATGATACAAAAAGCCAAGAACAAAAATTATACCATACAAAAAGTGCTAAATGACTAAAATAATTATGTGATGATAATTATACATTTCAAAATTGATACGGGATTGAGAAAAAATGTATTCATGCGCTTGATAAGCACTTTTTGAAGTTTGAACATTTACTATGAAAATCATAGATTGACTTGACGATGATATTATGTTGTTATATATGATCTTATCTATAAACAACTCGTTTAGATTCTTTAGCTCATTTTAACTAGATTTCGATATTATTACTGCGCTAATGCTAATAATATTATGATATTTATGTATGATACACAGTTTTGTGTGTATTTATATATTTCTAGAACACATGTTTACCAAAAGAAAGATCATAGAACATTTGTGTATATAAAAATTGAACACATTCGTAGAATGAAACAAATAATTGTCTATATTTTGTAGATGTAAGATTTGTGTTATAAGAAACCCATATTAAAATTAAAAGAGTCTATTCAAATAAGAGACGTTTTTTCTTGAATTTTTTATATTATGAGTATAAATGGATTGAAAATCGACTATTTAATTTTTTTCAAGAGAAATAGTGCCAATTTAAACTCAAGATTTTGACTTCGAGCTTTTGTTTCAGTAGAAATCGAACCCAATTCATGACTTCGATATCCCTTATATGTCTGCAATATCGAAAGTAATGTAGACTATAAAAAATATATGTTGTTCGCATACAATAAATGGTGTAAGAGTTGATATGTGTGGTCTCATGACTTGAACAAAAGAAGAAACTTATTCGACCACGGTGCGATACGAAAGGTAATATTACAAATAATCAAGAGAATCTAGAAGAAAAGCAATATGTATTTATATTTATTAAGTATCTTATCGCGGAGTAATAAAAATATGTTCTTTTCTGAATACTTATAAAAATATCAGCGCCTTTTAAATACTAATATATAAATGTGTCTCAAGCCAACAAATATGATTATTGCATATATACGTACTTTATCGAGGATTTCTTAAACTGAAAAATGCAGTTTGACATAGACATGAATTTCATAATTAAAATATTGAATAGAAGATGAAAGTCAGAAGGAAACGCTTTTTTCGTATATTTATGGTAGTAAACAAAAGCATAAACAGCTTTTAGTACATCCTAATTGCATTGATATTTTGAAACACAAAGTTAAGACCTCTAGGATTTAAAAAGCTACGAAATAATAGGGAATAAAGGTTCTTATAACTATAAAAAGACGAATCATGGATCTTTGGAACATCTGAAAATATGTTCATAGCTTATAATGAACAAATTAAAGATTTGGATGATCATACATCCATTGAAAATATTAAAGGTGTTTATGAGAATATATATCATTTATTTGCAAGTATATAATCTACCAAAAAAATTGAAAATGTGCCAATAGGAAATAATTTAGCAAATAATGATAACAAATATACTATTTCATTTAGTCCTTATTTACAAAATAAATATATAATTAAGAAACATGATGACAAAAAATATAAAGAATAAGCGATATCTGCAATTTTGTTTAAATATGGAACTCTAAAATTTATGAACTTTTCACACTGTACATTAGGTATTTAGTGGAAACAAATCGTATCTAATGCTAACATACAAAAATTTACAAGATGATCCGTGTGCCTATTGGTTGATGCAATTTTAAACTATAAATGGAATTTTAAATTCAAAAAGCAGAGGCTAAAATCAAAATACCGAAAATTCGGATTACAGTATATGGAAAAACAAACGAGAATTTTCAATAAAAAATACTTCGAAACACAAACTAGAGAAGGAGATTGTATGAATTGAAATTTTTCATTAGAACAAACTAAACAGAGGCCAAGTAGAAATCGGTCTTAATTATATCTACAAATAAAAAGGTTGTGATTTTTAAGAATGGTGAGCTTAAAAAACGCAAAAGCTATACAACTAATGATTGAAGAAACTGGCGCAATATATATTCATAAAAAAGCTGTGAATTCAGATTATCGTGGAAATAAAGAGGAATATATAATATTTAAAACATCTAAAAAGTAGAATAGCTAAAAAAAATCCCTAAAAAACACATCGAATTGCAAAAAAAAATGTGATATGAAATATTGATGATGTATTAGTACAATAAAGTTTTTTTGGATATTTGGTCAGATATAAAATGCATTGAGAGATAATAATGTGAAAATAAGACAATTACATTTATCCAAACAAATCATAAAATCAATGAATTAGTGCGCGAAAATAGATTAAAGATACGAAAAATTCAAGATATTGTAATAAAAAATCTATAGACGATACCTTTAAGAGTAATAAAGGTTAAAGTTGTTCAAAATAATTTGTCAAACAAAAAAATCGGGAAAAATCATTTCAAGGAAGAATAGATAAAATACGAAAAATGATGTAGCTTCAGAAAAACAAATGCAACACAGCATGATTAGTACTTTAAAACTATAAGAATAACGGTAAAAACAAAATATAATGATCGTTGTATATAATAATAAAAATTAATAATGGATTATATAAGAAATGAAATTTATTGGAAAAAGACATATGTATTCAGTATTTATGTGATTATATCATATTTTTAGGACACTTTGTAGATTATAACAACGTGTAATTGATAACACGAAAAACTATATGCTTTAACCCGCATATTTTATAAGCGAACTATAGGGTTTATATTTCTTTTATTTATAGATTAAAAAAATATTTCCAAAAAAAATAACCGCGTTATTAAAAGATAAGATATACTATAAGTTTTTTTTAATATCAGAGGGTGGCTACAATTTATCGCAATAGAATACAAAAAGCAATTTAAATCCATGTTTAGAATATATTGACTTTTTAAAATTTATTCGTGTATTTACACTGTTAATTTTTATCATATATGCCAAATAATGAGCATAGGTATAAAAGCTAATTTAAATATATTATTTCTGCAACAATATATACATTAAATGATCTACATAGAACTTGGAAAACTACATATATTTTCTGAAATTATTTATAAGGTTTTTTTATATATTTTAAGTTTAGCAAAAATATAAAATTATTAATAAAATGTCAACATCATTGAATTTGGTTTTTTAAATGTAAATGTCATGGAAAGTGTATTCATAGTATCATCAAAGATTCTCTTGAAATTTGAATGTGCAAAGATTTTTTTATATGCATAAACTTTCACAAATTTTTTAATTTCATTTACTGTGATGTATAGTGCATTTTATAAAAAATCTCATACTATTTATGCATATTATAACACCTTCCTATGTTCATTCTTTATAAACTGCATTTTTACGACGATGTTGTTCAAGTGCCTTGCGAAGTGTTAGAGCTTATAGTATGCTTCTGCTATATCTGAGTTATATCCTTCTTCACCATAGTTTATATGATTATTTGTAACCATGATCCCAAGTCATTACATATTATATCTTTTACATGCTAAATTTGTATATTAAGCTAAGTTCGTTTTCCAAATGTCATATTTATAACAAAATAAATTATAGTTTAATGATGTATGGTTTTTTTATTATCCAGAAATATTTTCTTTTTAAAAATTTTAATTGCTTATTATAATATTGCCATAAATTTTTATCCTCAATGTAATCAAAATCTAAGAACATAAATTTGCATATTACGTATCTTCATTCGCATTTTATAACTTTAAATATGTATTACTACGAATGCTTATTATTCTAGCCCATATCAATAGTAGATTTAGAAATAAAGATATATTTTCGTCTGTTAACGTTTCTCCTTAGAATCACACTTACAGGTATTTCATTATTTTTAGAAGGATCGATATTTATTTATTTATTTTGGATGCATGTATAGATATATAACAATATAATAATAATTTTGCGAGACGAATGTATAAAACTACAATTAAAGTTAAAAATTACAATATTTTATATAAAAAATCAAAGTAAATAAAAAGCTGCAAACTTTTTTTTTATTTGAAAAAATTGTTTTTTTGTATTTAAAACATTTTTTTGTATAATTATATTTGCAAACCTGTCTATTTATAGTATCTTTTTTACTATTTAATTAAATCTGAAAATCAATATATTGATTTAAACATATGATTTTTTATACTGAGAATATGTTATCTAAATTTTTTTGATTTATAAATTATAATTAAATTATACAATATAATACTTCTCTGTCTTTTTTCTGTACTTCTTATTATTTTATAGATTTTCTTCAAACTTTAAATCAATGAAATCCATACATCTTCAAATATCATTTAGCATGATTAAAAAAATTGCTAAGTTAAGTATATAATTTATTGTGTTTAAGTAAGTTTTCTTTGGTGGGAAATATTTAACTAATGTAATTTTTTCTTGTTATCTTTCGTGTAATATGCTTATGTTTTATGATTTTATTGTATTTTTTTATAAGTTCAATAAAAGCCAACATAATAATGCCACGTATGAAAATTTTTTGATGATGCAAAAAATCCAGCAATAATTGGAAAAGTTCAGACATCATATAAGATAAAAAACAAAATAAGGATTTTATATATATATCAATAATTTTTTATAAGTTTCGTATGTCGGTGAAATAATCATAATTATATAGTGTTATCGATTAATCTATCAAAAGACGATTATGAAAAAAAATAGTATAAGAAAGATTGATCAAGAATAATATAAAATCTATTCGCTTTTTTTTGATAATTTATGCTGTTTGAAAGATCTAGGTTTTTAATTTTTCACAGCGGTGGTATTTTTTCTGGTTCTAATTATAACCCATCACATGTATATTAAAACAAAACGGATATCATTTGTAGTTTCAAGGTATGTAAAACATATACAAATCACTTAATATGCAATTGAAATCATATAATGACAGGAAAACAAACAAAAGATGTTTTATAGAGGTTTAATTGCTGATATAAAGGATATATTATAAACTTGCGTCAAATAATATATTTACATGCGTGCGGATCAAACTCACTATCTTTAATCTTGACAAACAATATCTGATGTATATTATATGACAAACGGGGTAGTAATGAGAACAGAGGTATAAAAAGTAGATGTAAATGTCATGTCGTAGGAGGGTAAATATGCATGATGATTTTTATTTGACTATAAAAGTGTAAAAGGCATGATATTACACAAAATTTGTACTAAAGTGTTTGATTTGTTTATATAATAAGATAGAAATTTTGTTCTGCGACTAACTTTATATCAGTTGTTTCCAAAAGCATATGAATATTTGTGTTTTAAAAAAATTATACGCAGCTGAACATATAAAACACTCTTTCGTTTATATAATTTATTTTTGATGTTGATAAATGCGAAAATGAAAAATTAATATCATGTAGGTTATGAATCCTTTAAAAAAGAATTAACTGAAGATAACTATTATAATAGTTTTAATAGAATATATTAATATTTATTTACAGCATTCTATTTATAATTCGTTTTTTTTATGGACCGGAAATAATGTAAAGCTATCTTTTTTTGGGATCTGTATATTAGGTAATTACTACCCAAAAAGAGTTACGCAATCTCATAATTTATTTTATCCGCGCACAACTACTCTCTAGTATTGGAATGGTATTTTAGCAAGATAATAATGTTTACATTTCAGATGTATCTATAAACATGTTTAAAATTCAGTCAGTGAGAAGATGGAAGATCACAGATTTTTGAGCTTTTTTTTATGATTTATATAAAAACAGTTTATCTAATACTAGTTTCTACAGTATATAAATACAAAAAAAAAGATTTTATCTATTTATCTTTGAATTGTTATGTCTTATTTGCTTAAAACTTTTTTTTTAATTTATTTATGGTATAAAGAAAAATATATCAAAAATCTATGATTTCCATATTTTATCATGAATAAATAATATAGATGATAAGAGGCATACCGTGTTTGTACGATCTTAGTCTATCAAATAACTATTTATTCGAAGTCTGGGTATAAAATACTATGTTTTATGTTTAAACATTTGAATAAACAATCTTGCAAAAAAAAACAATAATAGCATATGAATAGTCTATATTTAAAATTATCACCACGTATTATTGTCTTGAATTCAAAAATATGAGTTCAATTAAAATTTTTTCTTAAAAAATCACATTTCTTTATTTTTAATTAAATGTACTATTCTGTAAAAGTATTTAGATACTAAAATTGCGAAATTTATGTTTTTTATTTTTAAATATGTAAATCTTTTTATATATATTAAATAGAATATAACCCTATCTTATTTTTGGTTGGCTAAAATTTATTTTAAAGAATCAAAATATAATTATGCATTATAATCTACTTTTTGTAATTCTATTAATGCATATACTAATGAAAAACGAAACTTTATCCTAGATAACGTTAATCATGAAATTCAAATTATTTACAAAGATTTAAGTATTTTAAACATAAAGAATTATAAAACAATCATATTTTTGAGAAAAATTTGAAAAAAATAAAAAAGATACCAATGTTAGTGAATTCATTTGGAATGTTAACAAAAACTTATTTTCCAAAATCATAAAAATGCATAAATTTAAAATCATCACATGTATTTTATTATAAAAAATATCAATTATATCATAAGATTTTTTGGGTATTACTCCCTTAGTAAAGTATTTTTTATGGATTTACAAAATTCATAGCGCTAAATGCTTTAATTCTTGCTTAGAATATGCTTATTGACTTAGATAACCCATCTTTTTATGTCTATGTAAGTTAAAAAGTCTATGATAACGATCACATCGTATATAATTGAAATTCATTAAAAAAAAGAGACTGTTTATTTTGAGACAGGGTGATCGGTCCTAAAAAGTAAAAAAAATTATATCATAAAAAACCTAAAAATAATATGAGTAAAATAAATTCCTTATAAAAGATTTTAGAAAACACTATATAATCTTTTTCATATAAAGTATAGCATTCAGAAACCATTATTGAATTCTTGATTTTAATTTAGAAATTTTATACGGCGCATACAACTAAGATATCAATATTTAAAATTCTAGATAAATATATTTTGTAGTGTATAATTTTTTATATTTATGCTAATATATATTATTATTTTTTAAATTGTAGAATAGATATCACCGTAACATAGGATTTGTTTGTTTTGTTTTATACATACACTTTTTATGTTTATTTTTATATTTTACCGTCATTGCATATAGATTTCCTATAGTTTCTTATCATTTGTTTTTATATGCACACACCTATTTATTAGAAAGTTTGCAATCTTTTTTAAATCGACATAGTATTTTTTAAAATGCAAAAATATTGATTATTTCATTGAATTTAATGCCTTGAAAATTTCTTGCATAAGAAATATTAATATTATATGTTATACATTATCATGTAAATGAAAAGAATATAATATGTAGTTCTAGAACAGTATATAAAACATATAGCGAAAATTACTTTCACATATTACAATCTTATATTGTTTTTAATGCTACTAATTATATATTTACTTTTACTGTAATTTAATCTAATAGTTGTTTTAGTTTACATTTAAATAGATAATTCAATCCTTCTTTTGGACCCTTAGAAATGAAGCTATAAGTGATGCACAATTTATTGGCATTTCGTAAATCATATATAAAATGAATATTGTGTCAAAAATATCTTTAATATTTCATTAGAAAATGAAAAATTTAGGCTCGTATGTAAAAACAAAAACTTTACATAATCGTTTTTAAGAAACTTATCAGATGATTATATATAACTATTTGTGTATTATAATTAAAAAAACGCATCTTATATCTATATTACACTATATTTATATATAGTGTTTTTTTTAATTTCCTAAATACGCTTTTTTTGATTTCCTCTTAAATTAATACATTTTTCTATATTTAAAGCACAAATACCTTCCATTTATTATAAAAATTTTTGTTTTTTTATTTGAAATCCTGCTAAATTAATTTTTTAATGATATTATAGAAATTTAAAGCCTTTCTACTTCTTTATATATTTATAAAAAAAAACCACACGAAATTTATAACATATTGAAATTAAAACTATTTTATATCAGAGTAAATTTTACATGTAAGTCTAAAATTATTTGGTGCATTTCGCAAAAAAAAATTTTCGAATAAAAGGTTCGGTGTATTGATAAATGTTTCAAGTTTGATAGAATAGGTTTTAAATATAATTGATACACTGATAAAAGGTTTTTATCATTTAATTCACTTAAAAAATGTTTTTTTTGATTGTAAGCATAAAGTATATTATCAGCGAATTAAAATTCTTAGATCTATGTTAAACTCATTTTTTTCAAATTTTAATTGACGATCTGCAAGTGTTTGTGTCTACAAAAATATTTTGTTTTCATATAGTTTTATATATTTTTTATCTATGATATTTATTATACAAGAAAAGCAACTTACTATTTAACATTTTGACCAAGAAAAGTTCTTTATGGTAATAATCTATAGTTTTGAAAACAGTGAATAAAATATAAATAAAATTTTGACGCAATATTAACTATATGTGTGTAAATATTTTCTGTTTTTTTCTAAACATTAGCCCTTATAAGTGTTTTAAACCTATTTTAATTTTATGTTAGTAAATCCAGTTTAAATTTATCAAAACCTTTATTTATTTAAAATTATAGTTTTTATCTTATAAAAGACTATAAAATGGCATGCGAATGAATTATGATTTCAACAATATGCTATATATTTATTTATTAATAAATAAATAAACATTTATATTCTTTTTGGTTCAAGTATTTTATACTTTTATGATTTCTTGAAATCACACGCAAGCATATTATAGGCATTAAACTTTTAATTAGGTTTTTTATATTTTAAAAATGCTATAAAATCATATAATACAATATTAAAGTTTTGTAACCAAACAAGTATTTTCTTCATGTATTTATTACAAAAAAATGTTATATAATTGCATGTGAACATATATTAGTATTCTCACATTTTAATATTTTTCATTATTTAGTTATACTTTTATGTTGCTTTTTTTTATGCGAACATCCAAATTAGTTTGTTGCTAAAATATTTTAGATTCTTTTTATGATTACACTTTAATATTCTTTATCAAATTTTCTATACTTTTAAGGTGTTTCATAACTTATAGTCATAGAAAATCTTTTTTTTTTACAAAACCTAGTTTCTGCCTAATAATAATAAGACATAGATGACAATTATAATCATAAAATAAAATCAATTCAGGCCCAGATGGCACTATTCAATATAATTGCTGATTTCAAAATCACCCTTTTACCCAAAACCATAGACACTAATTCCTAACCCTTACGATATCTCACCCCAATAATAAATCCATGTTAAATTTATATGTCTATAGTTACATTTCATAGTTCAAACTTCTGTTTACTAGAATCACATTTTATCCCATAAAATTTACATGATACTTACCATATACAGAACCCTATGCGATGATAGGTTAAACCCACTTTTAATAAAATTATTTAAAACATAGAATATTAAAGACGTATTTTTTCTATATCTAATGTGCTATTTTTACAATATCTGGTTTAGTATGTGATCTATATCTATTTTTTTGCTTTTTACATTTTTTTTATAATTTTTAGCACATAGAGCTTATAAAATAAGATGTATATTATAATTGCGCATTATTTGTGTTTCTACTTTTTATTTTAGTCCATAAACAAAGAAAAATCTATATATATATAGTTAATGACGCAATTTAACCATGAAATACTTTCTTCCGAAACATCAATTTAAATTATTTAATGTATCAAGTACCCAAATAAAAGCTTTTTTTTATTAAAAACACACAATTACATCTAAATTAGCTAAATTTAAGCAATTATATAAGCATGTATATATAGATCGGCCGGTGTTGTTTTTATGTTCTCTATAAATTTTAAATTAAATTATTTGATAGATAAATACAAAATATCATATAAAAATTATGCATACAAATGTATTTCTGTCTATCTACAACTTTATATTTTTATTTTCTTAAAAAAGCGCATTTCTAAGAAATATTTATCGAAAAATTTATTAAAAATGTATTTTATGTTGCAAAAGCAAATTTTTTCAACATGCTTTACCTTTTATACATATTAAAATATGACAAACATAGCATAATTATCTTCTTTTTTGATCATACATAATTTTTATCTTTTGTAAATGTTCTTTACTGTTGTAGTCTATTTTTGTTAAATTTATTTTTTAAAAACTATATGCTACGTTTCTTACTATGATGTCAATTCACAATCATATTACGATATAATGTGTATTTTTATATTTATTTTAATAAAAACAAAATGAAATAGGGTTTTTTTTGGGTAACTTCATATCAAAGAATACTAGCAACATATTTTATAATAATACGCAGTTTTTCATATGATTCTATACATTATCATCTACTTTCACGTATTAAAAATTTGTTTGGAATTTATCTATGCCAAATATTTTTTTTAACAGAGAAAACCACGGATTTACGGCACAAAATTAAAAAACTTAAGATTAATGCACTGAAATTCAATTATAAATTTTTTATAATACCCTGCTTTAATAGATTGGATAATTTTATTCAATAGAAAAAGACATTATTTGTTTATAATAATAGATTATATAAAAAAAAAATTATCAAAGTGTTGTAAAAGTAAGAATAATATAAAATATTTAGTGCGTGATGATTTATTTAGAAAAGAGAAATATAGGTAGAAAAAATTTCATATTAAAGGAAAATGAAAATGATTACAGTGCAGAAATTTAAAAATGAATACACGCAGCTTACAATCAATATATTCTCTTAAATGTATATCATTGAGTACTGAGTTAATCTATAATAACTAAAACTAGATATACAATGAGATAGTATTAAATGAAACGGTAAGAAATTTTCTAATGTTAATTTAATTATAATATATGGGGCTCATATTTTAAATAAAAAATGTAGCACCTATTTTTCAGATATAAGCATAATATAAAGTAATCAAATATGGCACAAATTTGTATTTTAAATATGATTTAAAGTATTTTATATAACAAATAATCACACAATTTAGCTCTTTGTATTCATAAAACATAGTACATTGAGCAATATATATATCATACAAAAAATTATTTTTAAGATACTTTGAAGATCTATATGATAATAATAATAAAATTCTAATCGAATTTACTTTATTTATCTATGTTTTACTTCTATTACTTTTTAGGAAGTTCGCTTTATATACAGGAACTATTGCTTAACTGCTGCGTCTCTCTGTGGGACTTCTCCAGCACTTCTTTTCACCCGAAATCACCGTGGATTGGGCCCTTTCTCATAGACCGCAGTCTTTGTGGAGGGAATGAGATTCTGTCTACTGTTCATCGCTACAAGTTACAAGCTACAACCACACTCTACAGTTAGCTATATCCTTGCTATACGGTGTGTTATCTTTTCAATACTAAAGGCACAGTTCAACGGCTTACACAGCAACCTCTTTTTTCTCATGGCTTGTCAGTGCTTTATGGTTTACTAGCCGCCCCCTTGGGTATTTTTCTTTAGAGTATATTCGTTTCAGAAATTAGTGGGGTGGGTGGAAATGGAACCCGCGACCCCTGATTTAGGGGTCATACTTGTAAACCACTCAACCATACCACCCCTTATATGATAATAAAAAAGATATAAAATTATACGACAATTGTAATAAATGGCTTATAGTTGTCAAGTTTTAAATAAAATTCTATTATTTTCTTGCCTTTTAAAACATAAAAGTCATTACTTAATAGATTTCATTTATAACTGTATTCGACATATATAATATACAAAAAATCATTGCGCATTTTTATAACAATTTTTTCTTTTTTCATGTTTTTTTAATTTACGTTTAATGCATGATTCTAGCAACATCGTACATTTATGTATGAAAACACAGGAAAAAGTAATTTATTGGTTTTTATTATGTATTTAATTGCTTTTTTACTGTTTATTCGATAATTTAGAATAGAAAAAATGACATTACTCACATTAAAGCAAGCATGCACTGAAAAATAAAAACAAAAACATAATATCTACTTGCTTATTTTACTAGAAATATCTGCATTACGTTTGTTTATCATCAAAAATTAAAGTATGAAATATAATATACATTGTTTTATAACAGTATTAGTCTTATTTAATTTGTTATATGTTTCTATTTTTTCGTAACAAAAAGCCAATAAATACCGTCTTTGTGTATTATGTGGATATGACATCACAAATCATTATCTATTTATAATAAGTAATAGATATGCAAATAAAGTTATTTTAAGCATTAAATTATATTTAAATTCTTATAAAGACCTTTATTTACCTGTCTTTATGGTGCAAATGACCACATCTTCAATATAATAAATATTCTGCACATTTGACATTAAGTAAATAGAGAAAAAACACTTCCTTTTTTTGTAAAATATAAATTTAAGTATATGAGAACATATATGCAACAAATGTATAAATCTTGGTCTTTATTTGTTGCACTTATATAAAAAATTAAAATTTTAATCGTTAAACGACATTTAGATTATACGAAGGCTCTAACTTAACCTTTTCTGTGCCTTAAGGTGGATTCACAGTATTTATATTTTTAGCTATTAAAAATACAAGATTATTTTAAAATACGATTTAGATCTTAGTATACGCATGTAAACACCCATCAAAATGACAGACTGTACTTTTATACTAAATAGTATGCTTTTTTTTACCTTTGATTACAGTACTTTTATATCTTGACAACCTTTAAAATGTAATTCATACAAAAGCAGTAAAATGTTAAGTTTTTTCTGTAGATATATACATAACAAATGTTGAAAACGATTTATGATGATTATTAAACAATGTCCTGTGTTTTTTCCGTTTGTAAATGCAACTTTATTTTTTCTTAAAATGTTCTTTAACGTGTTTGTGCAAATTATATAACTTTATTTGGTATATAATGGGATTTATAGACATAAATTTTGTTCTTAAAATGCTTTTGTATTTCAACATTGTATAACTGTGATGTATAAAATCCTAAAACATAAAGAAATCTTCTTGGTTAAACTTCTTCTGTGTCTTTTTAAGTTCGACTTTTTATATTTAGATATGCGTAAGTTGTTATCTTACTATTCAATTTAGAATATTAAATTTATAAACTATATATTATTTAAATTTTCTCTCGGTTAAATACCTTTAAATTCGACGAATTAGCAGTTTCAAGTTTTATTTATATATGAGGAATAAAATTCGATATAAAAGAATATTATCTTAATATTTTTTTCTTTAACTTATTCATAAGATTTTTAGTGTTAAATATCTACAAAAAAAAACCCTTTTGTCATCAAATCAATCAGAAGGCATATTCTGTTATAAAATTTTTTGAGTTATCATCGCAAAAATTATAAATATAATAATATACGTGGTTTGATATTTTATGTGCGTTACATTTTTTTATTACTTTTTATATGCAGATAAAGTTTCAATAATTGCCCTAAATAGTTTCTTGGAATATTCAAGTGTATTTATGACAAATCAAACATGACAATCATATCGACTTATAGTTATTATAGTGTTTCTTGTTTTGCTATTTCAACCTTTTTTATAGAGTTTATTTTGTTTTGTTCTTCTGTAGAGTGCGTGATATATTTTTATTTCCTATTACAAAAATATAATAATGGGAATTAAAATACATTACATCTGTGCTTAAGGGTTTGATTAATAGTAAAGGCTTTCTGTACTATTTTATGCTTCAGTTTATCGTTCTAAAATTGGCACTCTGAATTCAAAACAATACAACACAAAAATGATACAAAAAAAGAGACAATTGTCTATATAATAATATATTTATTTAGTAGTTTTATAGAGTAAGGAAAGAGTTCAATTTTATTTATAATGAAAAAATTATATTCAGAAATCATTCGTCAAATAAAATAACATTTCTCTGACACACATACAATTTCAGCTTTTTTTCGGTCTAAATTGGACGAAAAGCATAAAATATATGGCTGAAATATGTCCAAATTCTTTGATTCCGAAAAAGTTGCTTTTAATCTATATTTAGGTTTTATTTATTTTAGTCATAATTTAAAATTACAATTTTAGTTTTTTTCTAAACAAAGTATGTTTGACTCTCATGCGCAAATGTATTTTATATTTCTGCTATTTCTATGGCTCTTCAGTCTGCTTTAGAACCTCTCATCTAATCATCTCTAAATAGTCCAAGGCTTTAGGTCAATTGCAAAGTTTGTATATTAAGCAAGGTCACGTGATTTTCCTCGAGTTATTTTTGTTACTTTATATAATTCTGTGTTACCACTTTTTCTGAGTCATATCAAATGGATAATTTTTTATTAATAATTAGTTAACTTTTTTTTGAAAGGTTTTAGTGCCCTTCATAGTTCGCGTGCAAAACAACCAGTAAATTTAGAAGACAACATAGACATTTGAAAAAAACTAATTGGATTATATCTTTTATCTCATCATAAACAGAGCTCTTACAGATTTTTAAAATATAAAAATTAAGTTCGATTGCCAAAACAAATCGATTTTGAAACATAAAATGTATGAATACGAAAAACCTCTAGAAACTAGATATACTAAAATTTTTATAATCTAACAGCGTTAATCAAAGCGTTTTGCATCAATTGATATGATTATAGACATGCGAAAACAAAGTACATGGTTTTCCGGTTGCATCGATTCTAGTTGTAAACTTGAATATAGTCTAACGCAGTGAAATAAGATCTGCGTATAAAAAAAAGATACTCTTTGTTTGTTATTTCTTCATATCACAATAAAACACTTTTTTAATATATGCTATACTTGGAAAATGTGATTTCTGTTAATATTTGCTTTTTAACTCCAATTTAAGTAAGTACTAAAGGAATTAAAACTTTGTATAACCATTAAAAATCTAAAACCATCTAAAATACATGGAAACTTGAATACAAAAAACAATTATAATATACTTATATCGTGGTTTATAGTATTTGTACACAGCTTTTGAAAAACGGGCAAAGACAAATATATTTAAGACGCCCATTTTTTGTGCAATTAACTTAATTTAAATATGACATGGTGGATTCAGCAATGTAACACACTTAAAAATTGCTATATACTTTATCCATACAAAAATTGCCAAAAATTAAGGAGTAAACGTGGTTTGAACAAATTTTATCTTTTTCATATCCAGCATTAAGCTGCATGTAGTCTGAAATATATATTTTTAAATTCATTTCTATTTTTTTAAAAAATTGAATTTTCCTCTATAAATTGTTTTCTTATTTAAAAGATAACGTTGTTTTTTAGTTAATTTTATTTGAAAAAAATTGAATTATGAAAGTATTAATTTTATTATCACTGTGTTAACGATAATAGATACAATTTTAAAATTATTTTTTATAAATGATCAATAAAAGAATTTATTTACTAAAACAAGATACAATGATTGTCAAGAGCTGTCAAATTTAGCCACTTTGCAGATATTCTGAAAATATAATTTTTAAAATTATACAATGCTTTTGTGATAAAAATCGTAATTCGTTATTGTGTTTTTTAAGATTTAAAATATAATCTCTTACGAATTGGAAGAATTGACTTTCATTTCCATGCTTCCGAATTCACCTTTATAAAACAATCATCTTCAAGTGAAATTTAAAATTTCCCTGAAGATTCGATAATTTATAACCAGTTGATATTCAAACTTAAATAAGTTTATTTATACTAAATAAGTAATAAATTTAATTTATGTTTTATAAATTCAATCTAAATATAAAATAAGTCTAAAATTATTCCATTACAACTTTTTAAAATGAAATATATCATATTATAATAGAATGAACTCTCTTATTTGATGTAATACGGGTGAGTATTTCTAATTATAATTTTTTTGTGGCATATAAAAATTACCTTGCTTTTTACAAATGATGAAGCTTATCAATATAAAAAATATTTAAATACACATGAAAAACTTTAATATGTAACTCAAACACAAAATTTATGAATAAATACTTTTATATATTAATTCTTTTGTTGATGTTCGTTTGATTCATTGATTCTAATTTATACTATGCGTTTCATTTTAAATAAAATGTTACCAAAAAATTAAATTTTAATTTTTTAAGATTTGTAAGAGTAAGGATTTCAAAATCATTTATCGTGTTCTTTTAATGAATTTACTAATTTTTGCTCTAAAAATAAATAATTGCATATTGCGATAAATGGTTGTAGGGAATTTTAGATTTTAAAGAAGGAAGGTTATAAGATTTATCGAGCTTCGGAAAGAACTGTAGATATATAATGATCAAAACCAATAAATTAACCCTTCGCTTTTTTAGAAATATAAAAAGCGAAAAAAACATTTAACTTTTCTAATATGTATTATAAAAATTTCAAACACTTAATCATAATACAAAAATCAAATATGATTATATAAAAATGGTAAAACTATTTTTGAAATTTTAACTAGTTATAAAAAATTTTTACTATCTATTTATATTTTATGCGAAATTTTGTCTTGTTAAAGCTGTAATGACCAGTAATATAGAAATTCTAAAAATTAAAGTATAAAAGATATCTAAAAAAAATCGAGGAATAAAGTATGCTAAAGGTCAAAGATTTTTTAATAATTATTCTACATCAAAAATTTTTGTAAACAAGATGTAAACCATTTCAAAAAATTAGGTGTAAATATTCTATAAATGTTTTTATTCACAAAATTTCTGTTATAAAGAATTTTAATGGTTTTATTACTCAATATATCGGAAGTTCTGATTTTCTTTTTGATTGATCAAATGGGTAATTCAAGTTTATTTCAAAATAAATAACAACGATATTTGAACTCGGTTTTGCGATTATTTTTTGTGTGTTAAGTTTTTTGGCTCTTAAATCATAATATTCTTTATTTTTATCCTATTTTAGAAAGAACTATTGGCAAAAACTAAATTTTAGTCAATTATCTTATCTAAAATCGCTAATAAACTTTGAGTATATAATTTTTGGGAAAAATATTAGTTGTTAAAATGCAGGAATGAAAATAAATAAGTTGTTTATAGTTCTGAGTTATCTAAAGGAATAAAAAACGTTATGTATAATATTTAAAATATAAAATTAGGATACCGAAATATTATTAAAGTAGCAGTCATTTTTATATTATATAGCAAATACGTTTCGATTTCGACCTTAACGGTATTTTTTTATTAGACATCAATAATTTACTAATTTAAATAAATATTAAATTAACAAAAACATTATGCTAAATTTTAATGGCAAAAAAATTAAAAAATAGCCTTTAAGTTTTAAGAATTAAGAAAAAATGTATACAATTATATGCGACATCATTTTTAGATAACTAAAAAAAATTAGACCAATTATTCAGCTATTTATAAAAAATTAAAAACAAATTATTTTTCTTATTCATATATAATTATTGAAGCAACGTGCATAAAATAATAAACCCTTTGAGAAATACATGGGCATAGTAATATAGGTATTATATTATATATTTATTTTATTCGTAATTTAATTGCTATGATTTTTCTGTGAACTCATTTAGTATAAACAAATAATAATATTTATTAAAAAAATATATAAATATGATATTGAGCATATTTTTATTTTAATTATAGTTTTGATGGCGTAATGTATTTATTGTACTTACTTATATTCGTAATATATAATAGCTGTCATTAATATACAAGTGCAAGACAAAAATTATCTCATATGTTATAACATGGAACGGCGTGGTGACACGATATCATAAAAGATACCTAAAGTTACTAGATGTCACGAACTACATTGAAGCATATACTCAAACCTTGGGATTGAGTTAAACCCTTGAATTTATAGGTCTCGAAAAATGAAGAGGTATATAGTAACTTCAGAGTAATATAATAGCCGCAAGTATTAATAAGCTGTTCGCACGAGAGATCAAGTAAGTTGTGCTTGAGAACAGAACTTGAATTATAGGGGAAATTTTAGCACTTTATTAAATAAGTAATTGATATGTACAGAAGATCTTTTAATGTATAGATTTAAGACTGTGTATTTGGATTTTTTGAGAATTATCTAATATAGAAGAGACAAAGCTGCATTATAATATATTAATATAAATATTAGATTATTTATATGTGTTTTGCTATTATTTACCAATGTTGGGTAATAAAAACTTTTATTAACTATAAATACAAAATGTAGAGTGATTTCTAAAATTTTATACATCACATATTGAAGTGAGTTTTACCCCAGTTATATTCAACTCAAAATTGTTTATTAAAGGTATTTGTCACAAATCATCTTTAATTCTATTTTAGCTATTCTTTTAGAGCTTAAATTTGAGATATTTTATTACTATGCTAAAATCTTTGCATTAAAGGTGAATGCTATCGCGTCTTCTTTTTTTTCGATTGAATTTATCTTAAAAAACATTTTTAAGCTAATTTTAGGGAGTTCAGTCAATCACAATATTTTTAAGTTGTTGATATAGAATATGCATATTATGAATTTGATGTTCAATTTATAAAATTTTAAATTAGGTTAACATTGAAATATATTTCTGGCGATGATAACTAATATTCCAGATCCTATGATTCATAAAAATTTTTAGTTTGGCGTATTGAATTTTTATCATTAGATTACATTTACATAAATATCATAATATACTTCATGTCACATTTTTGTCAACGTACTTATGCCTAAGAATTGATTTTTTCGTCTATAAACAAGTTTTTATATGAAAGGCATAGATGTGATCCAGAAAAGTACAATGATATTATAATTATATATGAAAAGTTGTAAAAATTGACCTTATAAACATCGATCTAAAATACATTATATCAATACGAATAGATTTTTTATGCATATATTTGTAAACCATATGAAAACTTGTATAATGCTTGTGTCATAGATTTTGTTCTATTCAACACATTGTGCTTTAAATATATTTTAATTTGCGTGATTTTAGAATTATTTTTATAAAAAACAATATATATTGAGAAGTTAGGAATACCAACTGAAGCTGGACATATGAACAAACAATTGGATTGTGGAAGACACTTAAACTAAAAGTTTGAGAGAAGAAGATGCATTAGAAATGATTTTAATTTTGCTGCGCGGGAAAGAAATATAAGCTAAATCTTTTCTATAAAGCGATCCAAATTTTTGCTTGAACAACTATAAAAAGCAAAAAATATAATTACCCCTAGCAACCAAAAAAATTATACTACTTAATGTCATAACATGGATAAATATCATTACAAAATACTATTTGACGTATATTAAGGAAATGTGAATTCTAAAAGAAGCAGAATCATATGCATAAACAATAATATTGAGCAATAAACTTGAATGTATTCTTCTTGGGCGCAGACGCTGTATTGAAGAAGACAGTAAGCATAGTGTGCTTACAATACTATACGGTAAACCTGTAATTTACAAAAATCTAAAGTGTTGCGCGAGCAAACATGAAAATTTAAATGAAAAATTAGCTCTTAAATAAAAATTTGATTCATTTAGCGTTTATTAATCATAGTACACTTGTCTAATTTCGATCTGCTTCTTTATTAAGGGATTCTTTAAATTTATTTTGCTTTACTCTGATGTGTTTTATTCTTTGTTTTTTTATTTACATTTTAATTGGTTTATCTTTTTAGTATTTAATTAAATGCCGAAGTAAATCATCTCTGTGGTGATTCTATTTTTGATCGTATATTTATTATACCTCTAAAACATTTACATTGTTCAGATCGAGCGGATTTGTGCCTGGATTAGCACTTTGTCTAGTTTTATCGTATTATCTAAACTGTAATTTTTCGATTATTATTAATACAGTGTCACAAGATTAAATTTTTATGCTTAGGGTTGATTTAAATTATTACTCATCAAGATTTTATTCTCTGGAACCGACCATTTTACTTTATTACTTTGGAAATCGTGCGCAATAAACTCGTCCATGCGAATATTCCTTTCATATTTGGTTACGCGGGTTAAATTTGTTTTATAATGAACTTCATTTGCTTTATATAGCAGTACAGGCTAAACTTCAAATACCAAGCACAATCCATTAATTATTTCTTTCAAAATTCCAAATGGATTTCACTATTTAAAATAAAATATTTAATTTATTTCATAGGAATTCTACATCTTTTTGTTTTTAACATTCATGAATAAAACCAATATTACATTCAATTTAAAATTGTAACAATCGTAATGTAGAATCAGAATTAATGATGTTTAATATTCAAAGGGATTATTATTAAACTTCATACCCATAAACAAATGCTGCAATCAATAATAAGTCCTAGTAAGATAACACAGAAAATATTATCATGTGCGATTGTTCCTTTCTTTAAAAGACAGTCAATTACAGTTAACCAAGCAAAACTAGAAAGTTCGAATTTCAAAAAGAAAATTAATTTAAATAATTCAAATATTGGTTTAACTTCAAATTTATCAAATAATTTTCAAATAAAAAAGGTGCATTTCGTTCCTGAAAATATTTCGGATAAAACAGCATATTATTTTGTGAAATTCTTGCGTTGCTTTGCTGATATATATTTTAAAAAGAACTACGTCAATAGAGCCATCGCCCTAGAAACAGTAGCCGCGATTCCAGGAATGGTAGGTGGATTACAAAGACACCTATATAGTTTAAGAACGTTCACCGATAATGGAATTGTTATAAGAAAGCTTTTAGATGAGGCTGAGAATGAAAGGCAACATTTAATAGCATTTTTAGAAATTGGAAAGCCTCGGATAGTAGATATGTTTTTGATAAAAAGCGTTCAGCCTTTTTTCTTTTGGTTCTATATGATATTTTATGGAATATTTCCCAAAACAGCACATAGGTTTGTTGGGTATTTAGAAGAAGAAGCCATACGATCATATGATTGTTTTGAAGAAGAGATATTAAAAGGGAATATCTTAAATGTAGATGCACCCCAAAGCTCGAAAGTGTATTGGAATTTGCCACAAGATGCAAGGCTTATTGATGTGGTTAGAGCAGTTAGGGCAGATGAAGCAAGGCACCGTGATTCAAATCACGAATTAGCAACCACAAAATTATTTTTACCTGATGTATAAAAAATAATGTAAATATTAAAACGTAGATTTTTAAGGACATTCTTTATTGAACCTTTTCAAACAAAACAAGGCCATATATAAATTAAGATTTTCACTATTTTACAATATTTTTTATTTATGGGCTAGATTTATAGTTGTATTTTTAGTTTTTGTTCTAAGGCACAGCTTGCTTGATTCTCTGTACACACAGCGTATTTATACTTTCGGCTATCTTCTCCTCTCCAAAGTCTTTTTCAATACCTGTGCTTCTTTCGAGACCTATTAATTCAAGAGTTTCACTTAATCCTAGGGTTATATATTATGATATATTTGTATATTAAAATTTTTGGATTTTCGTAGAATAAAAAATTATTTTCTTTGTTTGTATAGGACTAGAAATAGATAAATTAAAACCAGCAAATCTTTGCATCTATTCAAAATATAGGATTGTAGAAATCTTAGGCCTAATAGGTCTTGAAAAGAGGTACGGTATCAAATAAGATTTAAGAGAAGAGGATATAGCCGAGAGTATATATATGGTGTTTCCACAGAAAATTAATCACGCTATGCTGGAAGAGAAAATCTAAAATTACTATTCCAAAATCTACCAATAAATAATAGATTTCTTACCGAAAAATAAATAAATTCAGTATAAATATTTGATACATTAATAAAAGCTTTTCCATTAAATATTTAATTGTGCTAATGATCTTATTAAAAGTAAAATATAATAAAATTGAATTTTAATATAGTATATAGAAAACAAAATTCGGTATTAAATATTTTATACAATGCATGATATAGTGAAATTAAATTTTATATTTACAATTTGATATTTTATATATCTAGATTTTCTTGAAAACCCCTCAATAAATCAAACTTAGTTTTATTATTTATTATTATTGATATTTAAAAAATTTTAAAACAACGAAATCCATATAAAAATGATTTGGATGTGTATAAATTTTACCCTGATATATAAAATTTTTATTGGGGCTTTTAATAAGGTCGATCCATTTTCCTATTTTATCAACAATAATTCTGAAATTTAAAATGTTTTTTATCTCGTCTCAAATTAATTAAATCAATTTAAGTCATGGAAATAACAGGCTATCTATAAGTATACATTTCATATACTTTATTATAATGCACTGTTTAACATATAATTATTTTGTATATATCAGAAAGAATAAAACTACAGTAGTTATGTTTTTAATTTAAGAGCAGAGACATGTTACTCTCAATTTCGCTTATGATGTGTAGGCGAATGTGATTGTATATATTTATGTAAGGATATATTCAATAATAATATTAGCCAAATAATCCTTCATATTTATTTTTAATGTACATACTCAGGAGATTATCCCCTTTAAAAAAATTCCTCCAATTAATTTTCATGTTAAATGATTTTTTTTATGATGTGATAATGTAAGAACATAAAAAGTTGTATATTAAAATCCAATTTAGTTATTATTGTATTAAATGTATGCAGCTTTAATTCAAATAAATAGTTATTTTTTATTCAAGGGCTATATTTATAGTCGTAATTTTAGTTTTGTTCTCAGGCACACCTTGCTTGATTCTTTGTACACACAGCGTATTTGTACTTTCGGCTATCTTCTCCTCTCCATAGTCTTCTTCAATACCCCTCCTTCTTTCGAGGCCTATTAATTCAAGGGTTTTTCTCAATCCCAAGGTTTGAATATATGACTCAACCTGGTTCGTGACATCTAGTTCCTTCAGGTACCTTCTATGATATCGTGTCACTACACCGTCCCATGTTATAACATATGGGATAATTTTTGTCTTGTATTTGTATATTAATGATAGTACAGATGCTAGCAGGTCATATTTTCTCAATTTTTCGTTTTCAACTATGTTTATGTTGTCAATACTTGTCACGCCAATTTCGATCAGAGTGATGCAGTTCTTCTTTTTGTCATATACAAAAATATCAGGTCTTACATTTGATAACTTGATGTCTGTTTTAATTCTTGTATCTACTTTGATCTCTGCGAATTCGTTTTCCATTATTTCTTGTACAGAGTGTCTGCGAATTTTTTTGGTTTTTTTGAAATTGTATTTTCTTGCCAACATAAAGTGAAGAAATCTTACAATCTCGTTGTGTCTTCTTGTATAGTCATGACCAAGCATTTTTTTACATCTGCTTGCTAAGTGGTCGACAGTTTTAATTGAGTCGTTACAGTGCGGGCACCTTGATCTATCTCTAAAGAATACGTTTCTATCTTGAATAAAGCAGAATCTCGCCTCTTCTATTCAAATAAATTATAGTATTTTTATATTAAACAACCAAAAAACATTTAAAATTTAATTAAACACTAGTTTAGGCGTTTGGAGACATTAATTCTTGATAAAACTGCCATCAAATGTAGCATAAAAAATGCATTGCATATTTTATTTACTCTTGCGATCAACTATTTTTTTAAAAAACGATTTATAGTCACATGATCATTTTAGACCATCTGAAATAATATTATCAAACATGATAAATTGTTACCATACCATAATACACAAGCTTTCCTATTGTGTGATCAGTAATTAATCGCGTTTATGTATTTTTATACAAAAATTGCATTCACAATGAATTTTTATTTCTTTTGCTGCAATAATGTGTCATTTGAAAAAAAATATTTAATGATCTTTCAAACTAATTTTTAAAGATTGCAGAATAAATTATATTTTAAATCCTCAGATCAAAAATAAATACTATTTATATTTTTTAAAATTAAACCTTAATTACTCTGTATTTTTTTGCGATAATATAATATTAGACGTTCGTTCTAGCCACAGTTTCGTTTACAGAACACCCACAAAAAAACATTTTTTTATGGTATGTGTTGGCCTGTAAAATATTCTGTAAAGTAGCTATGAAAGCACACATTTTCATTATCTTCATATTAAAAAAATTCAATCTCAATTGCAAATCGATAGGTTTTTACGACATTAATTACAATATACGAAATAGATATCTTTTTTATTTGGATTAGCAAAGATGGTTCATAATTAATTTCAAATACCTATATTGATTTATTCACAGATAGTCAAGAAGACTGTTTATTGATTTTCTCAACAATTTTTACAAATAATTACATATATAGTGCCCAAGCATTAAATTTATTAAGTTCAAAGAAAATTATTTTTATATTATAATTAACTGATTGCAGATATAATTTAAAGGTTTTTTCTCTGTATTTTAGTATTTTATATTGATATTATTTTAAAACTCAGATATGTGAAAAATTTATACTGACGAAAAAGACATAAAAAACCACTTTTAAAATTGATAAGTTTCTAAAATAAATAAAAAGAGTAATTTATATTATTTTCACAAAAATAAATCAAATTTTATATGATCGGTGTTGCATTATAAATAGGAGTAGATCCACCATGTTTTTGCAATTATACATTTAAATAATTATAAATCCATATGAATCTGAAAAGGATACGTAATTTAAAAAATTCTTTGGATTGAATTTTACTATGAGACCCAATGCTTTTATTAGTTTTAGAAATAAAGCAGTAAAGCCGAATGTGTTATAGAATAATCCGTATATCCTTAAATATGTTAACACCCAAAAAAACTTAATGAAATATAATATTATATATTGATTAGTACGTTTCTATTGAATGCAGAAATGCTTATTTATACAATCTATTTCACTCTATGCATCCAAATTACGTAAGATAGTATCACACTGTATTTTTACACATTGAAATTTTGAGCTAGACTTATTGTATGTCTGTGGTATGTCAAACTGCTTTATAATAATATTTTCATGTAAATTAATTAATTTAAGTAGAAACACAATTTCAACAGCTATAAATGGTAAAAGAGAGTTTTATAAACCAGAAGTTTTCAATGATATGACATATTTTTAGTCTTTTTATTACCAATATTTGATCTTTACGTTTTGATTGCTGTTTCGGGCATCAAATAGAACTTGATTTTTTTAATTATTTTATTTAATATTTCTAAAAAAGCATGATTGTATCTTATAATTCACGTAAAATAAATTCATATTTAATCGCTCAATTTTAATTATATTTAATATTGTTGCTTTCTTTAAGGTGAATGAACATCAATATCACTAATAAACTACTATATGGGTTTATATATGATAGAAACTGCCGATTTTAAGAAGCTGACGATGTCATTAGACCTATTCTAATAAAAAATTAAATATATCTGCAATCATTTGAAAAAAGAAATGAACAAAGACGCGGAAAAGAAAGTATAGAGATAAAATCCAAAAGAATTCTCTTTCTGCTACTAAAATTAGCGTCGAAGAAAGAAGTCAATTTCCAGAAAATTAGCAGTGTAAAATTTAAAAAAAAGCGATGCTCCTGGTATTTAAAATAAATTTTTGATGACCAAATACAAAATTAAAAAATTTATCAGTCAGACCTCTAATATAAAATAAAAATTGTCGATTCCGTCTAATTTATTCTAAAACGCTGCACAAAAACTCTAGAATGTGCTTGAAAATTCAACACCTGAAATACTAGGAATCTTCATCGGGGCTTAAATATCGATCAATAATACCTTCTGAAAGATTTGCTTCTGTTTTATGATGAACATAAATATTTTTTTAGGTATAAGAATAAGATGCCCCCACTAAAACTACTCTAAAAACCGTTAACCAGCTACAAAGTAGATTTAAGAACATGCTTAGTCATGAAAATTAGAAGAAATTACGATTACATATCACTTAATTTGATGTTATTAAAAAAATCTGAAACAAGCCGTACAAGAAATAATAGGAAATGAATTCTCAAAAATCAACGTAGATAAGAGACTATCAATAAATCTCAAATTTAAATATAACAGACCAAACATTTTCGCATAAGATAAAAAAAAAAGTTATCTTTCTTATCGAAATTGGTATAACTAGAATCGACAATAAAAACATACTTGAGGACGGAAAAAATATAAAATAAGATGTCTTAGTACATAAACTGCTATAGATTAGCATGCACAAGACAAAATCTATCATATATTGCATAACTTGGGATTTAGGGTCACACAGTATCAATAAATCATACTATAGAACATCAAAGTTACGAACCTTATCGTTGCATACTTACAAAACTTTCAATGAAAAAGAGCTTTTGCATATAGTGTCTTTAATAGATCAGAAATATGCCTAAAGTAGAATACGCTACGCTCAAAGAAAATAAACCATGCTGTGCCCTGATAAAGAAAATAAATTTATAACAATTAATTTGTCCCTATTGAATAATATAATTCTAGTGTATACACTAGTTGTCATCCTCAAGGTAAATCAAAATCATAAATCTCATATATTTTGAACAGATTGTAGATCGTTTTCATTTCTGTTTGATCTATCTACTTTCAAATGCCTTTGATTAAATTTTTTTAGTAGTAGCTAATTATATTTTTAACTCATTAAATTTGCAATGAAGTTTTATAGGTTGCTTATAGAACATTTTATTTAGTACTATTTAAGCTCCAATATCTTTATCTTCTAAGTTTTTGACATAGGCCTTATTAATATACGTGTTTTTCTTAATTATTGCTTTTTTCCTTGCGCTTTTTCTTTAGCTATCATTTCGAGCTATAAAAAATTGTATTTTATATTAGATGATCACACATGCATGCTTTGAAACTTGATGCATTGGTGTATATATTTATTAATATGGATTATTCTTTTGTGTGAATTAAAATATTTTCTGCTTTTAATTTCTAGCACATTATCAATGCTAGTTATTCCTATGATCTTATCAAGTTTTTCTTTTCATCATAAACACAAATTTCCAGCTTTATATAGGATAATCAGATTCTTTTCAAATTAGGGCGCTTAATTTTTTGAGCTAGAATATTTTTAGTTATTTTTTATAAGTTAGGCTTTTGATTCTTTAAGATGCTAAACAAGAAATTTTTGTGTTTTAAAAATGATTAAAAATATCTTCAAAAAAAATGTCTTTGTTTGAAGTCGTAAATAAGATATTTTCCATTATAATTTTGTATGGTTAAATGTTTTTAAGCATTCCACTTTAATTTTTCTGAGATTGTCCAACAAAGATTTTGCTATTCTGTAGAAAATGCAATATTGGGCTCATATTTACTTATAAGTCTAGATATAAAATACATATGTCGTGAATATACGAATCGTATACTCGTGTTGATTTCTTAAGTTTTTGTACGAAATTGTGTTGCCTTTTTGTAACATAAATTTTTGTGATTTATTTCTAATTATCATAAAAATAAAGGATTTATAGGTTAATCGAGATTATAAAATGCTTATCAGCTGGTTTAATATGAGTCTTATTTCAAACCTTCATTTTATTGATGGCATTTTTTCATTTTTATATTCATTATAAATGGTTAATATTTTATTTATTTAATATTCAAAATTTCACTCTAGAACTAATGTTTTATTACAGTATTTCCAATTTTTCTTTATTTGCTGGATATAGAGAAAAAATAATTTCTATTAATTTATTTTTAGGAATATTGTCATAATAAACATCTGATGTTTTTAAGTGCAATAATATAAGAGCTTACAAGAAAACTTAGGTAAAAGTAAACTGATTTGACTATATTTACACTATTAAGATTTATTTAGTCTAGATTGGAAGTTTGTAATTATTTCTACAACAAGTTTAGTTGTAAGTTTCTGTTTATATACTAATGTAAATTTTCCTAAAATATAAATGGTATACAAAAAAAACATAATATATAGTTTTCGAAGCATTTCGTATATGATATGAATTTTATCTACTTTAAGCCAAATGCGAAAGAAGCTATTGTAAAAAAAGGTGAAAATTAGCATTTAGATACAAAGTGAATTTTTTGAAAATATTACAGAGGGCCACCTTGCAACAAAAGATTTTTTAGAATGAAATAAGAATTATTTTAAAGCAAGAAATCAACTCTAAATATAAATATAAACGTTTATATTCTTAGCTTCTATAGAAGTTTATTTTGTGCTCAAAAATTAATATATGTAATAGAAAGGAATTTTTAACATGTTTGATTATCTTTCGATTTTTTTTGCTGATTTTTATTCGTTGAGAAAAGTTATAACACGCAATAAAGAAAATTTTAAATATGAAAGCAAAAATTTTTGAAAAAAAGACTATCCAAATAGAATGTGTTCAATTCATAGCTTATAAATGCCTAAAAAAAAAGGTATAAGAATTTTTTTCTTGCTACAAAGAAAAATATAAAAATAATATGAAACAAATGTCTGATGTCTCATGAATATTATTATGTACCCTGAAATTTTAAACAACTCTAAATAATTGTAATTGAACATTACGTGAAATCTAGTGGTAATCGCTTGTTTATATATTTGCATAAAAAGGAATGTATCGCTATCTTATATTTTTGTGTATATTTCATAAAGCAATGCGAGAAAGAAGTACAAAACTTGATTTATTATGATATTTATAGACACATACTAAGATTCAGTCTTTATGATTTACAATACCGAGTATCAGATGAATAAAAAATCTTATATATTATCTGTTATTAATTTAAAAACCAACTTATAAAGTGAATAGGAGCTCACTATTTTATATTAAATCCTACATTTGACAGCTTAGTAGCCTTGGAAAGGTTAAAAAATAATTGGGGAAGCCGTATTTGTTATATAAACGATTTGAAAAACGAAATACAAATTAAAAAAATAATAATATGTAGATAATTATATTTACATGATTTTTTTTGCACTACTGGTCGCCCACTTATAAAAGAAAATTATGTAAGAATCTTGGTTTTAAAAATTAAATAAACATTTATAAAACATAGCTCCTGATACATTAGAATGATAAGTAATCCTAATTTAGCAAAATTATTTTATTTAATTATTAATAAAAAACTCGAATTTCATATGATAAGAAGGTTTTAAAATAGCTAGAAGCATAAGAAACACATTAAATACTTTTTATAAAATATGATTTTGTAATTTTCATAAAAATTTCGACTTTTTGTCGGAAAAAACTTTATATTTACGAATTTGAAATAAATTAATTGTGCAGATGTAAACTTAGAAACCCTTTGAAACAATAGATTTGTAAAATAGATAACAAATTTGTGTTTTCATAAAAATTAGTAATAAATGAGCAGAAATTCTCTATGTGCAAAAAAAATTAAATAAATAAAGAAGAGAACTAAAAAAATCATATAGTTAAATAAAATCATAAAACACATCCAGAAATCTACGAAACGAATACTTAACATTTAAGCACACTTTTAACCACATGATAAAATTTTTTATATTTTACCAAATTTAACAGTTATACCATTAAATTTTATAAAATACTGAATCGTTTTAATCAAGAAAGCCGGAGAAAATACTGGTTTATATTTTTATTTAGCTTTCGGTTGTTTCACTATATATTATATTTTTATTTGCTATAAACTGCTTTATTTTTATGTAATCAGAATCAAAAAGCTTTTAAAAGCTATTAATGTAATATTGTAATGATTTTATAGAATCCAGTATAAAAAAATAATACAGTCTTACGTAAATGCATAAAAAAAATTTAGTATTTTTTATAAGAAAATTAATGGTGTTATTTGAATGCGTTTTAATAGTATGATTAAAGAAAAAAAATTTCTAAAATCCGTAGTTTTTTAATTAGATATAATATGAGCAATATAATATATTGTGCTTTGAAAACAGTATATATTTTTTTAAAGGTATTAACATATAAGTTTTATATCTATAAACAACTTAAAAAAATAATAAATGAAATTTCGATATTATAATTTCTGTCTAGGAAATTTTCACTTTTGCATTCCTGTTTTATTTTTTATAATTTTGTGTAAAATTTTTTTTATTTATCCCGTAAGATAGTATATCTCATTAAAGACGAAGTATTACGCTAAATTTGAGTTAGAATTGTTCCAAGAATTTCATATCCAGTCAAAACTAATATTAACAGCAAAATAACATCCAATCATTTAAAACGGTGCAATTTATTATGTAAAAAACCATATAGAGATGTTTTCTAACCAAAAGTGATAGGTTTTGCTTCATAAATAATGTACAAGGAATGTTTTAATACAAGCATTTATCATTTGTAGCTATCAGACAAATTACTTATAAAAGCTAAAAAATAAATATAAACAATACTATCTTATAGTTTATTTCTATCACAAAAACAGTTATTTATGTTAAAATGAACATTGACCTCTGAAAAAGGAAAATTACACAGCAAGCATTTCAATGCATATAAATGAAATGGTGAAATAAAACATATTTTCCGAAAAAATATTTTCCTATTTATCATCTAGTAAATGTGCCTTATAGGGATTTATATGATTGGAGTGGAACAGAATGAATGTTTTATGGGCAAAATAAAAAAATTAAACAATTACATCAAAAACTTATTAGCATTCAAAACAAATTGATTATTTAGATGGCAGTATATTTTATGTGCGTAGAAGCAGGCCAATTAAATTAGAGTGATTTTAATAGATTATGCTTCTTGATGGATGGGAATAAGTTTTTCTGGAAAAATGATTTATCAATGCTGCGGTAAGGAAGATAGAACTATGATTATTTGGAAATATGATGTGAAAGAAAAATTGGTCATTTATACGTGCAGATACATAACGAAGTTTCAAGATGTGAATGCTATGTGCTCGTAAGAAAATTCGACTCTAAAATATCAAAGAAAATCAAAAGAAGCTAGCTTCAATAAATAATAATAACTAGCTTATATAAACATAAAATTATAAATAAATGAACAACTGATTAACAAAAAAGAACCGAAAATGTCGGTGCATTATTAAAGAAAAAACACACCTGATTAATAGAAATATAAAAGCTTATATTTATAATCTGGTTTATCGAGATAATAAAAAAATGTTATAGCAAGATTACTTAAAAAACCAGCATACCCTATTTTTCAAATTTATAGCAGAAATAGTTAAATTTTTCAATATTCCATGGTAGGATTATTAAATTTCATAGGTCGTGTAAAATAAGTTGTTAATATAACTGAAGAAGAAGCAGGAATACAACTAATGTGATCATGTACGATATACCAGTTCTCAAGTCTTAAAAATTGTTACGTTAAGGGTCGTGATTAATATTTTTTGACTGAAAGAAGCACCAAAAAAATTCTACAATAGAGCAACCAAAAATTAATCTATAAAATTCCAATGACTTAAAAGGTTATTAATTCATAGGAAATTTTAAAAAAACATTTTTACTGAAATTAAGAAATACCCATAAAAATATCAACGAAATCTTATTTAATTTTTTTCTCTAAATCTTTTAGCATCCTTTATATTTATTTTCAATGTATTGCAGTTTTATGATTAGTAAATGCCGGATGTAAGACAACAAAATAAGTTTTATAATCTAATCTATATAAAATTAATAAGATAGATACAAGTGCTCGAAGAAAATTAAATCATGAGCCTAAAAAATTAATTATTTTATTTGTGTTATTTTTTGAAAGATTGAGATAATTATAAATATTGATAAATTTTTATTAAATTTTAAAATTATATAAAATTTAGAAACGGTGGTGGTATTTTGAAAAGAATAAAACTTGCTAAAGTCCACATGCATTATAGATGTGTATACATTTATCTTTCATTGGATTATGAACGATATTGGAGATCATTTTTATATAAATAGTAAACCTTTTTGTCATTTTAGTTCTTTCGATGCACAAATAAGATGTCTTTTTATAATTTAGGCGCCCATTTTAAATCTTACATTATATTTAAATAAGTTTTTAACATATTTTTCTGCGATTATTTTATAATAAACTTTTTATTTAGCTCAAATTTAAATTTATTAGGAATATATGAAAATTCTTATTTTTTAATAATTATTATAATTAGTGGTTGCGCAAGATACTTAAACACATATCAATTGACAAAATAAGAGTGATTGACAAAGACAAAACAAGGAAAAGTGTCAAAAAATGGATTTAGTAGTTGTCATAATTTCTAATAGACTGTAAAATTTCAGTAGATGAAATTCATAAAAAAAACTTAATACGTAAATAAAAATTTATTTTGACGGTTGAAATCATATGCATATATTTATGTGTATCTATTCGATGCTTTAAAAAAAATATTGGGGGATATCTTTGAAATTAATATTTTTTATATTAATATGTAGCTATAGATTTCAATTTATGAATGTCATCTTGAACGCTTATTGCATAAATTTCTTTTTATACTTATTCTTTATGTATTTAGAATCAACTATATCTGTCATTATAATACAGATTTTACACTTAAAATATAACCTCATGTTGTTATCCCAAAGTTTTCTTTTTTTACAGAAATCGTCATTAGTTAATCTCTTTCAATAGAAAGAGCATGAATTTTATTAATTTTTTTATAGCTTTAAGCATTAAGCTTGTACGAAACTATATATCCTCGGTCTTATATAGAAAAATTATGTAGGAAATCAACTTTAATTTAGGTGAAAATTAGGTTAAAGTTTTTCTATGGCATTTTGTAGCATATTAATATTTCAATGCAATCCCAGTTTACTTATGTATCACATTTCTGTATGTTTTTCATAAAATTTGGCTGATAATTATTATACTCCGAAATTAGGATTATCATATAAAAATAAGCTGCTTATTTTGCAGTTATTATTAGACCATTTTTTGTTTAATATATGTTTTCGACCAGTATTTACTTACTCTGTATCTTTATTATAATAATCAATACTATGATTTCTTTACTTGACTAAGCCAAAAAAATTTATGGGATTTTCTTCATATTCAATATGTAGATTTCGCAAAGAAGAAATAATTTATTTGCCAAATTTTCTCGATTTTTCTCATACATACACATTTCGTGCTAATCTTTTATTTTTTTCTTGATTTTACAAAAATCCACTTAATGTGCCGATGTAATTTTATGGCTTCGATATTCTAAGATACTTCTATTTTTTTCTTGGTTTTACAAAAATCCACTTAATGTGCCGATGTAATTTTATGGCTTCGATATTTAAAGATAATAAAGCATTTTATGATGAATTAAACTTGCAAAATATATGGTGAATGCATGATGTCAATACTTAATGATTTGATATTAATCATATTTAAATAAAAAAACTCTAATTTTATAGAAATGCCTTAATAAAAATTAACATCTGTAGAAAGGTGTTGATGCGATAAATATTCATAATTTAATTACATTGCAATTGATTTAAACAAAACCTTTACTTTATCCCATACATGCGCACAAGATCTTAACATAGGATCTATAACACCTGAAATAGTCTATGTGATTTATATTGCTGGAAATAATATTCCGACTTGATCATGAAGTGTCTATATATTTAGACATATACCCTATGATTGGCTTCTCTATTTAAATATTAGTAAAATCATCTAATAATGTGATTTTTTAATGCTAAATTTCTTATTTTTATTGTTTCTATAAATTTTTTTTGTATTGTTGTGATATTTAATTATTAGACGATTTAGAAAATTCCTACAAAAAAACATTAAGGTTGCCTTAGGTTTAATTTCTGATTTAATATTAGTATATTTGCAGAATAGTTTTATGATTTTTTATGATTATATCCATAAGAATTAATATAATTTAAATGTGTATTTCTTTAATTTTTTTTCTTTGAATTTACATTTTCACTCGAGCCCGCATGACTTTTGGTTTCGTGTTTTTTATTATCGTCACTGAGTGTCAAATCGTAATTATCTATATCGAAACTATCTTCAAGAAGTTTATCCTCCTTTGAATCTTTTCTATAGAGGTTATTAACATCAAGTTCAATTTTCTTCTTTTTTTCGACTGACATTATATCCTTCAAATAATCTTTATCGTAGCAACAATTTCCAAGTGCGTTTCCAAATTGCCTAAGTGCTCTTTTAAAAGCATCAGTGGCTGCTTCTTTTTTAGCCTTTTCATACGCATCTGATTTTCTACGCGAATTTTCGGCGGATCCAAATCCTACATCCTCTCTAAAAGTACCATCTTTTAAAATAATTCTTGCACTTACACTGACGCCCACAGAAAAGGATTTCTTCTCTGAATTATAGTCAAAGTAATCTATTGTGGTCGATTTGATTTCTGTTGACCATCCATTGAATCCGAATATTTGGTTTGCAAGACTCATTATAAGCCAGCCTTCCACATATGAAAGTTTCATGTTGCCGTATCCTTGTCTGTAAGAAATATATTCTGGCCCTAGTTTTTTCTCTAAACTTCTTGATATTTTGTCTAATTCCTCTTTTTTCCATTCAGATCTCTTTTCTTCTGCCATATTTTTTAAATTCAATGCTGGGATTGAATATATTTTGGATTCAGTCCATAGAAGAATGAGTAGATGATTGATTATGTAAATATCTATGGGTCCATTATATTGAAAGATCATACCTTGAAAAATTTTATTATAATGTATGGCATAGGGATATATATCTGATTTCAATATCGAAATTTATTAGCTAAATTATTTGTGTTTAATAAACTTTTAAATTCAGAAATGGCTATTTCCGAATTTTTCGGCTAGAAACTTTTTTTTAATAAACTATATTAGAAAAAATTAATTCTTCGGCTAAAATATATATAAAAAATATTATTATATTTTCAACCGCAAGACACTTGAACTTATCTCATTTGAGGGAAGAAGAGCAGTTGATGAAGATAGATCTGGGGAAGGTGTCAAAAGATGTATCAAGGAGTTTTGCAATATTCTCAATAGGCTGACTGCGTCCAAATAGATATAAATGATGAAAATAAATTTATGCTATAAATAAAAAATTAATATATATTTTCAAATATATTAGTATTCTCGTATAAATGAATTTTATATTTACTTTTTTTTGTTTTTACATCTATTCCCAAAAAAATATATTCCCAAATTAAAATATTTTCAATAATTATTTTTTAAAGTGATAAATTAAACTTAAAACCATTTTATTCTTCCCTTAATGGTCTTATAGAGACAAATACCATCTTTCGGTCTAAATAGTAATTTAGTGACATCAATATTTATTTCTCAGTAACATAGCGCATATAAAATTTAATTTGATCAGATGTTTAAATGATTTCTGTTTTTCCGTCTTATATTTATCCATTAAGTATTTTTTTATAGATAATTATATTTTTTCTAAAGGTGTTGAGGTGTGTTTATCTAAAATCACAATTATATAAATTTAATTATAAAATATTGTGTATATTTATTTTTTTCATTGGAATGCGCTAAAATCATGCATTTAAACATTTTTCTAAAATTTGAAGCGTATACTAACTATATTTTCCGCATCAAAATAGTATATCGAGTTAATCTTCATTTTGATTTTGATATAAAAACATGTTTATTATCAGCATAAATCAAAATTATATATCTATAGTATTTAGTGTGTTCGAATAAACTTGCTTTTTAGTGTCGTATAGCATAATATTGTAAAATAATTTTTTCATCAAAATGCCATAATTTATTTTGATTAAACATTTTCAAACTGAAAAAATCTGTGCTTGAAAATTATTATGTCACATATAATAGGGAGTTGTAATTTGTAGTATTTTAATCCTTAAAAGATATGTTTAAATATAAAAAATTATATTGAAAAACTAGCTTTTGAATATTCGCAACAAATTGGTATTTGATGATTTAAGATAAATGGACACTAAAATAATAAATATTAATATATGTCTATTGTTATAAATAATACACTATAAGGTTTTTGATGAATTTAATCTTCAAATATGTATTATATAAGATTCTAAAATAATTCGCAAATCAATTTCAGATTTATTTGCTTGTGTTCTCTTACCACGCGTAAAATGTGATGAAGTGGCAGCACAATAAAATAAAAGTTACATAAAGAACTCGAAGTCACAAACCTTAAAGACATACATCCAAACTATTGGATAGAGAAAAAACCTTGAAATAATAGTTATTGAACAAGGAGAGGTATCAAGAGGATATATCTTAGAATAAAGATATTATCTGCCGATGGAAAACCAATCATAAATGCTTGAAAGAAAAATTTGAAATCACAATACAAAACTAATCAATAAATGTAAAGAAATAAATATTTTGTTTGTACAAAAATTAAACAAATCTAACAATATGCTGTAATTTTATAGATGTCCATCATTATATTAAATGGGAAAAGACTGCTTGGTATGAATTTTTATATATTCATACGAATAATAATACTGGAATGTATAAAAGAAATTTATATTATTACATCGATACACCAAAATATTTTTTTAATTTATTGCTATAGTATAGGACGTAAATGATGCTCTAATTTTAGATTCGGTTAATATGCAATTTATATTAAAATATTTACAAATTTTGTTTGAACTTTCCTCAACTCAATTTTAAAACGTTGAAAATGCTTGATTTATTTTTAAGTGGATTATGTCAATAGTAGAGGTATAAAAACCATGAACTTTGTGGTATTAATAGTATTTGAAGGTTAATCAGCAGTAAAATTTCCTATATCTTTAATATACGACGCTGTATATAGAATATATCAAATCCAAAAAAATCGATTTTTATATAATTCCTTTTTAATCATAAAAATTAAAAAAGCAAAGTCTATCTATATGGATTTACGTTATTTAAAGAGCCTAGATAAGTTAAAATTTTCCATTTTTTTAAAAGCATAGATAATTTTCAATTTTCTATTATTTTTGAAGCATCAATAATCAAAGATTTTTTCCTTGCGCATAATTGCATAAATACTCTTTTTAATTGTCATTTTTTTTTATTGAAGAATGTGTAAACACAATTCGGCAAAAACATAAACTTTTTGATTTTATTTTAGTTCTTAATTTATTTTTTAACAATTTTTTCTAGTTTCGGATGAATAAATATTAAATTTTAGCATTACACTAATCTAATAAAATATAATAAATATAAAGCCATACAAAAACACCAAAAAAAAATAAGATACTATAATATAAAAAAAAGTAAAAGTGATACTATTTATAATACACATTTCAGGAATCTTATATGCAAAAGTTATTTAAGATAAAGGTTTTTGATAATGTATCATATAAAGCGCTTACACTTTATGTGTGATATAAGTAAATTAAATATTTAATTATATATAATAATTCTGATTATTTACACTTATTGAATGTGAACAGAAAATTTTGAGATTTCGATTAATACACTATTATTATAAACAACTCGGGTAATTGATTATTTTAATTTTATTCTTTGTACAATACTAATTTATACATTATTTTTTTCCCTAAAAGATATTTTGAACTATAGAACGTATCAAGTTTATTTTACTTTAATTTTTCCTTTATGATTCCCAAAAAAGTCGATATTGTGTTGTATATAATGATATAAAACAAATAGATGCACAAATAGCCTTGCTTTCTATATTTTATTATAAAATACCAATGATAGTGGGTCTATTGTAATTATTATCGATCAAAAAATATTGATTTTGAAGTATATTATTTTATAGTTCTATATATCTTAGATTGATACTTAATTCTGAAAAATAATATTTTGCAACGGTGACTAGAATACAAGCGATGCATACTTGTTTAAAGCCCCATGCAGACGTTTTATATATCAAGGGATTCTATATGGCATAATATTGATACTTAACTCAATAATCCTTTCCAATTCACTAGTATTATAATATTTTCTGTCGTGTTAACAAAAAATGCAGAAAATGATGTTCATTGGGACGATTTATGATCAAAAAAAATATCATAAGCCATTTTGACTGATTTTCATCGATTTTTGTCATTTGATGAAGAAATCATATATTTTTGTGCATTTTGAATACATTTTATGGTTAGGACATGTATAACATGGGGATATATTATGATTATCGCATAATTTATCTTTCTTAATTTTTTTATTATGGGTTGATTTGGTTTTTAACAATTTAATCTATATCATGCGAAAATTCGGAATTGTATTTAAGACTCACTCGGAAGTTTTTTTTCTAAATTATCATCTTTACGTTCTTTATCTATCCTTATTTTTCTTTTCAGACTTATTAATTCAGCCTTCTTCCTCAATACTAATCTTCGGTTTTATTTACATTTCTAACTCCTTAAAATACGACTTATGGCAATTTTAACCACACGATTCATAGTTATGCGCCATGGTACTATTTTTATTGTGTATTTACAGATGTGTTATATTAAATATTTATTTAAGTAGGAGCTAATATTTCTATTAACTTTCATGTTTGCTAGCTTAAAACTTTAGATTGTTATATTTTATAGATTTATTGTGTCTTATACAACGCACAATAACCTTCCTGTCTTCTAAATACATTTTTTACGCTCAATACTTATACGTTCAAGTGTTTTTATATATAATAATATCATTATAAGATATATTTATGCATAAAAAACCTGTTGATGCCTATAATGACTTGTTTTTAAAAAATTAAAACTGACTTGTTAGCTATATGTCACTGTTTTTTTAGAATAAAATAAAGTAAATCCTTAGTCTGTCAACATTCTAAATTCAATAAAAATATGTTTATCCTCATTATGATATTATTTTATAAACGATCATATTTCTGCATTTTTCATATTAAATATAAAAATCTACATTTTATAGTAAATTAAGACTTTTATTGCAGTCTTAAGGCGTGGATTGCATTATTTTTCTTTTCATCTCCCATTTTAAATGATATTTTTAATATAAATTATACAATTAGATGTGTGTAGTTGTTTCATTCTTTGTTTTAAGACGTAATATATTTAATTAATCTCTTTTTAGAAAAGTATAGTAATCAAAACCATATTTTATTAATTTTGGGTTTCGGATTGGAATTTTTTCATGATTATGTTATCGGAAAAACCTTTTAAAAATATTCTATATTTCTATATTTGGTTTATTTGCGCATATATGGCAAATTTAGAGCATTTACTGCATCATTAGTGCGTGTTTGTATTTTATCTTCTTAGCAATATTTTTTTGTAATTTTTTATATTAATTGAATTACACGACGTTTTTGAAATCCTCTAATTGCAATATTACGTTCTTAGCATTAAAGATAACAATTAATCCACCCGTTATATATACTTAGAAGCATTGGTTTTTCTAATAATTAGAGTTGCGCTCGGACAAGGATATAATATTTATCTCTTTAAAGATACCGTGGTGAATATAATTGATTATTAATATATTGAAAAAAAAATATCCCAGAAAAAAAAAATTTTGATTGTATGTAATATCATTTTTTTAGTTCTAATCAAAAAAAGCTCTGTATGAGTTACCAAAATGTTTCACTACAAATAGCTTTTAAAATCTTATTACCGAATGTGCAAAATAATATAATTTACCTTATTAGGTTGTAATATTATTTTATATCTTTGCTGCAAACAAATAGCTAAGAAATGAATTATATTCGGCATAAAAAGCTAAGTTATTTTTATTTATGTCTTAAGTTTATTTTTATCAATTCATCTTTTGTGATGTATTCAGTAAATTGTGAATATTGCACAACTCCTTGATGTATCTTTTGACAAATTCCCAAGATCCACCTTCATCGAGTACCCTACTTCCATCAAATGATATAAGTTCAAGTGTCTTACGAAGTGTTGGAGCTTGCACATATGCTTCTACTTCTCTAGGGATTTTTAACTTGTTCACATATTTTTTATGCAAAGCTAGAAATATTTATATTTTATACGTAACTAATTTTTTTGTTTAAAATAAATTAATGTTCCATTAACTGTATTCAAAACTTGGAAAATAATACTAGTGAGTACAAAAATTGTCTATATTATAATTTTTATGATTTCATGTTAAATATGCTTTGAAATCTTTTATTTAAATGATTAAAGCTCGAATTGACCATCTGCGAAGACAATGATATCTCATCCAAGTGGCAACATATGTCCGCATAGCTGCTTTATATGCAGAAAACACGCTCGGAAAAACTATTGTAAATAAATATCGAAGCATTTTATATGCACTTGAACTAAACGCTTGAGAACTTTACTCAATTCCCGAATGCGTGTGTCAGTAATAAAAGCTATTATCGGTATGATGGGATGTTTCCTTGTGATAGTGGTATGATTTAGGTTGTCAAAGTCAAATCATTAAAGGTATTTTAGATATTGATCGTAAAAATAAATTTTAAACTTTGATTTATTTGATCTAACTCTGTATATCCTGCACACAAAATTTTTAAGGGCTTGTTATAATTCTTTCTATAACTGAAATTACACATGATTTACATCTTTTACTTTTATAATATGCAGTTTACTTGACGATGATGAAATTCATATATGAAAATATTTTTTTGAATGAAAATTTTACGATCTTAGGATTGCTTCGAGAAACTTTTAAAAAGTCAAATATATATCAAAAGTAAGTTTAATGCCAAAAAATTTAAATTTGTTAATATACATTATAAAAATACATTTTTTAATATGCGATTGGATATTTAATGCTTTTTTTAGTTTTATTTAATGCATCAATGGGCCAATATTTTGTTCACACAAACAAGCGCCAATTTCCGCCAAAAATTCTTATGTTATTTTGTAAAAACAAAACAATTAGAACTAACAAGGTCAATTTTATATGTACAAAAAGGCTATTAAAAATATTTTTGAGCCTATAGCTAAATAAACATCAAAAGAAGCCCTTTGTGCCTTCAAAATAATTTGGCAAAATATATTAAATAATCAATATCTAGCACTTCAAAAGCCAATTTTTAGCAGTGTATATGTATGCACAATGTAAAGGCAATTTTTTTATAATTTTTGGCTTTCATGATGCTTTTAGAAACATATATTTTTTGCGCTCATATTTTCAATATGATTTAAAGATGTCCAACATGGATGTTTTATCTATAATACCATAGAGAAGGGTAGATTATACATCTATATTGTTTTAAATCCTATTAATTTTTATCCGATGTCATACAGAAATATCTATCGCTAGACTTGACTTGTTTTGTATGGATAAAATACCACCAATAAAATCACATTGAATTTTTTTGCACAAAAATATACCATCATATTAAAGATTAAATCCACATTCTAATTTTTTGCGCATTAAAATAAATGATAGACGAAAAAATGTATAGCATAGATATATCCTAGAATTTATAGTAAAATAGAGTTTAATCTATAACATAACACATAGTTCTAATATGATGCGCATTCTTTATTTCGATTGTTTCTTTCAAACCAAGAGTAAATTGGCAGAAATTTAAGCAAAATAGAAGGCATAAAGACTCGAAAAAAATTATAAAAATATATTTTTTTAAATAACAGTAGGGAAAAACTGTGTTATTTATTATATTTCTATTTTCTAAAATTTATGCAAGACTGCTTAATAATGGGCATTAATCAATTCAATAATTCGAAATGAAAAATCATTCTCTTTTATTATATTTATGATTTATTTACTGTATATAGCGCAAATACTTTTCAAATAAGTAGTTGTTTACTTTAAGTATAATCAGAAATCGAAGCCTCTGCGCTTTTAAAAGGATATACTTGCATAGAAAATTATCAAGATTTTCGCGTTCTTCTCAAAGAATTGTGAATACGTAAGATTTAAACAGTCAAATTTTAAAATATTTGAGGGTACACCAAATCAAATTATAATCATATAAAAACTGGAATTAAGCCAAAAACTATCTATTATATTTTATTACATATTCAATGTTAGCAATATAATATTTGGTTGTGTCTATGATGTTATTATTGTAAAGTAAAACTTATATGTATTGTAAGATAAAGGTATTTTGCAATTTTTAACTAAAAATAGTTGGTATTATTGGCTTATTATTACTGTTACATATAATATAAAATCGTTTTATGGCTTTAAACAACCCTTTAAAGGTTTCTAAAATATCGCTCGACGTATTATACGATTCGTTTCATTATCGTATTTATCAAGAATTATTACGAAACTGGACAGTTCGAGCTTTATTTTCTTTTATAACAAAGGCTGATTTTATGTTTTTCTTATCTGATATAATTCATATAAAGATACCATGTTTACAAGAATTAGACTGTCACGGTATGTATTTGTTCTAAAACATATATACACCGCATATATTCTAAAGGAACATGGTAAGATTTTTTGAAACAATAATTTTAATATAAAAAGCGTTATATAATCAATAAAATTCGTGATTTTAAACAAATCAATATATACAAAATGATTTTCTTTGCAAATTCGATGTTTCGCTATTGTAAATTATTTTTTTGCATGATACGATGAATTTTTGATTACAAAAATTTAAAATTTCTTGTGATATTCATATTTTAGGTAATATTAATATATAAGCGCTAGATTCATCATATTAGACTTATAGGTGCATTAAAATATATAAAGGTATGCAATTAAGTAATAAAACAATGTTTAATTGGTTTTTCTTAAATTGTGAATTGATAAAGGAATAGATTAAAATAAAAAAGAAATCTTTTTACCGATACGCAATTTATATGATATGAAACCATCAAACTAGATTTCTAAGACATACCAGTGTGATTAAATAAACTTTACATCATTTACATATTCAAAATCTATCATATTTGAATCTATTTCTTCTTAATTTTATACGTTTGAAAATAAAACTTTATGTTCAAAAAACACATATAATGGCTTTATTCGTATTTTCAAATCTAACAATATATTTTTTTAGAAGAAAATATGCTTTAAATGCAGAATTATATTTTAATATATTTATTAGCCTGATAGTAATGAGTAGTAAAAATTTTTTGCTATTTTTACTGTATCTTGACATTAAAAAGCGTTTTTCTGGTTTACTGCCTCAGCGCCTTTTTTTAATTGCATCATAGAATGTTTTTATTAACCATTTTTCTATTCTCAAAGACACAAAGTATTCAGTCACAAAAAATAGAAATCGCACCTTATTGTTTTTGCTGGTATTTAATATGCCCGATTATTATGTTTCTTGAATTATGATAAAATTTTATAATTCCTAATACATCTATTGCGCATGTTTAGTGCGTAGAAATTTGTGACTATATGATTTTTCCGTTGGTTATATTGTGATCATAAATTTTAGCCATTACGTGTATTTAGAGAACCATCTTTTCATATTTATTTGTTGATATATTGATTATTATTATTTTTCTGTGCGTCTTTCCCCTTTAAATTGTATTTAAAAATCAGAAAATTGTATACAGAACGGCTCAATTATAATTTGAAGTCTATAATTATTTTCTTCTCTACTTTACTAAACGATTTAATTTTTTCAATTGATAGTTCTGGACAATCTTAACCTATAAATCACATATTTAGATTGTGTAGAACATAATGCCATTGGTTCTATATAGAAGAGTATGAAATACTGGTAAGTAAGAGCCAATACGCATAAAAATATGGTAAGGGAAGACTTTAAATACATAATTCTTGAAAGATTATTTACCTATATTTTTATTTTGGAAATAGTATGTGAGCATTCTAAATGTCTACATTTATTTCTTTAATATTAGAATAATGTGTAGATTGTATGATAAATAGAGAAAACTAAGGTGTCTATGAATAAGTTTAAATCTTATATCATATGGACTGAATTTTGCAAGCGTATATAATTTGATTTTGACCAAATATTTTCTAAGTCTCAACTTATTGTTTTTTTCATAAATCCCAAATTTTTGGCATATTATTTTTTAAATTATTACAATCACATTTATTTGTTTTTTTATCTCTAGATTTATGTGCTTCATTTTATCGCAGCCTAATTTTTTTATAAATGCTATAGTTTTCAATTTTCCAAACATATTAATTATTTTTTTTAATTATACAGGAGTTCAATTCTTTATCTAAAATGTAATTCATCTGCGTTGTTGCTTAATTTTAGTTGATCTTATTTTTAATTTTCATGTAAAAATATCGAGCATATGAAAAATATTCTTAAAACTATATAAATTTGTGTATTTTCACATATATACTTTGACTAAAAATATACCCCTAAAAAATAAAGCATTCTGTTTATAATTTTTAGCTAATCTTATTTTATTGTTGCTGAAAAGGTATGATTAAATAGGCACGTCTTGCTTTAAGTTAATTAGTAATTTTCTTCAATTTTCGAGCCATGATTTTTTTAGCTAGAAATTGAAAAAAAACCTATATTAGTTTATTAAAAACAATAATCATGATATAGATCTAATAATATATTATTCTAGTATAAGATGGGTAAATTACATGATAAAATAATTTTGTTATGTGACAATTTTACATGCCTATATAATTCAAATACATGTAATCGTACATTCTAGTGTGCTTATGTACAAAAAAATACAAAATTAGATCGATTTTTTATGTCTTTCGCTTTTAGACATTAAATGTCATCAAATTATTTTTATTTTAAACTTAATATTATTGTTTTCAGATTTCCAGATTAAATTGATAATATGCGAGTATTCTAGAAGTTAAACATGGTGTGTTTAAATTTGATTTATATCCAAATATATTTTTTGGATGGAGTAAGATCGCGATTTAATTAACGATAATTCATTTATTAAAAAAGGATAATATTTGTTTTCTGAAAAACTTAATTTAATTTTACATATTTTTAAAGCTTTTCATATAAGATAAATAATTATTTTCAGTTTGTAATATATATTATTTTATATAGAATGTGTGATAATAATAAGTCTTTATCCGGTTTTAAAACCGTAAAATTACTTTTTTTTGTTTTTATATATTTATAAATATTATGGCTATGAAAGCTCATATTTAATATAATAATTTAATTCCTGATAAATGTAAACAAAAATAATGCCTTAAATTTTCATAATTTAGAAATCAGTGATTGTCATGTTGGTGTAAAAAAAATATAAATCACCTTTTCAAGTAATAAAATGTAAAACATTATAAACGTCACTGTAAATAATTTTTGTACTTTTGAAATGCGGCCAAAAATAAGCGCAAAAACATGTATTTATTTTTTATGAAACTATATTGAGCATCATCAGCATTAAAAAAGCTATACTTATCTTTTTGTGAAAAAAATTTGTTTTTTGCAATACATAAGAACTTATGTATAAAATATGCTATAAAGAGCAAATCTAATTATATGGTGTATATGTGCATTTATATTGTTTTTTTTGATCAAAAAATATATAAAACGATATCCTTTATTTAATTTAAATTTTGATATTATTTCTGAATGCCCTCTACTTTAAGCTAAAAATGTTTTAATTTAAGCACATAAGCAAATTAATATAATTTTTTTATATATTATGTGCAATAATTTTTAAAAAATCCGAAATATGTATTCAATGTAGTTCTAAGTACCCAAAATTACAGTGTAAAATAAAATAATGCTTATTTTCATATAACCTTATCACTTGTAATCTCTTAATTTAACGAATTTTAGGTTTTAAAGCATGACATATAATTCCTGAATATTATTATTGGTATCATTCAATGACGAAAAGTTCATCATTCACTGATTTTTTCTGCGCGTTTAAATTTGTAATCTTTTTTTAGATACGAATTTTGTTATTTCCATTTAAATTGACTTAGTCGATTCATATATGTTCTTTAATGAATATATTTGATCGTTTTTTTGCTGCAAAAAACCAAACCCATAATGCTTCAGAATCAAATAAATCACTATACCATCATTAACTAATAATTATGAAATAATGCAATATACCATGTGATGGTGCGTTCTCAAAGTATAATAAGTTATATACTAATGAGTTAAGGCGTAAATAAATGCGAGGCATACCTCCTCTCAATATTATTGATAAAAACGCGAGAATTAATCAACCTTGAGCGGCAAAGATACATAGTATCGGATTCTTAAGAAGATGTGATTGAAATAATTGTTTTTTTTATAAAATAATTATATTTGAAACATAAAGTTTAGCTTGAACAAAAAAAGGTTTTTTGCTGAAATTTAAATTTTATAATTTTATTGGTAGGAATAACTGTCCAGAAAAAAATTTTGAACGTCAGAAATAGTGAATGTTAGTGCAATGTTTTTAGATAAATTTAATGAAATTTTTCTTGATGAAATTATATGTTTTGAACTCTAGATTTGAGAAAGTCTCTTGATCTATAAGTTTTGACAAAAGAAGGGGTTTTGATGAGGATTTAGCTGAGAAAGAAAAAGTAAAAGGTATTGATTAAGTTTTATTCAAAGATTGTATCACACCATATATTTGGTAAAATATAAAAGCCAAGTCAAAAATTAACCCATAAATGATATTCTATTATTATGAATTATCGTCAATAGTATAAAATTTTAATTTCTGTGAAGTATTTTATAATAGTTATATTTCTTAATGATCTATAAAATAATGTGTTTTTTCATATATTCATAAATGTTTTATAAATATCTATTGTGTGAATTAATTTATTCTTTTAAATGGTTAAAATGATAATATTTATTAATTGTTTTTATTTATGGTTAAATTCCTTTTTAAATATTCCATCTATTTAGACATAGTCAGTAGATTGGGAACATTTCATAATTCCTTCATGCATATTTTAAAACCTTCCCCTAATCTATCTTCATCAACTGCTCTTCTTCTCTCAAATGAAATGAGTTCAAGTGTCTTGCGGAGTGTGAGAGCTTGCATGTATGCTTCTATTTCGTCCGGGATTTTTAACTTCTTAATAACATTTATTATATTCTCTATTTATGCACAATATTTAAAATATGCATTATAATGCATCATGATTTTCATCTCCATTTTTTTGACATTTCATCAAAAACAAAACTTTGATTTTATCTTTAAACTAGAGTTAATCATATATAATAGTGCATATAATAATGAAAAACAAATTATTAAAGCATAGTTTTACTCTTTTCTATGGAAGCAAAACTTAAGATGTCTCTACAGAATAGACTTGCTTAATTATTTTTAATCATACGTTCTTTACAACCATTTTCTGTATGTCAATATTCTCCTTTCAAGACTTATTAATTCAAGTTCATCCATATTCATATTTCTTTATAACCTACCCTCTTTACAACCATTCTCTGTATGTCAATCTTCTCCTTTAAAGACTTATTGATTCAGTTCCTTCCTCAGCCTCAACCTTTTCTAATAATTTTTCTTAATTTTAATTAAGATATTTTTGATTGTTGGAGGTATAAAATAAATATTCTTTTCAACCCCCCAAATGTCCTTTCAACTTCTTTCTTTAGTACGACCATTTGTTCCGATGCTACCCGATGTAAAATCGCCATCCCGAACAATATACTTCCATGAAAAAGTGGTATGGACCTCCGTAGCTCTTCTTCTTTACTTGATATCCTCGCAAGTACCATTGTTTGGAATAATGAACACAAGCTCAGCCGATCCATTTTTCTGGATGCGTATGATGATGGCATCTAATCGAGGAACATTAATGGATCTCGGTATTTCACCTATTCTTTCCAGTGGAATGGTTTTGCAGGCTCTCGTAAATAGTGATATTCTTTCTGTGAATTATAGTATTAAGGAGGATAGAATCCTTTATCAAGCTGCATTAAAGCTTTTGGCTTTAATAATGACTTTAGGACAAGCAGTTGGCCAAGTTATGACAGGTTTCTATGGTGATCCAAAAAGTCTTGGAACGAGTGTTTGTTTGCTTCTTGTAATTCAGCTTCTTTTTTCTGGCATAATAATAATTCTTCTTGATGAGTTGCTCAATAAAGGTTATGGAATGGGGTCGGGGGTAAATCTCTTTATTGCCGCTAATGTCTGTGAGAATATTGTTTGGAAAGCCTTTAGCCCTAAAGTATTCCAAACAGCAAGAGGTATTGAATTTGAAGGTGCTTTGATTTCTTTTGTTCATCTTCTCATTACAAGAAAGAATAAATTCAATGCAATTTATGAATCGATGTTTCGACAAAACCTTCCAAATCTATCATCCATTATTTTCACCTTTTTGATATTTGCTTGCGTGATTTATGTTCATGGAATGAGAGTTGAGATTCCACTTGAAAGTACTTCTGTTAAGGGTCAGACTGGAAAATGGCCAATAAAATTACTTTATAGTTCTACACTTCCAATAACCGTTCAAAGCCAAATTGTTGGGTATATTGGTTTTGCTTCTCGTCTTCTGCATGAAAGATTTCCTTCCAACTTCCTCGTAAGATTATTCGGTGTCTGGGATAGAAACTCTTACAGAAAAACTGTTCCTGTTTCCGGATTCTGCTACTTTATACACCCCCCAGAAAACATATCAGACGTATGCACAAGACCAATAACCTTCCTCATTTACCTTTCTATCATGCTCATAACAAGTGCATTGATAAGTAGAGCATGGATCGACATCAACGAAAACAATGCTGAAACAATTGCTAAGCAAATTAAAAACCAAAGAATGACTGTTAAAGGCATAAGAGAACAAAACATAGCAGAGTATATGAACAGATACATCCCCACTGCTGCTTTCTTGGGCGGGTTTGTGATCGGAATGATTTGTGTTACGAGTAATGTTATCGACACTATCGGAAGCGGAACTAATATTATTCTTGCGGTAAGTGTTGTTGGTCAGTATTTTGAAGCTTTTGCTAAGGAAAATATGAAAAAAGGCGGTATGGTCTTCATCGAATAAAACTATGAACCTAAATTCTCATATATTTTATCAGCTATATTTTACATTTTTATATCTTATCACTTCAAATTAAATTAAGTATTAAAAAATATAATTTTGAATGTGGTATTTTATTTCTATTTTAGGCCACTTATGTTGTACAGATCAATGAAAATTTATTTATTGGTTAAATGATTTATAGAGCCCCTTACGTTTGCTCTGAAGAATAATGGATATCTCTATATAACGGATTATAAATGTTTCATTTAATCACATCATCATTACAATCATCATACATAAGTCTTCTTCTTTTAAAACCTGTTGAAACATATTTTTTTTCTTCAGCGTATTGTTTGTGTGCAGTCTTCAACTGCAGTTGACATTCGTAACGCCATAAATATAGCTTGTGGTATTTTGTGACCAAAACAATTCACTATTGTACAATATACATACTATCAAGTGTTAAATCCGAGTTAATACTTATTTTTTATCCTATCAAGAATGAATAATATAGTATGAAAATTTTAGATTGCAATAAACGCTTGTTTTAACTGACTTTCTTAATCCGTTAAAATATATAATACCATATAAAGTATTGAATCTGAGTCCATACTTATTTTTTGCGCCAATTTTTATCTTATCAAGAATGAATAATATGGTATATAAATTTTAAATGCAATTAATGGTGTATTAAAGCCAATTTTTTATCGTTTGAAAAATGTAAAATATAGTATAAAGTTTTTTATTGTAATAAATACTTGTTTTCAAGACCTTTTGGCATCTTTTGTAGTAGGATATTCCATACAAAGTGTTATGGTAAAATAAATCGTCATATTTGAAGTCATTTTTATCTTTTGAAGGTTTAGTATAGTGTTTGAAGCTTTTTATCCATTTTAGAATTAATTTAATTTATAAAGATATAAAATTTGCGTAAAATCAAAAATAAACCATATGTTTTGTTCAAGAAATTTTTTAGAATTTGTATATAAAGCTTCTTCATAGCTTTTAAAATTATATTTTTATAATTTTTTTTTAAAACTTAAATATGAAATTCGCTGTATTTATGGAAATTTGAATATTATAAAAATCAACAGGAATCGTTTTTACCCACAAGTTCAAGAAGGTATACTTCGATTATAATATAATGATGAAATGCCAAGCGCCTTTTTATAAATATTAAATAAAAATATATTCTTTTTTAAAAATACCTTTCTATATATCTGCGAAAATATCTTTTATTCCCTCATTTTATACTAAAGTGATTGAACGCTGTTTTACTAAAGTGTTTTGATCACGTAATGTCACGAAAAAAAATTAACGATTAATAAATAAAAATAGCTTTTTTACTTCGATAAATATTTTATAAATGAATTTTTTAATAATTTTTAATTTTTAGAAGGTTATTGCTGCTCAAAATATACACTTTTTAGTTTCTGTGTATTTAATTTATTGAATTCTTGCAAAAATAACATGCTTATATTCCCTTAAAAATCGCCTCTGATTTAAATTCGTATTTAGAATCTAGTTAAAATAAATTTCTTACCAACAAATGTACTTTTAAATTAATTTTATATTTTTATTCACACATTGGTTCATTTACCACTAAAACTATTATTAAACAGATGTATTGATAAAAATAAAATTTTGATTTATTAACTAAAATAACAAATGAATTCACTTAAAAATACACGGTTCGAAAAAAAAAATCACTGTTTGAAAATGTGGCAGGCGTAATCTATCTGACCTATTTGATTCGTAAATATGAATTTTTGCTAGTTGATGTTTTGAAGACATTCATACTTATTATAAAATGTAATTTTTATTAGTTTTAAGTATAAATATAGAAAATTTCATTTATATTTTGTGAAAGAAATTCATAATTATACATAAATATGTGATTTTTATCGTATTAAATAATTATATTATGAATGGAGCGTACCTTGAATTTAAACCATTTTTAGAAGATAAAAAAACATTTGATATCATTAAAAAATAATGGTCAATATTCTTACAAATTTAAATAATTTCAATTATCTTTATTCTTTTTATATGGTCAAAATACAAATTTATATGCTTGTATTTTTATTCTGATTTAATAAAGAAAAGGATAATATCATTTTTAATATACACTGAAATTTTAAATGTCGCTAAATAAATTGGAAACTTATCTAAATTCCTTATAAAAAGGTAAATTATAAGTAAACTTAATTTAATTTTTATTAAATTTAATATATTATTGACTTCATCATTTTTTTGTAAGTTTATATCCTTATAATTCTGACTATATAAGAATAAAAGCGAAAAAATGTCGTATGCGGAAAATGATTTTTATTAATTACATCTTTGTAAAAACAATTTTTTTTTGATTTAAGATTCTCTATGCTATAGATTTTTAATGGTTAAGCTTATTTCGCCAGAAATCGATCATGAGTGGTGAATACATGAATTTTATTCAAAAGAAAGACATAATGATTGCCATACTATATAAATATGACGATAAACTTTATTAATATTTGATATAATCAAAGGAATAGATAAATTTACATTATACTGGTGTAAGATTTCAAATTACCATTAATATAGATAATAAAGCTCATTTATTTTCGGATCAATCGAGAGAATAAATAAATTTATATTTTAAATGATTAAATGTCGCTTAAAAAACCAATTTATGCTGTGTTTATTTTTATATTTAATAAAACTTTGAATTATACAGAAATAATATTTTCTTATAGCGGATTATTTTTAATGAAATTAAAACCTTCAAAAACTCATAATCAAAATGATATTTATATTTTCTATTAAATTTATGAAGCAAGGTACCTTATTTTATGTATAAAAGTCACTTTCGAATAAGAATGACTAAATTTTAGATTTATAGACTTCAAAATCCATATGTATATATCCCTAACATCTTTTTTACGAGATATGTATATTTACGCTGATAAATGTATTCGATCTGCAAATTTAGTCTAAGTCTAACAATCAAATATGATTTAAATATATAATTTAAAAATTATATGAAAAGCGATAACGATTCTATAAGTCAAATAAGAAAATAAAATATCTTTTTATAATAACATATTTTATAAGACCCCAGAATATAATAAAATTAAATGAATCTGCATAAAATTATTAAAAACTTTGCGTTTGTTAGGTATAAATACTAAAAATGCAATACTTTACATATTTAAGCACCTTTATAATTAGAATTTATACCAATATTTTGCTGTTTAATCGTATATGATTTTATGGTATATTTCCAATTATTTTTTTCAAAGAATCAAACATCGAAGAAACTGAAAGAAATTATAAAGTTCGGGATATAAAAAAAGGCTGATAAACCCTTTTTGCAATATGTTTCAAAAATATTTAAAATCAAAAGCTTAGTTTGAACTCAAAAAGAATAAAGGGGTTACCAGTTTGGATTTTCGTTCAACAGGCCACCGATTTTCAGAAACATTCACATCCCACCAAAAATTACTTTGATTACTTGCACTTGTATTCCTGGATTACTTGCACTTGTATTCCTGAATTAATTAAAGTTGTTTCAGCGCCACATTCAAGCCTATATTTAAAGCCGAAAGATTTCTTGTTCCTCGGAAGCCATAATAATATTTAATGCCTACACTACAGCCAAGCGAGCTTAATTACCTTTTTTCTGATTTGACCTCGCACCTGCGCGAAGTATATTAAAACCTTAAATTATATAAAAAAAGATCATAGTGTGAATGTTCCCACCACTAACTAAAGCTACGTTCGGTAGAATTTTAGAACACTCTACCAATCAATATATAAAAATCATTGGCTATATCACTTAAAAATTATATTAAACACTTCTACATATAGTTCTGAAATTTGGCAATGAACAATATAAAAATTAAATACTTATAATGAAGAAAGCATAAATCTGCCTATGAAATTCGAGTAGTGACAGTTATTAGAAATTTATTTATATCCCTTAAAATACAAATTTTAGTCATAAAAAATAAAATCTGACTTTATAGAAAATTGCACGCAAATAAACAAATTTCAAATTTTTATATTGTGCAACATGGTTATGGTTTATAGGTTTTGTAATGTGCCCCTCTCATACTAGTTTTCAGTGATATTGGTGATATCTTATTTATTGATATTATTTTATTGTGTTAAATATTAAATTTTTTTCTTATTTCAGTTACAAGTAAATTTTACATTTTTTCTAAAAATATATATCATCGAATAGTAAATTTGTCTGATGAATACAATAGAAAAATCAGAAGCAGAGCACTACAAAAATAAATAAGGCGAAACTGCGGAAGTAACGAATCAGAAAAATGTAGGATCAACGAAAATACACAAGATTCTTAAAAATTCATTATATCATATTTAATGACTTGGGATAGTCACAAAATTCCATAAAAAACAATTTAAGGAATTAAAAATACCCGGCGAAGTAGAATCATACATGCAAGCTCTCACTCTTCAGATGACACTTGAATTCATATCATTTGATAGAAGAAGAACAGTGGATGAAGATATATCAGGTAAAGGTGTCAAAAGATGCATTAAGGAGTTGTGCAATATCCTAAATTGGTTGTCTACATCACAGTAGTTTAAAAAATAACATCAAAAAAAAACTTAATCCATGAATAAAAAATACTAGCGAACAGTAAATTAGCCTCGATAATGCAAAAATGTAATTGAAATTGGTTTCATTCTATATATTTTAATTGAGGGTGGAAAGAGCTTGAATATGAAATCAAGACTAATTTTTTAAAACCTTTAAGTAAACCCCCTCTCCATTTTTTTACATATAAATTTGAATCTTCTTCTTGATAGAATCAATCTTAAAAAATATTTGCTCAACACTATAGAAATATTACCATATTTTTTTATTGAATTATTCTCCTTTGAACAACATTCTAAAATAAATAGTTTCTTTGTCCGTATTATATATAAAAGAATAATGAGGGTAAATTATCATGATTTTGTTTTTTGATCTTAAAATGTGGTTTTTTAGTAAATAAATTCGAGTATTTTTGCTGATACAATTTTCACGAATTGCAAATGCAACTAAATTTATTTCCAAGAGTAAGCTATAATATTTAAAAAATTTTAACTTTGTAAAAAAAAATATAATTAAGTTTACTTTTGATTGTGTTTAGGCTTTTAATAAGCAATAGGATGAAAATATCTCGACTACGCGATAACGTAATGATGATAAGCTTAGATTGCCCAAAAACCATGGGGTAAAAAATTTGTAAACATTCATTTGAAAATATGATTATTTTAATAACAATTTATGTCTTCGACTATGATTTTTTTAACTTCTTGAACTTTTTTTTGATATTTAGCATTCGATGCAAAGTCTCAATAAAGAACTAATCTTGCCAAGTATATTTTTAACACGATATAAAAGTTTATTTATTTATATTTTAGTAAAATTATATCAAAAAATTTACTTAAATTTATAATATATCTGACTTTTATTAAACTTTTATTTGAAAAATATATTGAACGATATATTCGATTTTTATCTTTTTCCTTTATAGAAAAAATTTAACCGCAAATAGCACGAATGAATTTAATTTGCTTTCTGGTGGTTTAAAAATACATTTCATCACTACTTGTATATTTACTAGATTAAAATGCTTGCGTCATACTTGCATTTTCTTTCGAGATTCTGATTGCTTTACATGATTTTGGTTCTAAAATAAACTGTTATATTCGTAGAAAGTGTTATGTGCATATTTTCTCTATGTATGATTAAAATCTTCATTATCGACAGATTTTCAGCATCGGCATACTATTGTGATGTATGCAGAGACATCTTTTCAAATGCATTTCTCATATTTTATGCTATTCAAAATATTTTAATAGCCTCTATGTACGAAAATATTTAAATGCACGATTAATTTATATATTATAGTTATACAAGTTGATATATAGTATATTTACTCCACCTTGGCTACAGTTAAAAGTGTTTTTTATATATCACATATAATACAATGTTTTAAAAATTAGGAGGAAAAGCAAATTTATATTATAAATTAAAGAAGAAATGAATTGAAATGTGAAATTGTTTTGGTTTTCTCACCAGTTTCATTTAAAATTAAGTCTGTGAGGGAATCGATATATATAAGCCTCGCTATAATTTATAAAGCCTTTATTTCATCTGATTATTATATTTATTATATATTATTAAATAAAACATTAATTGCTAAATAATTTGTTGCCAAATAAAATCAAAATACTATAAATGTATAATTTTTTTATATATCCTTATAAACTGGCTCATTTATATACTTATGCCAAAAAATGCCAGCATATTATCTTATACATTTACTTTCATTGCAGTTATTTGATTTTATTTTGTAGATTTAAATTGTTTACGTACATTTTCTTCTATTGGCATTCTTTTACTTTTTTTAAAATTTATTTATGAATAAATATATTATTAAAGTCATTTTAATAGATTAAATCCCACATTTTTTTAGACAGGGGTAACAATTTATAAAAAAATAAATCTAACGTTACTTAAGACATAAACATTGATTTTTTAATCAGAAAATTCAAAATAAAAATGGGTTATTTATATCGAATCTTTTTAATTTTTATGGGAATTAATCAATTTTCCTTTAAAAACCTTCTGATCTCTCTAATAATAAAACTATCACACACTAAAATTTTATTTAAACGATTATATTTCAAAAATAAATATTTATAACTGAAAACTATGCTTGTAAACTCAAAAATGTAGACCTTCTTTCACTTTGAAAAGGTAAACCTTTAACGAGAGACAAAACGATATAAACAGGGCCCTCAGTTAGAATAAGCAAAGAAATAAAATATCACGGAATACTGTAAATTCATTTATAATAAATATAACATGGTTCATGTTATTGTAAGATAAGAAATTGTAGAAACATGATGTCGCATAATTTATCTTAAATAAATTGAAGTTTATAACCGATTCGAGGTGTACTTATAATCAACAATATCAAAGAAGATCTTGAATTGATAAAATAAAAAAAGATAGGAGGCATGAAATAGTATTTAAGATAAGATAGCCAAAAGATCGATAAGATGGACATGGTGGAAAAAATCAAGTTTTCTTAAACATAATCCAGAAAGTATAAATAAATACACAAAAAATATAAAACAGAATAATAAAAAAATATAATTAAATATTTATTATATCATTATAAAGCATAGAAGGTACCTGAAGGAACTAGATGTCACGAACCAGGTTGATGCATATATTCAAACCTTGGGATTGAAAAAAACCCTTGAATTAATAAGTCTCGAAAGAAGGAGGGGTATTGAAGAAGACTTTGGAGAGGAGAAGATAGCCAAAAGTATAAGTACGCTGTGCGTACAGAGAATCAAGCAAGCTGTGCCTGAGAACAAAAACTAAAATTACCACTATAAATATGGCCCATAAATAAAAAATACTAGGATATCATTATAAAATTACTTGGTAATTATATTATTAACTAATCAGTTTTTTAAAGGGAATAAAAAATAAAATAAAATATCAGAAGGATTATATAATTGATTTCAAATCATATAATAATTAATCTATGTCAGAATTTTTTGTACCCATAATTGTTATGTAAATAATTTTTTTGTGAAGAAATATGGGTGATTGAAGGCGCACGCAAAAATAATGGGATTGATAAAAACAATTAAATACTTGTTTTAAAATCAGAGGTTACACATAATAAGGTTTTTAAGAGAATTAGTCGACAAAAACTAAAAATATCTTTTGCACTATAAAACCATTTTAAGTTTTTATCAGCTAAAAAAGAGGCAAGTGATATAAACAAATCAGGCCGTAAGACTATTTTTAAAAGTTGTTATGCACGTTAATTTTTTGCATCTCTTAGGGTCTTAGAACCCCTCATGCTTAATTTTACAATTTAAATATATAATGTAATGATTTTAGAATAAGGAAAAGACAAATTTTATTTTATATCAGCAATTTTTTGCAGTGTTTACGATTTTAACACTTTAATTTCATTTTATTTTGATGATAACCGAAAAGTCTGTGCATTTGGTAAATATTAATCGCTATGATTTTATTATAAACAAAATAATAAAATACTTCTTTTTCGTTCAAAAAAAATATGTCTAAAAATTAAATTCTGTGTTTGTTTTATTGTTGAACTTAAAGTAAATTCTAATTTATAATATTAAGGATTAAAAATTCAAATACTTTGACGTTCTTGAAAATAAAAAAAAAGTAAAAATTTCACTATTTAAACCTTCAACCTATACATTTTTTTGGAGTATACGTATTATTAAAATACCTTTATTATGAAATATAAGTGCTAAATAACAAGATTAAGTTAAAAATGCAGAACAAGAATCGTAAAATATTTTATAAAATGAGATACATAGGTCAAAAAAATACATAAGTGGTATTTTAAGGTGATAAAGTTCCTAAATAAAGTAAAATCATATATACAAACAATATGTTGTCAATAAAGTTTTAATTTATAACTCGCGAAAGGAAAGTGAAATATTAAGAATTTTACAAATATTTCAAGACAGAAGTTTTATCAAGTAAATATATTACACAGAGAACTCAAATGTTTTGCCAGATTAGGTTTTTATGGATAAAATTCAAAGAATTCATAAATAAATTTCAACGAAAGTTGAAGCAAAACAGAAAAAAAAATTTAAAGTGACATCTATATAATAATAAAGTGATGTTATTATGAGATCCCATAAAAAAATTTAAATATTAAGAAAAGACTAAAATAATTAAACCTTTGTAAATTAAAACTTATTGTTAGCGAAAATACGCTTTAAATATAAATAAACAAACAATTTTACATTTTTAAATTTTTAAATTTTATTTTACGCATAATTTATCCGGTATTAAGCATAAAGATACAAGTCATCCCATAAAATTATCAAGAAAAATCAGCGCTCTTATGCTAAAATTAATGTACAATATTCATATTTTAGCTCTTTAATATATAGAGTATATAACAGAATATTTGTCATTTACTCAAATATTTTTAATTATAGTAAAAATAATTATGTAGATTTTCAAAGCTGGTTAATCACGTCATAATTTATATAAATGTAATATGATTAAAAAATCCGAACTATTCTTTATAATTTAATAATTTAAAAAATAATTTAAAGCAATTAGATGTATAAGCAATATAGGGTGTGAATAATCCTGATAGTCTCTTAAATAGCTGTACGGTTTAAAATTAAAAAAAAGCGGATCATATGCAATCAAATTCTTTATCATTGAAATTATTTTATATCAAAGTTCGTATGATCCAGCCAGTGTATTTTTTTATTCACATAAACCGTAGTTACTGAAGGTTTTTAAACGATTATAGCATTAAAATATTGTGATTAAGATAGTCATCGACTGTTTGTAAGAGTTTTTATAAAATTGCGTATTTTAAAGCGAATAAAGAGGATTTTAAAATTATGTGTATTAAATACCAAGAACTTCCTATTCTACATGATGCAACATCGTATGGATTCGTGATTAATATGGTGTCAATTACTAGCCGAGAAAATCATGGAAATATTATGTGGCAAAAGATTATAAAAAGAAAGTTCGTTCACTTGTGTTTATTCATATATGTAAAAAAAAGTAAGATAAATTTATTTTATAAAAATTTTTATAGCGGCTAAAAAGCCATAATTATAGTTGTATTGATCAATACATATATCTTTGCAATGCTTGTTTGTCTCTTTTCTCATTTTTAAGACTTGAATATATTATTAAAAAAATAAGGAGTGTAAAGGGTTTTTAACAAAGCATCTACTGACACGTGGGATTCGTATAATTTAAATTTATAGGGGCGTCTTTATTTTTCTGCGATAGTGTGAAAATCATCAATTGATCCATTGTCTGATATTAATATTTAGTACCGTATTTTCTAACTCTAATTTATGTTCTGAAATCCATTTATCATTATTTTTGTATTTTCTATCTATGTCGGGATCTTTAGGACTCGAATTTTAGATTCTACAATGACAACTACTCGTTAAAATCAATAAACTGTAACAGAATCGCTTCTTTTTATCCTACAAAAATTGAAAAGCATTTATTAAATAATACTCTTATACCTAGAAGCCTATAAGCAAATGTATTGTGTTTTTTTGGATAAACTGCCTTTTATCCTTCAAAAAACCAATTTTATAAGCTAATTCAATTGCATTAAACTAAATTCGTTTAAAATGCAAATTAACAGAAAGGGCTAGCGGGGCCCAAAGTCATTATTTAATTACGTTATAATACAGTCTCAATATAAGATTACACATAATATATAGAATAAATTTTTTTTTGAAATAAATATAAATGAAATAGTTATTTACATATGATGTATGTATATTATAATTACTTTTTAGCCAAAAAATTAAAATTAGGGAAATTTCTTTATTAGACTGGCGCGTTCTTCTTTCCAATTAGATCCAAATCAATATCTATATTTTTTCTAATTGATTCATTATACTTATTCCCAAGATATTTAACAGAATATACCCAGAAAGCACACATAATAAAAGTAAAAATAAACAAGCAGTGTGCCCCCTGTCTTATATCTGTCGCACCACAGATTCTCAAAACTATTATTGTTATGATACTTCCCCCCATTTTACCCAATCTTCCACAAATACCATCATAAATTCCCTTGGCTATTGGTCTATCCTCCTTATTAATTCTCATACTCAGCGCTTCTTTTGCAATATCAAATGCTGCATATTTAAAAACTTTCAATCCACTTGTACCTATCATGCCTAAGATTTTTTCGAGGCCGATCTTGTATTCTTTTCCCTTCAAAATATCATTGATAAATTTTGATGAATTCTTGCTCTGAACACCTGTATTGTATATGGCCAGAATATTAATGGCTAAACACGCAATTATAGAGAAAGTAGGTGTAATATAACCGGCAAATCTCCACCCTATGAATTGAATAATTTGGGCAAATGGTGTACATAATAGAACTATGACTATTGTCGCTATTCCCATTTGATTTACTGATTCTGTTTTCATCACCGAAGCAGAAACTGTCAAATTATAATATTTAGCGTATTCTTTCATTGCGGGTTTAAAAACCGAATCTGCAAGATTAGTACATATATTGTAAGCCAGAACAATAAATGACATTCGAATTAGCAACTTGCTTTTCATCATATACGACAATCCTTCTATCATTCCAATTTTACGCTTTACGCGAGGCCCTGAATCTCTTGAATTTATAATACAAATAGGATATGGTAAAACCTTTTCCTCGAGATTTTTTTGAATAAAATATATTAAAATGCAAGCTAATCCACAAATCAAGAAAATTGCATTATATACATATTGGTTTATACTGTATGAACAATTTTCACTTATGGTGGATAAAATTAGCATCGTAAATCCGCTAAAAAGCAAGCCAATATTGGATACAATATAAAATAGCGGAACAAACCGAATTGATTGTTTAAAATGGCAAACATCATTTGAGAAACTCATAAATAAAAGTGATAGAACCAAGCTTCCCCAAAGTTCGGATGTGACATATAGCACTGATGATGTCCAGAAATTCAGCGTTAAAAGAAATGCCAGTACATCATTTAAACCTCTTGCGCCCATTTTACCGTCTCCAAACATATCTTGCGCCCAGAAAATATTTGGTTCAATAACTGTTTGAAAAGGTAATAGTATTAAGCCATAGACTAAGTAGTAAGATCCAAATACAAGGTTGGTCCATTTCAAAACTGTAGCCACTGAATTTGTCTGTAAAGCCTTTTGAATCAAGAAAACACCTAGAATAGAGCACGGTGTTACAAAAAAGGTTTTTAAGAATGGAATAGATGACGGGGCCTGTCTTTCAGTAACTATGGCATCCTTTGTAGCTCGAAGTATTGAATATAAGTAAACTATAATGAAAAAAATACTTGCCATTCGCATAAATTTCGGTATCTCTCTATGGCTAATTTTCCAAATAGAGAGCGGCCACACTTGCCTAGATAATGCTTCTCTTTCTACTTGTTCTTCAGGGGGCAATATTGCGTTCTCAATATCATCTAATCTACTATCAGACATTTTTACTTTAATATTATTTTTATTTGTTTATATATATTTTTGTGTTTTTGTGATCAGATGATGTAATAAACAAATTTGGTGATAAAAAAATGATTTCAATCGAAAATTTACGAATATATAATATTATTATTTTAGTTTTGGAAGAGATAATCTTTTTTTTGGGGTCAAGAAGGTAAGATTTTCATTTCGGCGTGCTAGAAATATCTTTAATTAACACCTGTCAAATATTTATACATCTTATCAGTGATTTCAATCAATAATAATCATATTATGAGTATTATGTTTAAATTAAATGATAAAATCTGGGATTTATTGCATATATTTTTCAATTGACAGGTTAAAATGAATTTATCAATCTAAATACAAAGATAATAATAAAAAATATGGACTTTTGATAAATATTGATAATGTAAGAACATTTTAAATAACATATGTTTTGGTTTTAGATTATCGAAAAATTATTCAATGTATGCTATGATTTTTAGAAAACTAACCGCGATATGGTATAATTGTATAATTACATCAAAAAAAAGAATAAGGAGTTATTCAACAAAAGTGCCTTGTAGTCTAAAATCTTTGAATTTTTCTGCATCAGTGTGTATAGCTGACTATATTTCCTGATTCTCCGATGTCACAAATAAAAAATAAATTTAAGAATCATTGATAAATTCACAGATACAGAAAAGTTTATCAATCGACTCTGGAAATAAAATTATATATAGAAAAATTTAGTGTGTTTATATTTTGTTTAAAGTGACAAGGTCGAATAGACTTACTTATAAAATAATCGATTGTCAAGTCAGTGTAAGAAAAAAAATATTGAACTTATCTCATAAATAAGTTATTTACGTAACTATCAAACCAAAACTTATATTACTTGATTTTCAAGTAAATATTTTGCACATTTATATATTGCTTTAGGAACTTTGGACATTAAAAATGAATTTTTACAGAATCTAAGCATAGTTCCACTGCTTTTATTCAAATTATCTAATAGATTCTATTTAAATTTTTCAATACATTTTTATTGGAGGCCTTAAAGTTTCAAAAAAACAAATTAAAGGTGATTTTTTGTTCCAAATATAATGTCTTTAATCGTCTTGAGCAGATCCAGATATTTTCTCGACAGAAACTGATACATTTAAAATTCAAAAAGACTGCTTTGGTTCTAATTGTCATTCGAAAAATATGGGCATATTATATTCTCCTGCATGTCATTTATAGCACAAATGTAAATCCATATAAAATTTATATTTATATAACCTTATAATTATTTTAACACTATTCCTAACATGTTTAGTTCTTAAATTAATATTTCATACAGCTTCATCTTTATTTTATTATTATTTGGATTTTTCAGATTTCGCATATAATATATAATGTAATAGCATAATTAAGATTTTCGGGACTAAGAAAATAATAATATTAATGCACTTATTATGTTTTTATCAATGTGATGAGTCAATCTAGACAAATATAAAAAATTGAAGTGCAAATAAGCTGTAGTTTAATTTTTGTTTCTAATGAGTTTTACTGTAAAGAAAGCAAAATTAATTGAATGCAGTAAGAATTCTAGAATATAAAAATGATCCGATAGAATAAAATTAATTTATTAGAAAATAGAATCATGATAGATATATCTCTAGAATTAATGTTTTTAAATTTAGTAATTCGTCGAATTTTTGAATTTCATACACTAATATATTTTTAATTTCTTTAAGTATTTCAGAACTTATATGAAATGAAAACAGTATTTTTGAAAATTAGTTCTGATTAAAAAGAAAAAAAGTTTGCATTGAAGTTTTATTGCCCAATAAAACAAGGATTTAACAACATATAGATATGAAGGCATTACTTTCTGCTTGATGAAACATAAAATTACTAAGATTCACGTATTTATTCCCCATAATATCCTAATAATGATATATAAAAATTATATATCTAGAAGAATTTGCAAGGTAGATACTCTAACGTTTTATACTTGTATTTAATAATGATATATAAACATTATATATCCAGAAACAGTTGCAAGGTATATACTCAAACGTTTTATATTTGTATTTAATAAGGATTTATAAACATTATATATCTAGAGGTGGTGGCAAGGTAGATACTCAAGCGTTTTGTATTTGTATTTTAAAGATGTGTTTGCAAAGTTAAATATAGAATATCATACTCATAATAAAACTGTAATTGCAGGTGGCAACTAATATATCCTTTAGTGATTTCCAGTATAAATCTAAACATATTGTGTCCTGAATTGTTATAATCTGTTTAAAAAATAAGAATTCTTAAAAAATTGAAAAAACGATTTAAACTATTTAAAAAAAACATGAAATAACGCAAAAATAAGCATTATAAACTCTTTTGATACATAATTTTACTGAAAATAGTCAGGGATGTAAGATTGGATTTTTCGAACAGTAATATTCTATATTATGGTAAAGTCAGATATTTTATGAATTTCTGGGCATTAACTAGTTTTAAAGGTTTGTAACTTGATAGAAATTTCATTCTAATATTTTAAAAACACTGATAATTATTTTTTATCCGAATGAATAACAACATTGAGCCTGGATAATCACCTTTGCAGATTTCCAACTTTTAGATATTACGATTTGACTACGGTAGAATAACTTTGGTAAAAAAATTAATCTGTTGAGTCACTGAACCAAAACACATTTTAAAAAATATTTTAATGGGTTAGGAAAGTCAAGATTATAAATATCTAGAAATATTGTGTTTTTTGCCTCTTGTAAAATGAAGATTCAGGAAGATAAAATCGTTTGATTTCTTTAGATCAAGTCAAACTATTGTAGCTGATCTTAATGTGTCAAAAATATATCAAACACCATACATAATATAATGATCATATTGATCATATGCATAATAATATTTTTGACGTATCATAGATCATAATTATAGATTAATATATTTTACATGAAAATAAATAAAAAGTTCGAATTTTTTTTTTAATATATGGTATCTTTTAATACATTCTAGTTAAATATGCATACTCGTGTAGATATTCTTGAATTTGTCTTTATTCTTCATAAATTTAGTTAAAGTAGAAAGCCATGTCTACGGCCCGATATGATAATATTGGTATAATTTCTTCTAGCTCACATATCCAATTGATTTTAATTTGTATAAAAATTAAAAATGAAAAAGATGGTAGATAATCTTAATAAAAAGCATGGAACCATGATCAAACCATTTTTCCACTAAGCTGAAATAAAAAGAAATCTAAAGAATGACCGATACACACAAAACCTACGATACCTAAAATTAAATAAATGTCAGAAATTCGTATGTGTAATTTTGTAAAAAAATGGTATTTTTATCTATGATATGGTTACCGTGTCTTTGTATAGTAACAATAATAATTTATAAAATCCATATTTTTTTCATTATAATCAGTTGAATTTGAATGCTTAATTTTGTATAAATAAAGTAAATTAAGATTATTATTTTGATGATTCGCCTTAAAAACGATATAATTGTTGTATGTATTTTTTTAACTTTATTTTCTTCTGTCACCTCTTATGTCTTTCTATTTGTTATTGAAGAAAATATCCGATAACTATCCTCTTTTAACCCATGATTTTCATATATACTCACCAAATCTAGAAGATTTTGAATAGTTCTGATTCTATCTATGATATGTACCATTTCTGGAGCTCGCTTTATATTGATTTCTGCAAACGAAATTTTACTCTATCATTTTTAAATGAGTAAGAGTGACCAGGGGATGGCTCCCATCGTGTGAGAAATAACAATGACTACAATAAAGTATTATATCCTAAAAATATATTAAGTGGATATTTTCGTCTATTAAAAATAAGTTTCTCATGATTATGTATTTTTAATTGGCTATTTGATCGCCTTATTTTCGTCTTTTGAACACTACATACACAAAAGAAATCACAATAGTATTATTCGTTATGCATGGCAAAAACACTGAAATACAGCATTAATTCACTTTGATGATTTTTGACTTTCATAAAACAAAGTTTTTTTATTTAGTTAAATATTTAAGCCATAATCAATTTTATAGATCACATTCAATGTATATTTTTATATTTGGAAAGAGGAAATCATTACTCTATTATAATGAGCAAGCAGTATTTATACATATTTATTCACATCTGCCCCAAAAATTCATTTACATAAAATTTTTAATAAGACTTGATAATTCAAGTGTTTATTGCACACAATTTTACTTTTTTCGGTCCGATTTACTCCCTTAATCTTCACTATAAATTTCTTCCTTGGTTGAATTGAAAAATTGAGTTACTACTTCTCACATGTATGCTTCTTTTGAAATATCCTCTTCCGAATCTTTTTATTCAAATTTATTCCCTGACTTATGAGATTACCATAAATATATATCTATGTCATAAATATTTATTATTTTAATTATATCTGAAAGTTTTATTCAAATTTTTATCAGAGTTTTATGAGATTACCATATCTTGTTACCATAATATATATCTATGTCATAAATATTTTTTATTTTAATTTCATCTGGTCGTTTTTATTAAATTTTTTCATGTGAATTATGAGATTACCATAAATTTTTGTCTATATTATAATATTAGTTATTTTGATTTCATCTAAACGTTTTTATTAAATTTTTCTCGTTACAAAACCTATTAATTCTAGTGTCTAGATATATGCTATTGTTTGAGCATCTGCTTTTAGCGCAATTTCCAACTTCTTATTATACAACTAATGATATTTTGTAATCCCACCATTTCAATTTATGATTGTGGTATTATATTTATTCACCCTTGTAAATTGACTTTAATCTATAAACAATACAAGTTATTTTCGCTATTTTTTTTTCCAACATAGTCATTGTAATTTATTCGAATATGATTATTTCTCTTATAAATATGATTTTTAGATTGAAAAAATGAAAGTTATTATTAAGGAAAGGCATGTTAGACAAGTATCTGTTTGGTTGTATAAATACATTCAATTTTTATAATGGATTGATATTCATATCTGTAGAGGTTTTAATATTTTGGTTAGATTAAGAAAAAATGATATAAAGTTCCTAAGTGAGCTAATTATTTAACAAATACACCTACACATTCTAAAAGAAATTATTCAATGTTTGAATTTATATAATTAGGTCTATTCGTAAATAAATATCTTCACTTAGAGAATTTATATTGTTCATTTGGTGTCTTAAGCACAAAATACCCATAAATATTAACCTTCACAATACCCTCGCATTTCATCATTCCTTTATTCTTTCTTTAGTCTGTTATTCTAATATAGATGGAAGGCGGAGTAAGGGGATTAAATCTATGGACAAAATTATGATCATATATGTGCGTCGAAAACAATTAATTTGGATGAAATTGTTGATGTTTCTTTTATCGGTATTGTCTGGCTTAAAATATTTATAATAAAAACTTATATCTAGAGTCATGGCCTCGAGGCATGATGATGAATATCCGGTAAAAATTCTAAGATTACCCCATTGTATTCTATTTCCGTTCAAAATGCGGGAATAATAGCATCATATTTAATACTAAAAAGATATGTATGGTTCTAAATAGGCCCGAGGTGAAATACAATTTTTTAAGCACGTGCATACACTGCTAACAATTTTGTATGCGGGCATTAATAACACAAACACCCTATAAAGTAATATCTTATGTGTGTCTTCCAAGCAGCGGAAATCCCAATGGTTTGATCAAAGGTCTGTGGTCATTTCGCTTAAACAAAAAAAAGTACCATTAATTGTTTGGGATAGATTTTGTTGTCTATTTATGTGAAGCTAAACATAATCTTTACATAAAATCTAAATATCACAATGTATTATTATTGAAATTTGTTAAAATTCAACTAATGAAGTTTATAGATCGTGAAAAAAGATCATTTTAGCAATTAAAAGTTTTTGAATTTATAGTAAGCAGAATTTTAAAAAGTAGATTTATTGTTTTGATTTTTTTCCCATGATATCCAAATCAATGTCTTGTTTCTTTCTTAATGACTCGTTGTACTTATTAGAGAGATATATAACGCAGTACATCCAAATGACGCACATCAAAACAGTCATGATGAAGAGGTAAAGCGTACCTTCTCTAACATCACATGATCCCGATAATGAGTTTACGATCATACAGACGAAACTTCCACCAGCCTTTCCTAATTTACCGCAAACACCATCATAAATACTTTTAGCTGTTGCTCGTTGATCTTGGCAAATTCTCATACTTAAGGCTTCTTTAGCAATATCGAAAGCCGCGTATTTAGCAACCTTAAGCCCAGAAGTCATTATTTGGCCAACGAAAACTTCAGCATCGATCCTGTAGGTCCAGTCAGCAAATTTTCTATTAAAAAATCCGATAGCATTGGTGTTTTGTACGCTTGTATTCAAAAGAGCCATGCTATTTATTGCAACACATGCAACAATAGCCCACAGAGGTGTTACGAATCCGGCGACAATCCATCCGCAGAGTTGTACTAATTGGGCGAATGGTGTGCACAGTAAAACTATGACGATCACAGCAATGCATAACTGATTTTGGGCTTCTTTTTTCATCACGGAAGATGTGATTTCGATTCCATTTGCTTTTGCGAGAGCTTTCATTGCAGGTTTAAAAACAGAGTCGACCAAATTAGTACAGATGTTGTATGATAGAACAATGAAAGACATCATCAAAAGTAACTTGCTTTTCATCATATAAGACAGGCCTTCGATTATACCTATTTTCTTTTTTGATTTTTTTTTCGCGTCTCTTTCATTTACGATAAAAATGGGGTAAGGGAGTATGTATTTCTCGAGATAAATTTGTAATCCAACCACTATGAACGAAATAATCCCGGAAATGGTAAACATCCAAGTGTAAAGACTTTCTTTATTTGCAAGTGATCCATTTTCGTAAAAATCTGAAAGGAAAAGCATGCAAAGGCCAGATAAAAATAGACCGACATTCGAAAAGATGTAGAAGAGAGGTACGAATCTCAATGATTGCTTGAAAGGACACACATCATTTGAAAAGCTCATAAAAAGAAGCGACAATACTAAACTTCCCCATAACTCTGAAGTTACGTACAATAGAGATGATGTATAAAAATTTATAGTTAGCAAGAATGCACGAACATGTTCCAAGCCTCTAACTGACATTCTTCCATCACCAAAATTATCCAAAACAAAAAACTTATCAAAATCCCAAGCTTCTTGATATTTTAGAATAACAAGCCCGTAGAAAAAAAAATAAGCACCAAAGAAACCCGTTGTGTATTTCAAAACCACACCAACTGTAGTTTTTTGAAGAAAGATCTGAATAATCGCGACACAAACGATGGAAAATGGTGTAACGAAAAATGTTTTCAAAAAAAGAATAGATGCAGGCACTTGCCTCTCCGAAACGACAGCATCTTTAGTAACACGAAGAACTGAGTAAAGAAATGCAATCATTGTAAACATCAGAGCCATGCAAATAAATTTTGATCTTTCACAAGCAGCTACTTTCCATATCGATAATGGCCACATTGAATCTCTTAATGCTTCACTTTCAACATCCTCTTCAGTAGGAAGAATTGGCGGTACAACATCAACACTTGAACTCATTTGATGGGTAAAAAATTTTCAATTTTATATAAATTCGAAAAGGAGTATTTTTCAAGAAAAAAAATCGGGGTACGATATTTATTAAAAAAATTGTTAATTTAAGTTTCGTAATCGCAGGTTAAGAATTGATCTAAGGTGATTTTATCAAATGATTTCAAATACTCGAAAAAAATTGAATAACCTATTCAATTGAAATGAATAATTAATTTGGTGCTATTAATAAGGAAAGTAATTTACAAATTCAATATGACAATTTGGGACTAATATAAAAAGGAGTTTTTTGATTTAAAATTCCACCTCGGAAACTGATTTAACTTAAATGATGATCAGTAAGAGACTTTAAAGTATTACAAAGTGTGTTTATATATAATAATCATGGAAAGCGTTACCAATATATTCATGTTTTTAAATTATAAACTCTCTATTCTGTAATGTCCAAACTTATTTACGAATGTCATTTCTAGCTGATACATTAATTATCTATCTATCATTTTTATTTCTACTGATTTATATTTGCCTTTGCCTAGGCTTATTTGTTAAATATGATGATAAACTTTTGTACATCAATTATCATTGAAAAAATTCATCATTAACTCATGATTATAAATTCCACAACTCTCTATTTTATTTTTCCAAATCTTATTTAACGAGTTTCGCGTTAAATATTTCACATTATTTATCATCGAAAGCATTCACCAATAAATTCATGATTCTAATATAAAAAATTCTCTATTTTCTTTTACTCAGTTTTGTGTGGAAATGTAAACCCGGCTGTATTCAAAATATTCATAGAATCCATTCACTATTGTATTTATTTTTTTATTTTACACGACTCTCTATTCTCTTTTGCCTAGGCTTATTTGAGAAGTGCCAAGCGATTATATATTAATAATCATTGAAAACATTCACCGATAAACTCATGATTTTAATTTTCCATAATGTCTATTTTCTTTTGCAAACACTCATTTAAAAATCAGAATGATTGTAAAACGAATTATTGTGTCTTTTGACATCATCCGCATATTCAAATCTTATAGAAACCATATAAATATATTCTACAAATACATTTCGATATCACATCTCAATTAATTGATAATATTATAAGAGACAATTATATATATAATAATGTAAATTATCATCATTAATACGGATGGTTTATCATCTAACACACTGTTTTTGTGATATGCAATTTGTATTGTTGAAAAACCGATTATTTACTAAAAAAAAAATTAAATTATTTAGTTAAAAAAATATAATAAGCTCTTCTTAACACAAGCCATATTATGATGCTTATATTTTAATTAGAAATGATATAAATATATTTTTCTAGAAAAAAAAGGTTTTAGATATAAAATTTGTAAATGTTCATATAAATCATAATATTGATATTGGTAGTCAAGCCACATATATGTATGAGAGCTATAATCCGTGTACTGTGTTAAGAAACGCTGTTTAGGTTGTGATTTTTCTAGCTTTCTATTAAATATTAGATAAATTATGGGCCTAGAAAGCGATAGTAAAACTATATTTTTATTTTATTTTATATGAACTATTTAGTAATTAGATTCATAAAAAAAGCTTTTTATTTTCGTATTCCCTATTTCACTAGATTAACCAAAAGCATTTAGGTTTTAGTTAAAGATATATACGTTCTAGCAGCTAAAAATTATAAATTGATAAAAGCAGAACATTTATGATTTGAATTTTTAAAAATAATTTATGAACTGCGGAAATTAAAATTATAATGATCAGACTGAAATTTCTAAATTTTTATATTGTTTTTATAATTAAATTGACAAGATCAAAATTGAGCTGCTTTTTATTTTTAGATTTTTAAAGCATCAGATTTAAAATAATTGACATATATTTTTAGTAGTTATGAACGCTGTTAAATGTCAAAACACTGATGCTTGAGTAAATTTATGAATATAAATAGCTCTTAACACAACTATATACTAGTTTGCTTTTAATTTTTGTAGGATGTTTAAACAGATTGTAAATCTTATATACACAATTTAATCTATTTATGGTCTAACATCTAAATTAATTTAAAATATAATAGAACGAAATCTGTGTTTTAAGATCTAACATTGAAGTATATTTTTAAAATAAAAAGAATGAAATCTGTATTATATAATCTAACATTGAATTATATTAATAAAATATAATAGAACGAAATCTGTAAATTTTATGATCTACATTCTAAATTATAATAAATAATTTAAGAATTTATAATAATCCATTTTTTTTGCAGAAGAAATCTATGCTATTCAGAAAATACAATAACTTTCAACATTGATCTATTTAAATTTATATTTTAATCGTAATAATCTTTAATCCGATTAAAAAAAATATTTACTATGGTCCAATTTAAACAACAACCACATGCCATTTTGGTTTGAATAAAGATATTTCAAAATTTTATAATTTAAAAAAGCAAACTAGAATCCATATAATTCTATACATTATTTAAAATAGTAATTACGCATTATTACTTAAAAACCGTTTTTACAAAATCGTATTTCATATTATATAACTTTAGTTCAAATTGATGATTTTTTATTTTAAAAATTATAAATCAAAACGCATCTGAAGATTTATTTATATTATGTGGTTATTTAATCAATTATATATGATATAGCAGCCACGTACAATTTAATCAAATATATTACATCAGTGTTTTTATAACAGAATGATTTTGATTGATTAATGGTATAATCTAAAGTTGATAAATATGGTCTTTTTTTATCTTTAAATGTAGGAGAAATAGTTTACAAGCGATTTAATGAAATGTAATTGAATTTTTTTTTACTGTTATTATACCAAAACGAATTAAAACACATTTAATGCAATTTTAAAAAGCTATATAATAATTGGGAGTTATTTTTATATAATCAGTTATGGAATAAATTTTATTATTTATTTTCAGAGTATAAGTACTTTATTGAATATATTTATATTCATTATTGAGTAAATATTTATTAAGAGCTAATTTTTCTTTTAAATTTTCATGTTTGCTCGTGAAATAATTTAGATTGCTCTATAATACTAATTTTCAGCGTGCTCTTCTAAAACACATCAGCCTTACACCGTCCGAAATACATCTTATCCTTAAAAAATTATTACTCGGGTGTGTTCTTCAATCCTATTGTTCGGGTGTAGGCTTCTTTAAATGAACTGTTGTTATTAAAAAAAAAGAATCAGTCAATATATGTATATTTTTATGCTCAAGTAATCACTTATAATTATATTGTAAATTTAATTTATAAACAATAATTTAAAACTCAATTGAAACTGGAAATGTATAAAAAGCTGCTGTCGTAAATATACATGAAATTAACCAAACAGATGAATTAATTTTACAATATATTTTACATTCCATGAATTCTTAACTCAATTCTATTCTTATCGTAATATTATAAAAAAACAGTTTCTGTTTGATTTCTGCATTTAATTTCACAATATTACTATTTTATCTGCAATTTTTTTTATTTTGTAGATAGTGATTTTACCCACATTTCACTTTTCAAATAATTTTATGTCAATCAATATTATAATTTTGAACTTTGGATAATTTAGCATTTCTTTTGATTTTAAAAGCTTTTTAGAAATTGTTGTTTCTTAAATTTCTTTTATTAGGAAAGTCGATTTATAAAGTATGGATAAAATCGTAGTTATATCAGATTTGATGGGTTGGTCCCATTACAATATAATCATGAATACAATAAAAAATCTGTAGTAGTACCAGATATATTTGCAAAAAATAAAAACCAAATAAGAAAGTTATCGATTTTCCATAAAAACAAATGATCTACTTTATCGATTTGTTTAAATAATAAAATACGTCTCTAGAATGATCAATTTTATAAGTATCAATATAAAATGTATGAAAAGAAATTCTATACTTTAAAATAAATTTGCGTGTGTGAAATAAAAAAATTACGTGCCAATATAACATGCTTATGGGTTTTTGTTTCGTATAAATAATTACTAGAATTTTATTTTTAAAATTTTATTATTTACAAGCCCGAATGTAAAATACAATGTCTCTGAATACATTAATGCTCCCCAAAAAATCTACTTAAAACAATTTTCTTTGTTACTAAACACATCGATAAATTATGATTTTGGTTTTATAGTTTTGTAATCCAAAAAAATTAAGCATATACATTTTTATAAAAAAAAATGAAATTCATTTGTAAAATTATGGATCCGGTAGTTTTTCGCTAAAAAGGCCCATAAAAAATATAAAAATGAATAGTTTATAATGTAAAAAAACCCGTTTTATTTTTATTTTCTGAACTCTTGCTAAAATCATGATTACCCCTCCCCCTCCCTATAGAAAGTATATAAATAGTAAAATATGTTTTTTTATTGAAAATTAGGAATATGAATAATTCTGTTTTCAAAAATTGTACATTCTCACATTGAAGTCTTTTTCTAACTTAATAACGAGTGAAAATGGTTCATGCGAATAAATAAATGCATGAACTGAATGAAGATGAACACCGATATAAACAAAATCACGCACAAGGAATCATCATAAAGAACATCTTCTTGCATCGAAATTCTAAAGTAAATTCTGGTCTACGTGTTATTATTGGAAAAAGACAATATACAGATCTACTAATGACAAAATTCGGGCTAGTAAATTATAATAAAACTAAAATTTCAGAGGTAATCGAATGGAACATAGAAAGCATATCTTAGTTACCTAAAAGTTATACACAATACAATTTAAAAAATTTCAAATCAAAGTAATCCAGGTGTTCAGCATATACAAGAAGTTCACGCATCAATGGAAGTGAAAATATAGTAAAAATCCCTAAATAGTATAACAAAACAGATTTAGTCCAACTAATAAAAATGATATAATCATGTTGTGATTGCAAAAATATAAAAAAAATATGCAGTTTACAAATCAAATCCTTCGTATAGACAGGTGATGTGTAATTTTAAAAAAATCTAAGACTTATGTATGCGTCTCGGTTATCCGAATCCAATTTTTTTATATGCCAAAATCATTCAGAATCAAAGATTAAAGCATCAGTGGAGACACTCTTTTCTATAGTCCAAGCAAGCAATATCAAAATAAAATGCAAATTTAAAGGAAAAATGTGAGAAGCCACATCTTTAGATTAGAAAATGAAAGATCTTAAATCGGAAACAAACAAGCTTAAAAATGAAAAATCAAAGGTATATTTTTACAGTTTAGTATAGACTTTCTGAGAATCGTAAAATAAAAAATAATAATAATTTGATGTGTGTTGGCATAATATGATTCCAAAAGAATATACTGAGAGTTATGTAAAAAAATTTTATGAATAAAATCTAAACCCATAAAAAATACGTAAAGGTGTTAAAAATCCCAGACAAATTAGAAGCATAAATACAAGCTGCCACACACCGCAAAACAGTTCAACACATCACATTTGAGATAAGAAGAGCAGTTGATGAAGATAGATCAGGGGAAGGTGTCAAAATATGTATCTATAAGTTGAGTAGTATTCCTAATAGACTAACTACATCTCAATAGATTGAATTGATAAAAAATAATTTAATCCAAAAATAAAAAATAACGTTGCCAAATTATAAATAAATATGGTTACAGAGGTAGAGAAATTGAACCCAGGCTTTAAGGCGAGTAAACTTCTAGAATAATATACAAGTTAACGTACATACTACCTTTGACACGGAAGATTTAATCAATATTTGCAAAAAGAGGGGGGTTTAGAAATACCTTTTAGGTTTTATATCAGGAAATCATTGCCAAAATTATTTTTATTTGCGCTGAATTTCGGTGTTTTCATTTAATGAGAAAATTCAAGCATTAATATTGTTTTATAACGTAAAAACTCTATAATGTGTTCTTGTAAATTGACCGATGATTGTTTTTATTGGTTAAATTTATGACAATCATAAAACAACCTTCAAGATCTATGAACAAAGCATTGTGATAAAAATCAAATAAATAATCTAAATATCTATTTTAAGCCAAAAAAATAAGAATATTTTGTTGTAATCTTGTGTTTCTGGGGATTAAACGTCATAAATTGTCGGTTTTATTCTATGAACGGTTTATTTTTGCACATATGTTCATATAACCATCTAGACAAAAGTTAAGCATCACGAGTAGTTCGCTGAAGTTAGAATCACATATTTAATTATTATAATGTTTAAATATCATTCTACTTACCAACAAAATACAATAATATAGATGCATGTTAGATTATAATAAAAATAAGTATTTTGCCACATTTATATATGCATTTTTATTCAAAAATGGATTATAAACATGATTTACAATCAATTATTCTGTAAAACCGTAAATTTTTCTTATGTTGACATATTTAAAAAAAATATCCATCGTATGCTGTATCACCTAAATTGTGTGAATTTCACATTAGATCCAAATAAAGAGAGTTTAAGATGATATAAGATCTATATATTATGCTTTAAGCATCAGGCAGTAAATTTTATGGTTAAAGGATTTTCTTTGGATATTTAGCATTTTTACTATATTCTTATAATTTAATTAATTTTTCAAATATACCGAGTCAAAACATTATATTTTAATTTTCGTCTAAATGATACGGTAAAAGTACGATGTTTGTGAAATTCAGATAATTAAATAAAATTAATAATAAATACTTAAACTGAAAACGATAAGCCCATTTATTATAAGGTTTTGTATTATTTTATTTTTTATATGTAAAATATTTATTTACAAAATTTATGTCCATAAACCTGTTATAATGTTTGCATAAAAATTATATAATAGAAGGTTATGATAGTGTAAAAATATATTGAAATTTTTAGCAAGTATGAATGTTATCTATAATCACACGAAGATTTACAAAATTTCTGCGTTTATAAACTAACTATATACCGTATCTTCTTCGGAAATAAATATGCTTCATAAATCTAATTCAATAATAAACTTAGGCAGTTTTTGCATTAACTGAAAAATATGTGCAACATGTCTGAATATATAAGATTTTAATCGTCATTTATGATTTATAGAACACAATACGATTATATATTTTTGCATTCGAGTCAAGCATAATAATGATTATTTTTGGGGTCAACACATTGAAATTTCTAAAATAATTTGTATTGTTAAGCTAATACCATTTTTAAACAGCTTTAAATTCTTATTGAAAATAAATTTATAAATTTGAACCAATTTTCCGTGTTTTATGCTCTGTGATCTTTTTTTTATTTTATTAAACAATCTTCGAGATTGTGATATAATGATATTGGCCGGTTATCGAAGCGAAAATCATATTATGGGAAAACTATGGTTGTTTATTATGATAGAAGAACAAATTTTTGCTACTGAAAGGCGTATTTTTTGAAGGTAACAAGATAAAGCTTAATTAGATAACATATTTTCAAAATATGATGACAACTCAAGAATAGCGCACATTCTTTTATTTTTTTTGAAATTTAAATTTTAAATGCGCATTATATTATTTGATGATCACCATTTTTCTTAAGTTTTTGTGTGTGACGCCATTCTTTATTAAAATCTTCTATACTTATAGAATTAAAAAAATTGTTATTCGAGCATTATTTTTACCTTTTGCACATGAGCCAAATAATTCAATCTGTTGATCTTAATTAATGCAAATAAGTTATGATATTTAAAAACAATTAGAAGAGATGAAGCATTGTATATTCATGGAATTACATTATTTTAGGATGGAATTTTGATTTTTAAAAAAAATTCATGAAAATAAAACTAATTCATAATTCAATAATTAAAATAATGACACAGAATATAATAACAACCATGTAAAAAATCGAAATTCATTTCAGTTCACAAATTTAACAAAAAAATCAATATTAAAACAAAAATATCGAAACACATCAAATAAAAGCTTTACGATGAATTTTTAGTAAAAAAAATTGTTGAAGGGGTAATATATAAATTTATATCCAAAGACTATCTACGAATCTAGGGGGAAAATCTGTAGTAATATAATAGAAAAACTGATATTTTTCTTCCGTTTACAACGACTGTTAATTTCTTAGGAAATTTTTTAAATAGAAAAGCCATCTCAATTGTTTTTTACTATCATTGTTTAATATATTAAAATTTCCATTGGAATATTAGCATATTATGTGTATTTTGATTTGAATCAAAAAATCTAATATTTAATTTATATTACAATGGTAGAGACGATTTTTTTTGTGAGAAAAGATGCTTTAAAATTGAAGTTTGTCCACTGAAAAATACTTCGACGCATATAAATCAACATCCATATTCATAAACCATAAACATTTTTCTTTCAATATTTTTAATAATCATTGCATTATTTTTCTATTTATATATTTTGACTATTTCTAATATATCTATAGAATTGCAAAAACTAAGTAAAAAAATTATATATGCTGAGCCCTGTAATATAATCCGTGACTAAACAGTGATATTTTTTACTTTTATGCTTCAAAATTGTGATTCTATTTATTTTATGACTTTTATCTGTATTTATGGGAATAATTAGATCAAATGTAATAATTTTATTTTATAAAAGATATTCTTACTTATGATACATAAAGAAATGTTTTTTAAAAATATTCTTAGAATTTCATTTGTGAATTAGAAAGGATTAAAATGATCGATTTTATGATAATCATATCTCTTAAAAGAGCTTAAAAATAGCTCTTCACGCATATAATTAGTTTCATGCCATGTTTCTAAACTTAAGTATTAAAGTTCTAAACTAAAATATTATAATTAATTTTAAATCAGAATTTGATCTTAATTTATTGTCTAATTGTATTAATAGGTATTATATGTGGCGATTGTGTAAATTCCAATATTAACTGATTTAAAATTTATTAAGTTGTAAACAAACTATATTGGCAAATATTCAAATGTAAAAAATACAAAATAGATAAAAAATTCATGCCTAATGATACTTTAAATCGAGATAAGTATCATACTCTGCATCTAAAAATTTAGTAAGCATCTTTTTTGCAGATGGATAATATTTAAGCATGAATTAATAAAATAAATACCGAGATAATATACATGATAAATTATGCATTAGCTGTCCGCATCCCATTTTTACGCAAATAAAAAGAAACAGATAACAATTAGAAAAATCACAAAAATTTATCAAATTATCTACTTCAGATAAAAAAAAGGTGAATTATTTGAATTTTTCATTTAAAATGTGTATTATCGCAACATTTGTGGAATGAAAAAGTTCTAAACATCACTATTATAAAAATATCGAATCGCGTTTTAATTTTTACGGCAAAAAGCCCGTAGAATTGGTATTTTTTATATTTCTTAAGTTTTTTTTTGTAATTTTTTAATGTTTTTTCTTCTTTAATCTGCATCATTAAATAAACTTTGTTCAACATATATTTTGTCTTTTTATTTAAAAAATCTTTCTGGCACCAAATTATTTTATAAACGCATATAAATTTGCAAAATTCCCAAAAAAAAGATTAGGAAAAAATATGTATTTTTTGAGCAATTGAATATATATAGAAAGAATACATGAAAATAAATCAAAAGCTGCACTTGTGATTATGTAATATTAAAAATACACATAGCTGTGCAACTTACATATTTTTTTTTAAAAAATCAGTTGCATATTGCAGCAATAACCGATTAAGAATTTTTTTTTAAATCGTGTAGTTAAATTTTTTAAAATTTGCAAATTCTTTTTATTTCTACTATATATTATGATATGCATTAAAGGTTTGTACCCGAAAAAAAGTCTAGAAATGATTAAATTTTTCAAAAAGTTATTTTTAAATAAGTAGCTAGAGAAGTATTATCTTATTGTTCTGTAAACTTACCTTATTCTAAGCGATTTTGCTTTTCTTTTACATATTCTAAATCTAGCTTCTTTAACTGTTAAATTTTTAATTACCCAATATATTAATCTTTTAAAAACATATATGATACTAATTTTATAAAAATAATATTCGATGCAACTATATGTCTATTAAAACAAAAAATTTTAATAAACATGTTTATGCATTTTTTGTGTGTTTTTTATTCTCAAATATATATAATCTAAAACATTTCAGTTTAATGATAAATATGCGTACACAAATTATGTAGAGTATATGAATAGAAAATTGACTTTCAACGCATTAAAACATAATGTGTATTTTCTTATCTGTGTTTTTTATATCTATGTAAAAATTTAAATTTTGATTAATAATTAAAAAATGCACGATAATAGAATATAATTCTTGATAACAAATGTAACAAGTGTATTATATTATCCATCGTATTTTTACACATGTGTCCATACTTAAAAGAACGGGCCTTACTAAAACCCTGTGAGGTTGGTTTACCAGTTTAAATAGAAACCAAATAATATAGTTAAAAATAAAAAGTACGAAAAACATGATAAGATTATCTTTTGCATGATTTTAATACATAAATAAAAAGAAAATTGCAAAATTTCTTTCATTTAATGAATATAGAGAGCCAAAGTCTTTAGATTACTATTAATTGTTCATGAAAATTCACCAAGAAAACATATCAATATGAATTACAAAGTTATTTTGGCTAATTGGCATAAAATTTGTTAAAATTACCTATAAAATTATTGGCATGCTTATCAATTTATATAAATTCTTATTTTATATCTAAAATCAAAGTTATTAACTAAATGATATATGGAAGATGAAATCAGAATAATATATAAAAATTTTATTTTTTGAAAATTTATTTCAATATCAGATATGAAAAATAGCAAGTTCTTTCTTGTAATTTATAAGAGAAAATTATAGAGTTCTATAAACTAAAGCCTCAAAAATGTATTATTTTATATAAGTATTTTTAAGATGTCTAAAACTTTCTTAAAGGTATAATCTCATATTTTTTTACCATTAAAAATCATCGTTTTACAAAAAAATCTTGTATTTAAAGCAACAAATTATATGACTTAGAAGAAATAACAATAAAGATATGTCAAGAAAAAAAATATGTCACACTTTTATCAAACAAAACTTTTTTAAAATAATATGTGAATCCATTGTAAAAAAAATCACAATTTTGCTCTTTTAGTTTTTGAAATTAAGACTTACTTGTTTTTTATGAATATTTAAAAAAATTAATGGGCTGTTTGAATATTTTTAAATACAAAATTAGCAATAAAACGATATAAAAATCCATCTAAAAGTACATAATACTGCAATTTTTTAGAAAAAATATATTATATTGTTAGTTTTTAGTATTTTAATGTCAGAATTTTTTCATATATCATAAATATTCACATTTTCCTGCAATATTTTAATTGCTTTGATATATAGATATTGCATTTTTAATTAAAAATGTGTTTATATCAACATTAAATTTATAGATTTGCCTATAGTTCCTATATTATTAAAATAAACTAATTTTAATTGATGAGGTGATTCGTTGTTCTACAAAATACAACAGCACATATTCAAAACGCATCCACAAGGGGATTTTTGAAGTTTTTTTCATTATATACATATTTACGGCAACTTTAATATATTAGTCGGTATATATGTGAGCAGTATCATCTTTTATCAACACCAGAAATCGAACTTAGTACGTAATGTTTATAACGATCGGAAATACAAAAAGCTGAAAAATAAAGTTTCAGCATGTATTTTTTGCCGGTTTGAAATATTTAAATCACAGAGAGCATTTTTAAAACCTATAAACTTGAAATACTATATTTTTATATTTTAAATCTAAAAATGGTTTTAAAAACTCTTTTTTTCATTTTTCCAAGCTACAGGTTTTCTATTAGTAACTAAATTAGGTTTTTTTAGATATCTTCTAGTCATAACATTCGCATCTACTTGTTTCTTTTTTTGCACGAACATTAGGTTGAGAAAATCAACAAACAGTATTGCCGGAAAACAAAACTAGGTTTCCGTAAAGCTTTTAAGCCATATGTTTCTATTTTTTCTGAATTTCTTTGTTTTCGTATTAAAAAATGTGTTCTATCTGTTCCTTTTATATTATTTTCGTTTCAATTATTATTATTATTTCTATTTGCTTAATGATGTTTTTATACTAAAATTACACTCTATTTTAATCAATAGATTCGGTTTAGCATGTTTTCTTTTAGTCTTAAAATTTAAATACAGCCCCTCTAGATTTTTCTATCATAATTCATCTTTTATATGTCTGTTTTCATCTGTAAAGATTCTAACTTACCCTGTATTTGTTTTTATAACCAAAATATATTAGAATCAATATTTTACCGGTTTTTTATCTGTTTCACAAACATGAATTTTCTTGTTTGGTTTCTTATGTTTTCTACGCATCAAATATAGTTATATTCATCATCTATAATTTTTTCGATCTTATTGCTGATATATATTCAAGAGAATAGATGAAACTACATCCTTTTTTACATTTCAGTGATTTGGTTTTATCAATCTTGTAAACACGGATAGGTTTACTTAGTTAGAATGCCGGTATAATTAACTTTTTTTTTATTAGAAAAACTGTTTTATCATCTAATTATTTGAGAATATTGTAAATTTTATATAGCATAATTTTATTTTCGACTGTACTTTGTCTTTTATATTTGAGTTTTGGTGCTTCGATATGATATTGCACATCATATAGAGGCAAAACAGTAGTGACTACGCCAATTACTTTATCTATGGGTGTATATATATAAAATAGCAATATAGGTTCGATTACTAATATTCGCTTTTTGGAATCGGGTCTGTTTTTTAAGCGCCAAACCACATACATGTTTAAAGCTGGAATCGATCTTCCACTGGGGGTTTACCAAACAGTGCTTGCTTAATTCTTTGCAGATTTTCGGCTATAGCTGCTGTAAAATTTGTAAGAATTCCCTTGTGTATAATTTGTTGCTGTTCAAATCATCTAAATTCTAGTTTCTATGTCTAATTTTTAGACCACTAAACTATGACTACCATAAGAAGCAGAATAGTAGTAGAAATTACCACATAAAAATTCTTAGTTGCAGCATGAATTCGAATATTTTTACATATGTGTAAATCATTGTTTTTCTTTTATAAAAACAATGTTTAAAAGTGATTTGTTTCTTCTATTCGCGACCTAATAAAAAAATTGTGTATATAATTACTCATATGTTGCATTAATATTAGTTATAAGCATATAATTGCGTTTTGAAGATTAAGTTTTGAATTTTTATATTAACTTCTTCATCTCTCAATGGTATAAGCCAATTTATTTCTTATTTAAAATTTTATGATGTCATCTATTTTGCGACGATATGATAGTTTGAGTGTGCTTAAATAATTTTTGGGATTTATTAATAGTAAACTTAGCTATATTATTTATGGGGTAATTTTCTTTTTATCAATTTTAACAATTTAGATGTGGTCAGCCCATTTGGAATACTGCAAAACTCTTTGAGGCATCTTTTGACACCTTCCCATGATCTACTTCATCAACTGCTCTTCTTCTCCCAAATAAGATGAGTTCAAGTCTCTTGCGGAGTGTGAGAGCTTGCATGTATGCTTCTACTTCACCCGGAATTTTTAACTGCTTAACATGTTTTTTATATAATTTTGTAACCACTTCATCCCAAGTCATTACATACGGTGTTATATGTTATCTTAGCTACTTTTAAATTTTTGCCAAAGGGTTTAGAAAATATATAATGTAAGTATCAATATATAAAAAGTTTTATCAGTTTATAATAAATTTCTGCTAAAATACGTTCTAAGATAAGAATAATTATTTCAAATTTTATTTTTTAGTATTTGAAAGTTAATTAATATATCACTATCTCTTTAATAAAAATACTCTATGTTTAAATATGCCTGATTGTGGCTTTTTACGATTATCAACGTTTTAAATACAAAAAAGGGGTTTTTATTCACCTATTAAGTTGTTTTGCACTGTATTATTTCCAATATATTTATTTAAGCATTTTATATAGTATTTTATTAAATGGCATAAAAACACAATGTAATGGATATTTACTCAGTCCATTGTCTTATCAACTCATAATTATTAAAGCTAAAGTAGCGAATATTCGATAGATTTTACCAATACATGGGTGTACTTTTTACATTTACATAAAATCTTATGGGAAACTATAGTAGCATATTTGAAAGGTAAGTGTATTTTGGGGTTATTATAAAATTACAAAATTTGTCCATTCATCGGAAAAAAAAGAAGTAAAAATTACTTTTACTTAAGATGTACTGCTTTTAGAAAAAGGGTTTACATTTCAGTGGTATAAAATTACAAGGATACCGAAGTGACGACAACAATGATCACGTCTTAGTACTTGCATGATTTACAGGGGCAGTGATTGCTTCAATCCCGAAAAACTAGTTGAAAATAAAATATATAAGTCTATTGTATAATTAATTCAGTCAAAATATTTATAATATTTTTTTAAAAGAAAGACACAATAAAACCATAAAAATAATTATATTAAAAATGGTCTTAAAAGGCTTGATAATACTATATAGTTTTTTTGCACAATAGGTTTAATAAATATAATGTGAGTCGTATATTAAATTTAAATCTTGCTATAAATTTATTCTTTATTTTAATCACAAACTTCAGGGATTAGAGAAGTTTTCAAATGAAAATGGAGAAAAGATGCTTTTGATTAACTTTGTAGCGTTTACGATCTATTCATAAAAGTCTATCTTAGATTAATTTTTTATGGATTTATGATAGGTAAAAACTTATATGTATGCTACTTCTTTTTTGCAACATTAGTATGTTTTCAATTTCTCTGTTAGATTTTCAACTGTTCACTTTATTTATAAGTTTTTGTATAATATTTATATTTTAAATTCTATAATATGCAATTTTGGACAAATTATTTTTCCCGTGTATGTATTTAAAAAAATAGAGCTGCTGACTTCAATGAAAACTGCATATGTGATTGAACTTATAAAAAAGTCTAATATAATTATGATAGTGGAATTATAATAACAACATAGCAGTATCCTTGAAAATTAGAATTAGCAGTTTAATAAGAAGATTGATAATATGGAACATTATTTCTTTTTAGAAATAAGAGAAAATATCTACAAATATTATATTATACAGAAAAAAAATACCAAAATAAAAAAATATATATCATTACCTGCAATATACATAATACCTAAATAATAGCTATTATTTCATCGCCTATGAATAACAAACTAATCTTCAAAATATACATATGATGCAGATAATCAGCAGTAATAATTTCTATAGATTTATAAAATATTCTAGCACATTTAAGTTTTTTGATTTCAAGAACACATTTTTTTTTAAAAAAAACATGCTCTATTGAATATACCGAATTATATTAAATCATTTGTTTTCGATATTGATAAAAACATATTTTTTCGTGATACATTTAGATTTTTTCAATACATATTTTGTTTACTTTATTTATATGCTTATTTATTACTCCTATTAACTTAAGCTATTTGATATCTATTGGAAATAAACAGAGTTTTTGTGTTATTTTTCAAGTTTTATTTCATCTAGATTATATATCTTATTGCTAGCTCTTAAAATTTATGTAAAAAAAAATTTAAGGTAAATTTTATATTTAGTCTAACTTTTTGTGAGCCTTAAAAGGCAGGTGTAAGTAATTTTTTCGAAACGATGTTTTTATAGCTCAAATGAATGCATGATAATAAAAATGTAAAATTATAACTTTTATATCAATATTAGCCTTCAGAATTGATTTTTTAAACAAAATATTAAGTGAAACCGAAGACATTAGGAGATTATGGCATGAAAAATTCGGATTTTTAAATTAGATGTTACATTTAGATCGAATGAATTTTATAGAATAGAAAAAAGTTTGCATCAAGAAAATTTTAATCAACTAGAATAAACATATATGGTCGATAAGCCTATATTTGTCTCAATGATATATGTGTGGCGGATTTCAACAGCTATAATATGGCCCTCTTCTTGTTTTGGAAAGTTGATTATTAGTCCTATATAAAATGAATTATCAACGCTTGCATTGTTTTTTCTGTATTTTTCGCTACGATTGTATTCTTCCAGATGATTTTTATGATCTTCAAGATCATAAAATCCGCATGCTAAATTTGTCTCACAAAAATTTGTGCATGTTTCAGAATTTTTGTATTCATCAGATTCCTCACTGGAATTTAATTTTAGTAATTTTATAGAATATTTATTCTGTGGTTTAACAAAACAATACCTCAATACAAGTCTTTTTTGCTTGCCACAAGGGCAATATAGAATTACAGCAAGATCACCTTTATAATAATACGTAGATGCACATATATCATTTTCAACAGAAAAGAAATGATCAGATATTTTTTCGCTTATAGAAATAAAATTGTATGCAGCTAAAGAAATACCTGTTGCAATATTTAGATCTGAATCCTCTTTCAATTTGTTTATATTATGGTTCTCAAAAGCGGCAGCTGATGCACCAGGGTTAGATTTTATTTGTTGAATTGGTACATAAAATATGGGCGCTTCATTAGTATATATATAAATATGTATTAAATTTTCGCATACCATGAATTTGCGAATTGAAATGGGAACGTATCTTGGTTTTTTATCATTAGAATTTTCAAATAAGAATATATTTTCTGCATCATTTTTTTCCACAGCGAAACTTAAATCTTTTTCTTTGTTATTTTTGTGAGCAAGGTTGATTTCATTTTTTTCTGATTCAAAATTTTTATCTTGTTTATTTTCTGTTTCCAATGAGTAATCAAAATCTTTATTTATCTTTGCATCACCTTGAAACACTTCTGGGTGTATTTTCTTTGTAATATGTCTTTCTTTTAAGATATTTGATTTTAAATCGCAATTTGTTTTAATATCTGTTTCACACCCTAAAATACTTGTACACTTTACTTTGGCAAAAATGCTGCTTTTGTTTTCCAAATAAGAACATTTCATTCTATTTTTTGAATCCTCGCTAGACTTAAAAGCCTCTGTATTTAATTTTATATGATCTTTATTGCATAAATTTTCTAAGTATTTAATATTTGATTCTTTCACAGTATCGGTCTGGCTTTCTTTATCCCAATTGTCACTCTTTTTCATAGCTTTAGCAGTATCTTTTGGGTAACATTTGATTTTTGGAATATCAGATATTAACTCTCTGTGTATTTTTTTCTCTTTTGAACAGATTTTATGTTTTAATATATTTTTTATTTTTTGATGCTTATTTTTTCTTGTTTTTTTTATAAATTCACTGTCATGATCATCTATGTCTCTATTAATTTCTACACTAGGATTCTCTATTTTCGAACTATTTTTTGCATTTAAATCTAAGTCTTGTGATTTCGCGTTGATAAAAATATTTTCCTGTGTTTTACAATGAAGATTCCCATTCACACATTCAATTTTTCTATTGACTGTATTTTCCTTTTTGGTGCTTTCAGTATCTGTAACATTTTTATCTCTCTTCTCGTATTCTTTTAATGTTATATTTTCATTTTTTCTGTGATTATTTTCATTTAATGCCACGTTATTAGTTTTACGATTTTTACTTACTTCGGACGAAGACTCACATTTTTTTATGCTCCGTTTCGAATCCTTACTTTCAATACGCTTATTAATATCTTTTTTCAAGGATTTAGCTTTTTTTGAATTCGAATTATATATTTTTTTATTATTCGTTTTAATTTGTATACAAAAAAGATTTTCAGTTAATATTGTATCGATAATCTTCTTCGTACTTTTTATATTTTCAATAAAAGATGTTTCGATCAATTTTAGATTAGAATTATAGCACAAAACTTTGGTTTTTGCCAAGTTTTTGAACTTTATATTGGTGATATCATATAATTTTTCAAATTCTATCTTTTTATCTTCAGTTAAACGTTCTATAAATTTTAAAATTTTATGTGATTTGGAGGATACTGTATGTTCGTTCGATTTTACGCAAACAAAAGAAAGTTTCATCCCTGTTCTTATATAAAAATCCAGAAAAAAATTATATGACATTTCACTGCAAAAGAAAAACCCCAAAGTAAGTTTAAATGCTAAAAATATTTTTGCAAACCACACGTTAAAATCTTTCACATTTCCTAACTTAGGTTCTTGTTTTTGAAGTTCAGTTAATATTTCTTCGAGTTTTAGACATAAAAATGTATCAAACATTCTATTTATTCTAATATAAAAGCATTCGGCTTCTTCTGTATTTGATGATTCCTTCAAAGTAAAATTTAAGAGGTTTTTTGTATTAGAATCGATTATATCAAAAGTATTTTCACTAAATTTTGGCACCTTGCCTTTTTTAACAGTATGATGATCTAATATATTCTTGTATGATTCACACTTCGCACATAAAATACATCTTCCTGTTTTAGAATTCCAAAGAACATTGTACATAAGTTTGTAATCATTTTTCAATACAAAAACCATAAAATTTGAAATTTCAAGGTGAATTTTTTCAGGCGAATTTTGTTCATAATTTATAAAATCTAAAGTGGTAAATGTATTTTTAACAAAATTGTCTTTATTTGCCCGGTTTATATTCGCAGTAAATTTTTTTAGTATATGATTCACGTTTTTTTCGTGTATATTTAGTGGATCTTGGATCGAACACAATTTAAGAATGGAAAATATAAATGAGCCATTTTCCTCCGTGTTAAAATGCTCTAGTGATTTCTCTTGTTGTTTTTTTTGAATTTCATCATAATTAATAGATGACAACATCAATTTAAAATAGTCGGTTAGGCTGGTTTTGAGTATATAGCCATTAAAATATTCGTTCAGAAAGTTTTCAGTCTGTAAACAACATAAAACAAAATTTGGATAAAATAATTTCATATAAATTATTTTGATTTGACTATTTATATTTATTTGTGTTTTATTTGGAAATTAAATGTCAAGTTATCAAAAAATTATGTTTCGCTTCTTCCTATTTAAAATTATATGAATGTCAAATAATTCGATTTGAAATCAGAACGGTTCAATTTATACAAAAAACAGAGAAGAAATTACAATTAAAAAACATTGACTAGATATGTGCGGTTAAACATATAATTGGATATCGATATGATAAAAAAAACAATTAAAATTTTAAATGCACATAAAATTTTGTGCGTATAAATATGATCTATATATATTTTAACAAATATTTAAACATATAATTATTGCTAATAAAATTTTTATTTATATTTTTTGGAAAATAAAGTTATTTTTCAGTGATATTTACGAAACTATTTTCTGTATAACCCATTCTGAGTACAAGTGCCTAATTTTTGTGCTCATTTAATTATTATTTGTATTTTTATTATGAAATTGCTACGCATCGGTACAAAATCTAAAAATAATTATCATTTTTAAAAAGATTTCGGAATGTATATTCTATCACAGTCAAAGATACAAAACCATATAATATAAAAAAATAGCTGTTTATAGCATATGATACGAATCTAGACTGTCCTACATAGTGAGTTTCATATTAATTGTATTTAATATATGTACAGAAATGGCTGTTCTAATTATAAGACAAATTTGTTTAAAATAAAAAAACATTAAACCATATATCAATATTTTTTACATTGTTAGATTAAAAAGATGGATATAAGACGTTGTTGTTCAACCAAGTTATAGAGCAATAAAAGTGTCTTATTTAGGACATAAATGTCCTTTTGAGTTAATTAATTGTGTTTTCATTGCTAATTGCGATGAAAAAATCAATTAGTTAGCAACTATGTTCAATAAAATGCTACAATTGGATTGCACACAAATGAAAATTAAATCCTGGATTCATTTCCTTTGTTTTATCATGGTGCTCCTTTTATATGAAGTAAAAATATCAAAACTCTCTCAGGTCAAGAAATCCGCGTAAATGAATATACGTTCATTAAGGAAGAAATCAGATAAGTATACAAACATTATTTAAAATCCGAAATAGGAAATCATTTAACTATAAGATAAAAAATCAATTATTACTACTTTGATTGAATTAAGCTAAACATGTAGTGATAATTTAACAGAAGTTATGAATGAGAAATATGAAAAGTAAGTCATTATAGGAAAGAACTTGGTTTAATGGACGAAATTTACAAACAAAATTTCACCATTTGTCTGAATCTGATTGGGCGTGGTTACAAAATTGCGCTTAAGATATATTAAAATGCTAAAAACCCAGGACGAAATAGAGGCATGAACGCAATCTCACACACTTAAAAAGACACTTGAATCTTTATCATTAAAAAAAGGGGCTTTATATGAGTATAGATCAAAGGAAGATATCAATTGATAGATTAAATAGGCTTGTGATATTCCTAATTGAAAACCGGGTTTTGGTTAAGGGAAATAGATGTGCTAACAAAATTAATCCATAAATAAAATTAAAACTAATTATCAATTTTAATATTTATATTTCGAATCTTTTGTAATCTAATTAAAATTATTATTTTAATAGTACAGTCTGTCACGTTTGTCATTGATAGAATTTTGTAACTTTGATTTTTTTAAACAGAAAGTTAGCTATGTGATTTAACAACGGTTTACTACAAATTTCATTAGCTTTAATATTTAGAATAAATAAAAATTCTTCAATAAATATATGAATAAAATGCGTAGATTATGCTATGACAAACGAAATAGCATCGGCATCTTAACTGAGCAAATCATAAAAAAATACATTTAATTTTTAGAATATTTTCGCGTCGAAAAATGTTTAATCTAAAATGCACTTAGTATAAACCATCTGATTTTTTTTCTTTTTTAAAACCTTTTCTAAGATCTGGTCTGAAATATTTAAAGGCAATATGTATCTTTGCAACTATAATTTCTGAACATACCAGATATAAATAGTTTTGAATAAATAAAAATGTAAACATATTATAATTGATTTTTTATTTTACTATCATAATCATAATTGCATTTTCTCATATATTGATAGCACATTTATATTTTTTAAAAAATTACATACACTAATATACAGTTAAAAGCTATGTATATATTTAAAATGCATTTAAATTATCAAAATCAATATGAAATAACTCCTATGAACAATTTATATTTCAATAAATTTGAACCAATAAAAATAACACCTTGAGAAATAGGTCTAGTAATTCAAATAGAAAATCCCCTGAAAAATCATAATAATTTCTTAGAGCTTTTTAGTGAAATTTTATAAAGATTTTATGTTATCGAGCCTCTAATTAATTCAATTAGCTTTACAAAAAAATTAAATAGGATACCTGTATTTTTAAAATACAAGTATTGCGTCACAGATAAATATGAAATAATTATTGGTGATAATTACACAGATAAATTTTTTTTTCGCAATATATTTTTTTCTGTACGATGGCTATATTTTCCAAACATACTAGAGTGCAAGGGTAAACGATAACACATTAAATAAATAAGAAAACTAACACCTCAAAATAATTATGACCATAAATTTCGTATTCTTAATTTAGAAAATGATAAAAATTAGTTTAAGGTGTGTGATTCCTGATCAATTCAATCTAATTGAAATTGTGGGAAACATTATATTACAGGTGTTACAACTCTGTAGATTTGAGGGGTGTAGAAAATAACTAGTATTATTTTTGTGGCAATAAAAGACCAAGCATCAATATTTTGGTTTTTTTTTACTTAAATTGAAGAAGTAGACATCTTCTGACTAAAATAGATTAATATTGTTGTAGAATATCAAAATCATCTATCAAATATAATTTTTATGTCATCTAATTTTTTCTTCATCATTTGGTCTAAAATATTTTATTTAGATGCGAATTTTTGAATTATTTGAGTATTTTAACCTGTATTTTTATTTTTAATTTAACATCATGTGGAACTTGTATTTGAATAATTCAATCAACTGTCTAATTACTCATTGCTACTGTACTCTATAATTATTGTTATAATATATTAAAATCCGTGTGCCTTATTAATTTATCAACTATTTTGGTGATTTTTCAAGCGCTTTAAATTTTATTGTAATCCGGTGATTATTTTTTTTAATGCCTCATCACTTATTAGAATTGCGTTTTAATTATAGTGAGCCTTATAGACTATTATTATATATCATAGTATATAGTGTGCTTTAATAATCAGGGGAATGTATTATTAACTATTTATTTTCGTTATAGATTATAAGTAAATAAAGATACAATTTTGCTTGTATCTTTTGGAAAGAAATTGCATTTATTTGCTTATTGAGACTCTAGTGTATCGTACTTTTTGTTTCCAATTTTTTTGAATTTCCCAATCTAAAAAATATATGAAAAGGCGAAAAACAAAAACTACAGCCATAAATTTACATAGAGAGACTAGAGGATATAAAAAAGAACGATTCCCGTCAGATTTATATATGGAATTATGAATACTAGCCTGTAATAAGAGAATAGAACATAATAAATTAAATTTCATAAAGTAGACTAATGCCTAAATTAAAATCTTTTAAAGTCATGTATTTAAAAATTTACGTAATGTTAGATTTATTTGAGAATTTATTATCTGGTTAAACAAATAAAGAATTAGATATTTTAAGAATAACAATTGCCTGTAAAAATAATATCCAAAGAGACATTAGAAAAAATTTCAGGCAACGAAAAACATAATCGATGATATAATATAATTTATGAAGCTGATGAAAGTAAATTTGATTGTCGGGAATATAATTGAAGGCACAGTGTAGATCGCGTGTGGGCTTTAAATATGGTGGATAAAAGTGAAAGAAGTAAAATGCTATTATTCAACATCTGAAATTGAAAAATATTTTTTAAGAAATATATTCATGGAACATGCTTTCCAGTGTTTCACAATGTACACGGATATATGATAGGCTATATCGATTCGTTTGAATCTGGTTTCAATCATAAAACAACCATTGATAGTGTTAAGCTTGTTAAACATGTAAATGATGTGTTCATTTACACTTTTGAAGTCAATTTGAGCAGTATAAAATCATAGATACTGAAAAGATATCTACGACAAAAAAAGATTGGATCGTATTTGATTTTGGTAATTATTTACAAAAATAAAAAATTTAACCATTATATTAAAATGATAAAAATACTTAAAATTATGTTTTAGTAGTTTTTTTGTTAGTTTTGCTTTTGTAGTTATTCATCGAGAACTTAGTAATAAATCTTATTTTTATTTATGATTTAATTTTCTTTTTATCAATTCTATCTATTTATCTAGACGTGGTCAGCATATTGGGAATATGCCACACTCCTTGTTGCATCTTTTGACACCTTCCCTTGATCTATCTTCATCAAAACTGCTCTTCTTATCTCAAATTAAACGAGTTCAAGTGCCTTGCGGAGTATGAGAGCTTGCATGTATGCTTCTACTTCGTCCTGGATTTTTAACTCGTTAATAATTGACTTAAACAAGGGGTTAAAAAAAATATTTTGTGATTGGTCAAAATAAGAAATGCAAGAGTCCTCTCTCCCGCTTATTTTCTACTTTTTTTTCACAAGTCTATTTCGTGCTATTTTTTTATGGCTAATCAAAATTCATTCCCTTGTAAAGGTAATGGGTCAAATTGATAATAATGCTTCATTTCCAGTACCTGCTATAATTTGTTTTTTATGGAGATAAAGTCAGTCTTTCAAATTCTTATCCTCTGCGTTCGAGATTTTCTTTGGTATATTCACCATAAAAATTCATTTAAAACATCTATAAATGTATCTGCATATATTAAAGCGCAAAATTGATCTTTTATATTATCTATCTAGTTATATATTCTAAAACATAGGTGAAGATTGTGTGATTTAATATTTGACCTAGAATCTTATATTTTCATGATTAAAGGTTCGAATCCTTCCACGCGAGTGCGTTAATAAACTATCAAACCAGTAATTAATGCTTCCCTGCTGCAAGGACTTACGCCCGACACTGCCAGTCCGACGCATAGTAAAAAAAGCTCACTGTTCTAAATATTCACTTAATTCTGACGCTGAAACAACAATAAATGATTCTATAGAACGCAAGTGCGGATAATAAAACCCATTTTGGTATTACGGGGTGATTTGACATAACCTTGATTCTATCGGCTTGGTTCAAACTGTTAAGCTACTGTATCTGTAGTTACTAAATTATAGTAGATGAGATTTTTTTACTCTGTTGAGTAAAATTTCGCCTTAAAACATATATTCATCGATATGACTTGTGAAATTATTTAATGTTCTCTATTTATATACCTATTTTAAAAACACACTTTTAAAACATGAATTTATGACTATGCTTATATGAAAATGCAATAAATGGTCTTTTTTATTTATCATTTGGTAAGACATGCCATTAATATATTTATACATGAATCTTTTTAAATTTAAACGACACATGAATCTTTTTGGTACTGATATTAGAAAGAAAATAAGAAAATTAAAATAATGACAATTAATCGTTTTGCCACTTAAATCATTGCTCATGTATTTTATGCACATTTCTATAACATTCTGATCTAAAGATATGTAAAAGATGTTCCTCATGTTCCATTTAGACTATAAAATATATATTTTTTGTTGTACATTCAAAAAAAATTGAGAGGTAGTGTCAAAATAATTACATATATAGAATATTCTTCTTTTTGTATTACGATTTCTTATTTAAGATAAAAAACCTTTTCGATAGATGACTAAAAGATAAATATTAAATATCATCCGTTTATCAAACAATTTTTCGGGCGCTTATTTTTAGAATATTCAGCAAATTAAAATGATATAAAAGTACTTGGGGTTTTCAATGCATCATGATAAATCATCGATGATATGATATGTGTTTTTTTATTTTAATACGGTGAATATGAAATTATAATAGAAATCTAAGTTTAAATTCGATATCATTAAATATAAGCATGTACCGGCTATAAAATCAAATTTCATATAAAAATGTAAAAATTAACAATAAAATGCACTTTTTAATTTTTTTTAATGCTTCAATAATAGTATAATTTTTAGATTTTTTCGGGCTTGCATAGATATGATCTATCTTGGCATATTTATCATTTTTATCTTGATTTATTTGACACCTTGATTTTAGTAACTATAGCATTTTCCACAATATAAAAATCCCCCACGTCCATGAAAATGATTTTCACTTTTAAATACAAAATAAACCGCATCAATGAAAAATTAAATGATTTCAAAGTTGTTCAAACATGCCCACTTTATATTGTGTAATTATGTTTTATAAACACTAACGGGATTTTTATCGACTAAAACATACAATTTTATATGCTTCTATGACTGATATCTAGTTAATTTTGTTATGTATATTTTAAATGGTTTTTTTCTATTTGTATGGTTTTGTAACAGAGAAATAATATTAAAGGTATTTGCGAAAGTCTAACACAATTTTATATGTGTGAAAATATACAAAAAAATTTCAATTTGCTTCAAGTGTAATCTTGGTAACCTCCAATGATGATTTTTAGTGCTAAATAGATGCATTTTTTGCATAATTCGGTGGTATAGCAGATATTAGGCATTATTATATAATTTTCTAATTTGATTAATCAAGTCATGGGGTATGATGGTAATTCGGTTCCCTAATAATGGATAAAAAACATTTTGTGTTCAAATTTTTTCTGCCTATAATTAATACCTAGAAACCTTATTACCTAAATGTATTAAACAAATAATTAGAGCGCTTTTTATTTATTATCTTTTAGAATTGAAAAGGTGAATAATATTTCTTTTAAAATGCAAAACCTCTTGGTATTATATTTTTGTTATAAAGACGGGCCTAATTGTATTAGAATTGCATCATTCTTGCTTTGTGTTCTTACCGGATTTTTTTTCCCTGCTAGGTATGATACATAGCCAACATATAACTAAAGTTACAGATAATTCGTATTTTTTACATAAATTCCAAAAATAATGGAAATACTTTGTTATTTTGAACTATACTCCATAATTTACAAAACATAACCTTGTTTCTTTATTTTGTTTGTCTACTTTTCTTGAATAAAATGTTAGTTTTAAGGAAAACGATATTTTATATTCTAGTTGGATGTCTTGATATACATCATTTTATAATTAAAACGGTTTTTATTTCTTTTAGGTAGAATTTGAGTATAAATCCATTTTTTAAATATATATTTACCGAATTTTACTCATGTGATGCTTTTATTAAGAAAATTTGTTATCTTCATAATATAATATAATTTTTGCATATAAAACTATTCAACTAAGGAAAACGGATGTACCATAAGCACCAAAAGAAGTAGGATATAGATGGGATGTAAGAGATGGCAAAATATGGATTATATATAGTCATGAAAACTAATCATATTAAACTTAGTGAATAAAAAAAATGTAGAAGCATTATACAAAGATTATAACATAAATATAATACATGAATATAACGTAGATTTCGATGCATTTTATTATTTTAAGAATATTATCTGTTGAAAAGTGAAAGCACTTTGCGCTCCTTGCTTTATTTGGAATTAAGACATACGAAAATCATTTATTTTTAACTCTCTGGAGTTTGAAGGTGTCAATTTTTTAAATTATTATATACCTTCCTTATAGGGACACAACCGACTTGGCTTCGAACTTATTTTGGAAAGTTCACCCCAATAACTAAAAATGACAACCGGATGCTTCTTAATTGAAGAATTATTGAATATTTTAAAGAAGATAAGCCAAAACCATACAGTCTTGGGTTTTTACCAAGATTTTTTTAGAAACAGCTTGAAGAAATACAAGAATCTATCGAGAGAAGAATATAAAATATTTGTTAACCTTAGTAAATCCAATATATGCAACACAAAAGAAATTAAATTTTGCGATTTGATGTACACAGCTTCCAATCTACTTTACCTTCATATACAAATTTTAAACAAGATAATTAAAGACAATACATCATATGTTGATAATGTTGAAGGCGGTAATATTATTGCATCTTATACGCTGATGAACATGGTTTTTCCATTTATTGATGAGTTTATTGATGATAAAGATCTTGTTATTGATATCTTTGAAACTTATACTGAGTTTCTTATGGTTATTATCAACAAGCCTGATTTGGAGCTATCGGTTGACAGTCTTTTCAGCAAAGATTTAATCGAAAATTTAAAAAATGTGGTTTGTATGGAAAATTAATTTTGTCGACAAGTAATAAATAAATTCAACTTCCATTAATTAATTATTTAGGTTTAATGGAAATATAAGCTTTTCGATGCATTATTTACTTGGTGAGATCATAGTAAATAGACTTGTTTGAATATTATTTTAATATAATTAACTTTTTTGATTGTCAAGAAAAATTATTCCGGAATTTCCAATACAAATAATGCTAAGTTTAAAAAAGCATTTAATTAAATAGAGAAATCCGCCTAAAAAAATGTACAGGATGTCAAGAACCCACATTCCTTTTACTGTTCTTGAATTCAACCTTTTAACCATCAGTAGAGGATCGAAATAACTAAATCTTTCATTAGATTTTTTGACAAAACTGACTACAAGATTGGATTTTCTAAAAATTTAGATGAACTTCAATCATAATTATCCGCACGTAATTACACTTAACAATGTTGTAAAAAAAAAATTTAGGGCAATATAGAGCGTTTGAATTTATTAAATGAAAGAACTTGTAGAATATAATATTTAGATTTTAGGTAGCTTTTATTTATGTTTCTTTTTCCATTGTGAATATTAGATAATTTGCTTCATGTTTTTATTTATTTCAAGGCTAAATTATTCGTTATTATTTTAGTTTTTGCTATCCAGTACAACTTGCTTGATCTCTCGTGCGCACAGCATATTAATACTTTTAACTATTTGCTTCTCTCTAATGGCTTCTTCAATACCTCTCCTCCGTTCAAGACTTATTAATTCAAGGGTTTTCACAATCCTAAGATTCGTAAATATGCCTTAATCTGGTTGGTTATTTTGCTTCATGATATATATAATTTATTTTCTATAATTACTATTATATTTCGCTGCAAAATAATGCTAGTAAAAATACAATTATCATTAATTAATTGCGGTGATATTCTTAAATAAATATTTCCAGGCATTTATGTGTCTATAACACGAGACTATGAAGAAAAAAAATCAAATATATAAACCATAGCCTCTTCTTATGCTCACAATTTTACTATCATTCAAGCCATATTTTGTAAACTAAAAAAAATCCTTTTATAATTATATGCCTAGTGGTATGTTGAGTGGTCTACAGTCGGACCACTGTAAGGGGTCGCGGGTTCCACTTTCACCCACCCCACTAATTTCCAAAAGGATTTACTCTAAAGAAAAATACCTAAGAGGGCGGCCAGTGATAAATAAAATATAAAGCATTGACAAGCCACGATAAATAGGTAGTTGCTGTGTAAGCCGTTGAACCGTGCCTTCAGTATGGAAAAGATCCAACACCGTTCAGCAATGATATAGGTAAGTGTAGAGTGTATTTTAGCTTGTATACCTTAGCGATAAACATAGACAGAATCCCATTCCCTCCACATAATGACTGCCGTCTATGAGAAAGGGCCAAATCCGTAGTGATTACTTGTGAAAAGAAGTGCTGGGGAGTCCCACAAATAGACGCAGCAGTTAAGCAATGGTTCCTATTAATATAAAGCGAAGTTCCTAAAAGTAATAGAAGTAAAACATAAATGAATAAATAAAGTAAATTCGATTATAATTTAATTATGTACCAATTAATTTGATTATGAAAACTATATACAAGTTCTTCTCTTTTCAATCAACGGATCATATAGTATACATTATAATTTATGTTATTAAAATTTTCTGATGGCAGCATACACAACGAGAAATGCAATTAACTCGTGTTTAGAAAATGATTCCTTTTGGGCTCTAGATAGGTGAGTTGCAACTGAATGTTTGGAATAAAAATTTTTAATATAGAAGCTCTAAAATACAAAATTTATATGAAAGTGAGGAAACATAAAATGTGAAAATATTGGAAAGGCAGGAAAAAAGTTGGAACTGAGAATAGATACAAATTTTTAAATAAATATTAACAAAAGGTGTGGGAATAAATATAAAGTAGAGAAGATCATTTATTTCATTGAAGGAAATGTATATGATTCTAAGATACAATATTACTCAAAGGATCGATTTTTCTTCAGTAAGAATTTCCGGATAGATAATCAAATATAAAGTGGAACCATTAAAAGAATAAAACCAAACTAAATTAAACTTTATAAAGATCCAGTTTATTATTTATAGAGCATATTTGCCAGCTTCTTCCTTCGATCTTCGCATTTTTATAACATCCACAATTTCTATTAATTTTTCGAGATTTATTATTTCCTGTCCTCTTCCAGACCCTATTGTTTGTGTGCATAGTTCCGCTTCAAATTGGAATTCTTAATTACGTAATATATGACTTATGGTATTTTGTGACCAAACTATCAGATTTTATGTCGCATGGTACTTATATTTTAATTGCATTTTGTATTAAAATATTTAAATTCGCTAGTGAAGCGCGGTTTCATAGCTTCACATTTTCAAATTATTCTGAATATTAATACCCGTCTTTAAAATGATCTTAGAGTTTTTCAAAAAAATATACGTATAATATATTCTTATATTTGAATCAAGCTATTTTTATTTTTTTTATTAATTTAACCTTTTTTCGCAAATATTCTCTTAATTTTATTTCGTATTACATATTGAAGATGATAGATAATAGATAATATTACCAAAAAATACATATGGTTACTAAAAGATGTCTTTTTTCAATAGAAAAAATTTTCTCAAAATTTAATATGCTGAGCAAAACTATAAACTAAAAGTTCAATGGTATTGAAGCGTATGGGTAAAATTTGAATAGAAAATCAAATAAAAATCTGAAATTTATTTTATTTTACTAATAATATATTATCATCTCAATCTAAGTCTTTCAAATAAATAATATACGTTTAAAAAAATCCTTGTGCTTAAAATGCGATGCGAAAATATATATTGAAAAATTACATATATAACTTTCATTAAATTGCTAAAACATTATTAATGCCATTTAATTTTGATTTTAATTGTGATTTTTCTTTTCTTAAACTTTTTCAAAAATTTTAAAATATTATAACTTGTAATTTTATATGTAAAAACACCCTAAACTAGGCATATTTGTATTAACACGATGATTTATTTAACAAATAAATGTAGTGATGACCCCAGATAAGAAGTTGAAAAGGTGATTTGTATTTTCGAAATACATTCTAAGGCGTAATTATCGTAAAAAAAAATTTACAGTAGCATAAACTAACCAAAACTATTTTATACCTACTCTGCCAAAATAAATAGTAAATATAAGAAAGTCAAACAATTTAAACTCTTGATTTTGACTTAAAAGAACAAAATAAACGCAATAGCATGGCAAATGTATATATAAAAATAAAAAAAATAAACTGTTCTTTCTTGTAAGAATAAAAATTTTCATAAATGTATAAGTTCATTTAAACAATATTATTTAACTATTGGCTGAATTTAGCTTAAAATATTCAATCGAACACACATAATGGCCGAATTCTGGCTAAATTCGTTATATTAGATTCAATTATTTAAGTAAGTTTCTATATTATTTAGTAACACGTAATGCAACCTGAAAATATAATTTCAATACATGTAAAAAATAATTATATATTTTTCTATTAGAAAATGATTATATTTTGAAATAAAAATTGATTAGATTGGAAATATGGTTATATAAAACTAAAACTTGAGCTTAAACTCATATAAATTGTTCAAAAATGGAAGTTTTTTTTTATTTGAAAATTTAATAAAAAATTGAATTTTAAGATTGATTCCATAAATAATTTTCTAGTCTTTTTTTGACTTACAATACCTACTACCATTATTTCCCGAGGTTTTATATTGCCATTGTGTTTTATCAACCATTATCATTGTAAAAGATTACAATGTCATTGAGCAAGCATATAAGAAAGGATATAGATTATTAAAATTTCATTTGAGATTAACAGTTTTAACCTTTAATAAGCTAAATTTAATGATATTTGAAATATTTCAAAATATCGTCGGCTTATTGTAATAATAAGATTATTAAAAAAGGATTTTACAAAGTTTTAATTTCTATTATAATAAAGTTATGAAACACATAAAAAACCAATAATAATAGCTTGAATAATTCTCGCAATGCCCATTAAAATAGTAAATAATCGATCATCAGTATTTCTATTATAGCCGAAAAAGCATGAATATTTGTTTTACTATATTTTTTTTAAGTTTCATATCATTACTATTAATTTATGGGTTAATTTTCTTTTTATCGATTTTATCTATTTAGACGTATTCAGCGTGTTGGGAATATTGCACAACTCCTTAATGCATCTTTTGACACCTTTCTCTGATCTATCTTCATCAACTGCTCTTCTTCTTTCAAATGAGATAAGTACAAGTGTCTTTCGGGGTGAGAGAGTTTGCATGCATGCTTCTACTTCGTCCGGGATTTTTAACTCCTTAACATATTTTTTATGATATTTTGTGATCACCCCATCCCAAGACATCACATATGGTACTATTCTTGTTTTACATTTTAAGTTTCATAAAAATATATTTTCGACAAAAAAACACAAAATTTCAATCTTTTCGATAAAAAAATCATTGATTAAAAATACGTTTGCCTTTTTGAAAATTTAGATATAAAACAAATTTCTTGATAATAATTCTTTTTATCAAGATTGTGTGGTTATTTCTTATTTATATTGAGCGCAATATTTTTACAACAAAAATTGTGTCATGAAGGAGGAACATAAATCATTAATTATACAATATGGATTCGGTATTTTAGCAATACTTTTTATAATTCTAGTGATATTATTGTCATTTTTCTTCCATATATTTAGGAGAAAAGCCGAGAATCAGAAAACAATAGAAGTGATAAAACCGACTATCTATCCGTTTGAACCAAGTGAAGTACAAAGGGTGGTTAACGACATTCTCGAAATAAAAGATTATGAAGTTGAGGATAAAGATTTAGACATTCTGTATTTCGTATTGCGGTACTTTAGTAGCTCGAAATTTCCATCGCGATTTCGAGTGGAGTACCTTTTTAATCGATTCAGTAATAAAATAAGTTACAATTTCTCGTCATCGTCGATGAATGCGACTCTAAAATCCCAAATACAAGAATATATAGAAGGCAAATACTTCTGGCGAATAGATTTAAAAAGCACCAAAGATGCAAGTAAATATAATAAAACTCAAGAAGAAATCGATAATTTAAATAAAGAAATTGATAAATTAGAAGTTCCTGCTGAGATACATGGTATTGTTATGGAAGGTGAATCGACTGGCATTCTAACCATAATAAATGTTGCAAATAATGTTGTAAATGAAGGATCTTTAGAGATATTGAAAAACAATTGCAGTATTGATTGTTTAAAAGAAATATTAGATGCAATTAAGGTAGTTAAGATCGAAAATGTGAATCTAACAAAAACAGAGTTATTATTTTTAGGAGAGTATTTGTTGAGCTGTACTGATTTTGTTACAGGTGATAAAATAACAAAGCCTGTTTTTCTTGATTTAACAGAAGCTGCACCTGATCTTTTAAAATCAATAAACTTTAAAGAAAACACTATTTTAGTGAATAAATACGATCAAATAGTAATTGATAGAATGGAGTTTCAACCAGATGAACTTTGTTTGAAAGCGGCAATAAAATATTTAGCCGAAGAATTCGGAATAAAGGCCCCTAAAATTTTCCTTGATGCTTATACTGGCTGTTTGATGGAGGATCCAGTTTTACTTGTAGATGGTGAGAATGAATTTGTAGATAGAACAACTTTGGAGGATAATATTTTTGATTGGAAAGGTCGATCACCATTTACGGGTTCTCGATTGAGGGAAGCTGTTTTAATGGAATTTATTCTTCTCAAAGACAATTTATCTGGTAGTCAACAGGAACCGGGAATAGGAAATTTAGGCCAAAATGATATCACTAATGATATTGTTTTAGAAGAAAACTTGGATGATATCACGGATCGATCACAACTTTTAGAAATCGAAATACGCAATTTTTTATGTCGAACGGGTAAGTTTGGGCAATTTTTTTTAAATTTAAGAGAACACAAGGTAGATATTTTGGGTTCGGGATGTTACGAATAAATAAAATTAATTTAGCTTTTTTTATATTATGATTTAATTTTTAGTTAATTGACCATAATTATGATTTAATTTTTGTAATGCTTATATAGAAACAAAGTATGATTTCTTGGCATTCTATTGCGAATATGAAATACTTTGAATCGATTGATAAAAAGAATAGGATTATGAAGTCTAAATTAAAATAAGTAGCAATATCACCAATATATCGACATTAATTAAAATAGTGCAATATTGGGAGGCAAATATATAATTTTTTGTTTTATAGTAACAATAAAAAGTCCAAATAATCAATGACCGTGCAAGATTTCGAAGTAAAATTGAAATAATCAGTAATATAAATAATGTACCGGCATACATAAAAATTAGAGTATCTTTTGATTTAAAATATAAAGTTGATATCAATCAAATAATTCACATTTGAATTCGCTTTTAATATCTATTGAAATCTTAAATCTTTTGTGAATGCTGAACACTCAAACGTATTAAAAAGATTCCATATGAAATTTTCTCTTAAATTAAGCATTTTGTATCCACCATTGAATTATATTATAGTATGTTCATACTTTTTTATATTTGTTCGGACTAATTTTCATGTTACAGCTCCAGATGTTGTGATCAAATAGTTTAATCAGTAAAGATGTACCCCGATGAAAGTTTGTGTGATTGGAGCAGGACCAGCCGGTCTCTACACATCAAGATATTTGCTTGAAAATGGCTTAAGTGTAACGGCATATGAAAGAGAGAAAAATATATGTGGCAATATACTTTGTTCATTCTACAATAAATACGATCCAAAAATGTTCAATGATGTTTTAAAGAACAGCAAATTTAAATTAAAACTAGGGAAATGTGTTTTAGATAATGAAAAACAACTTAAACTGTTGGAACCTCGATATGATGCTTTTGTTGTGGCATGTGGTTCTGATAAGCCAAAGAATATTTTTAGTTTTGGGAATGAATATTTAAATAGTATGCCGACTTTAAAAAGTTTGGATTGCAGCCTAGATGAATCGCGTAAGTATTTGAATAACTTAAAATCAAATAATATTAAGGAAAATGTGTTTATTGCGAATTCTAAATCTACGAAGCCACATTTCACATTAGACACAAATTCAGTAGATATCATTTTAAAATCAAATTATTCGAAGGAAACAATTGATAATTACATTTTACCAGCTGATAATAATCACGGGGAATTTCATTCAATTAAAAGTAGTGATTTTCAGAATAATAATATAAATGATGAATCCAATATAATTAATAAAAATACTAAAAAATATATTATGAATAAAACAGATTTTATACATGCTATTGGTATAGCGAAATATTATAATGGATGTATAGATCAGAAGCCAGATATAGGAAAAAGGGTACTGATTATTGGTTGTGGAAATGTAGCTATGGATGCTATAAAATTTATATTCAATAACAATAAAGATGTAAAAAATGTAACTGTTTTAAGTCGTAAAGACATATTTGAAAGTGCTTTTACGAATGCAGGTGTTCGAGATGTTTTCGAATTGGAAAATGTAGAGATAAAAACAAATATGGATAATGAGGTGGCAATTTCAGATACTGGATCTTCAAAAAGACGAATAAACATTTTTATGAAAGATACACGTGGTGATCGAAAAGCGATTTTTCTTTTCAACACGGATGTAAAGGGAATAAAAAAAATAGATAATGTCTATGAGGTATCACTAAATTGCAAAGGAAAAATTGTGTCACGTGTTTATGATACGATTGTTCTATCAATGGGATTTGAGAAATCCAATTTTAATTTTCCTTCTAATTTTAAAAAACCTATCTATTATGTTGGATGGGCTAAAAATCCAACGGGAAATTTAAATGAAATGGAAAGAGATGCATATATAACTTCTCAAAGGATCTATATGGATATTAAAAACAAAATTACAAAATAAAATACATATGTTCACGCTGAAAAGATGTTCATATAACTTCTCAAAAGATTTATATGGATATTAAAAACAAAATTATAAAATATATATGTTCAAGTGAAAAAGATGATCATATAACTTCTCAAAAGATTTATATGTGTATTAAAAATAAAATTATAAAATACATATGTTCACGTTAAAAAGATAATCATATAACTTCTCAAAAGATTTATATGGATGTTAAAAAGGAAATTACAAAATTAAATCTGTATGATCTGGGTGTATAATATATTTTTAAAACGTTCCGCTTATACAGTCTAATATTGTAAATTATATTTCATATATTTCAGGTTGTTGAATATATGAAGATCTCTTTTCTTTAAACTCTTATTTTTTATAGTAACATCGAAGATCGATAATTTAACCCCCTTTATAAAATCATTTATTTAATTTTTTATACGTGGAAATATAAAAAAGGAGGGAAATACGATTTATTAATCATTTTAATCTGGGCAATGTTTAAATTAAAATTTGCCTTTATAAAGATATTATAATTTTTGAAACGTTTATGCACAAATTAAAAATTTTTATAAAATCTCTCATTAACTTAAATAAATGATTTCAGGAGGATATTTTAATAATTTTTTTTTCGAAATAAACGTAAATTGATTTTCCTAATTCTATAGTATCAACCCAATATCCCGTAAATCCTAGACATATCTGGTTTTTTGCAATAATATATATTAAGATTTTCATGTATTTGAATTATATGAAGAAGGCACTAATTTGTTTTAAAAGTTACTTTGGTTTTTATAGTTCATTCTTTTCCGGTTAAATAGGTTAAAATGTGTAAAAGGTAATATTATAAGACTAAAACACAACAATTCTTTTAATCATAATATTATTATCCTATATTTTCATAATAAATTTAAGTAAATAAAACTTACTTACTTCCTTTTCAATCATTTTTAAGCATGTATTTTCTAAGTAATGATTAACAATCTATAAATTTTAGATTATTATAAATATTATTTTGGTGATTTCGATTTTGTAGTATCAAGTCTCCTTTTAAATAGGTTTAATTTTACGATATTAGTTATATTATGAAATTTTAATAATAACTTTGAATGATAATTATTCATACAAAATTGTAATTTTCAATGGAGAAAATCCTGTATCCTTATCGAGTTATTAAAAATTATCACATTTTTGTTAATAAAACGTCTTTTTTGTTGGTTTTAAAAAGCCAGGGCGGATTTTTCATTTCGAAAATATCAATTTCAATAATTATCGGTCCTTTTTATATAAATAAATTTACGTTTGACCAAAAAGTTGCTGGAATATACGATAATATCATTCGGTTTCTTTTACTAATATTTATATGCAGGCATCTATACATTAAATCACCAAAAGAAATACAAGAAAGTATTGTACTCTTTAATAAAATCAATATTTTTTTGTGTATAATATACCTTATATTTTCGATTTGATTTTTAGCATTGTCTAAGACCTAAAAACTAGAAATAATATTCTGTAAATGGAACTAAAATATCTTATAAGTTATAGTAGATTGGCAAAAATAGCATTAATATTTGATAATTGAACATAAAAATCAATACAAGTTGTGGTAAATTTATAAAACTTGCATATTATTATTTTTGATATGATAAATTATAGAATCTGTTGCAAGTTATGGTAAATTTATAAACTTAAAATATCATTATATTTTGTCTCTGTTAATGATAATAAGACAAATAACAAAGTAAATTATATATCTCATGTGTCATTATAATTCAGCTTATCTTTCTAGAACAACATTTTTGTGTGTTATTTGGCCCACTTGAATGTCTATATAAACCATTGAATCATTCATAAAATTTTTATCGACTTTTCATCGATCATACAACCCCCATGCTCTTAAACAGATGAAAGCCCTGCATGTTTTGTTTTAAACCACACAAATTTTGAAAAATATTATCAGTCAAAGAAAAATGACAAAAAAAACTGAATTTTTTTTTTATTTTATAGGCAATTATTTACGCTGCATATATTGTATCTGACAATTACATTCCAATTTAATGATAGATTTGTAAAATATATCAACCCATAAAATGATTTTAATTATCGATACTTATAATTGCACAGCATCAAAGATAATTCAAAAATTCAATCTCACAAGACATACAACATATACCATAGACGAAAAAGATCTAAAAAAATATTGCTGTTTATTAGATAATTTAAAATACGAAAATTGCATATTTATTGTACATTCAGAAACCATTAGTGATTTTAGAAAGTTACGCTACTATTTCAATGAAATTTTTCAAGTCTCTGACGATTATTTGTATTACTGCAATAAGAAGAAAAAAATTGGAAAGATTTATGGAATTGGGTGTGATTTTAAAGAAGTTGGCAAGAAATTTGTGGTTCAAAAAGGAAATACGATTGATAATAATAAAATTAAAAGTTTACCTTTTTTAGATGTCCAGAAAAATGAAATTGTGGATTTTCCTGATGATAATGAAGATGATGAATATTGATCTTTGCTTTCATATATACATATGCTTTTTTGATACTGTATCAGATATCTTTTACTTGACATATACATTAAAACTTATTTTACGGATGATGATTTTTGAAATTCTGTTTCTGGTATCTTTTACTTGACGCATATATTAAAAATTATTTACAGATGATACCTTTTGCAATTCTGTATCTGATACTAAAGATGATGCATGTATTAAAAATATTTTATTGTGATTTTATCAATATTTTTTTCTGAAAATTTTATTCATTGTGATAATAACATAAAAATAAAAATATATATGTATTCGAATCTAATCTCAAAATTATAATATTTCTTTGATTTTCCATAAATAGAATTTAATTATAAAATTCAGTTTGGAAAACAGATATCTGGACGCTTAGAAGAACACGAGGGTATATATAAATTTTTAAAACCAATCGAATAATATCGAAAAATTATTTTTGTAAATATTAAATTTGTTGCATCTGAAGTTTTTGGTAAATGGCTAAACAAAATAATTTATCTTTATACTATTATTACATGCCAAGGGAGTGCTAAATATTATGAAATAAATGTAAAAAAGTGTGAGGGTTGGCTCTTTCGTCCATTTAAGAATACTTTTAAAAAATTTATGCTTTAAGTCTAATATTGGACAAATATATTGATGTCTTTTGTGCAAAATGGTATCTGGAATTGTTAACCATGAATTTTTAAATATATTGGTGCTGAGGCATCATTTTCATGTAAAAATGTTATATAATATTTTTCTAAAATTAAATCTTTGTGAATAGGGTAATCTCATAGAATCATTATTATTCGGTTTTCTTTCGCAAAAATATTTGTCTAAAACAAAATCATTCGATTTCAATCGAGTATGTCGAAAGATCGAAACGCTTTTTTTTCACAATTTTTTAGTTATTTCTTATATAAAATAATAAAAGACCTAAAAATAAAAAGTTATCAGCCTTTTCCATAATTTTCTTTATAAAATATAATTAAAAACCAAACAGCTTATAAAATATAAACGAACTAATGCGTATTTATAAATATTTTGGTATTGTGATGCACATGTGTTTCATTATCTGTATTTATAAATGTGAAGGTTCTAGATAACTACATTTACGATATGAAATTACGTGGTGTTAATGTGCTAAGTAAATTATATGTTATCTTCTTCTAACTAACATTCTTTCATATTATTTTTAGAATTTACGTGTCTTTGATCAATGATTTTTGTTTCATTTATTTTTTTCTGCTATCAAAACCGTTTCAAAAAATTAAAAAATTTAATTGTGGGGTATAGTTATAAACTAGGCTTTCATTAGGGGTAGTTTGTAAAAAAAGAACTAACTTTATAGTGCACAATAATAAAAGTAGAAATATCACTGTTTGCAATGTTTCCCTTTTAATTAATCTGAAATTCTTAAAAAGATGAGGTTTCTGTTGAAATTAATCATGAATCCTAGGAATACATGAAGTTGTTTCAATTTATAGTTGTAAATTTTTGCCAATTTTAGCATTTTGGTAACTCTTAAATAAACAATAAAACAGTAAAAAAACGTTCTTGTTAAAGCAGGAACCTTCACATGAAATTAATTGCTCTAGAATATATAGGAATAGATCGAATTTCAAAATAAAAAACTTCAATTATGACCTTGAATGAATATGTGTAGTAATTATTGTTTCAAAAAAAGTATAAACATTAATATTCTTATGGATTAAAACTGAAATATTCTCTGTATTCCTCAATGAAGCTAAAAAAATAAAACAGCAATCAAAATCTTGAAAAATACTGGTTTTTTCGGGATGAAAAGGTTGAAATTTAGATGTTATTATACTTTTACGATCAAGAATGTACATTTATACCTTGAATAAAAATTTCCTAAAAATTATTCTTATATAATTATATTTATTAATCGATTAATTTCAATTGGAATGCGGGGATTACAAAATTCCATAAAAAATATGTTAAGGAGTTAAAAATATCGGAAGAGTAGAAGCATACATACAAGCTCTCACACGGCGCAAGACACTTGAACATATCTCATTTGAGAGAAGAAGAGCAGTTGATGAAGATAGATCAGGGGAAGGTCGAGAAAGATGCATCAAGGAGTTGTGCAATATTCCCAATATGCAGACCACGTCTAAATAGATAAAAATGATAAAAAGAGAAATAACCAATAAATTAAAATTTATCAGTTAATTTCAAGATACTTCAACCCATATCACTTTACAGAAGATGAGCAGTTGAAGAAGATAGATCTGGGAAATGTGTCAAAAGATGCATTATAGAATTGTGGGCTATTCCTAATGAGCTGTCTACATCACGGTAGATGTAATCTATAGCAAAAAGAAAACATTACACCCATAAATAAATAAAAAATATTGGTTAAATTAGTTTTTAGCTATCTAAATTTTTTAGAAAAAAATTTGGATTTCTCTGGGCAACAGACGTGCTTAAAACGTCCTTCTATAAAATCGTCTTTACCATATCCTTAATGTTTCATCATATTTCAAGAGTTATTAGTTAAAATGTTTACCCAATCCTATTGTTTTGTGCGTACGTTTCCTGTAGTATTCCTAACCCATTGATATACAATTTATGATATTTCGTGTTCACAGCATCATCATTCTTATATAAAATATATTCATCAGTTATTTCTATCTTTTTAACCAAGAAAAACTTAATATACTCTTTGGAGCTGTTTGTTTAATACCTTTTTCAAACACACATCTTTACGTTCTCGAACAAAATAACATCAAGCTTAAAGACTTATTGATCCAATTGTTTACTCAACAACGTTATACTGCTTTACATCGCATAATCTTTATTTTTTCAATATAGGGACATATCAAATTAAGCGCCTTTCTCAACCTTATTATGCTTCTTTATAAAACACACTATATAGATCCTAATTTTTATGATATTATTAATTAAACTATCTAACTCAAGACTACTACATCTCTTCAGACCGCATAATCTATATGTATTCGTTAAAAGATTTATTATTTCAAGTGTCTTTTCGGACCCTACTATATCCTTAGATCGTATCCTAAATATATCTTTACCTTTAAAAAACTACTTAATTCACTTTCTTACTAAACCATTTTATGCTACTTTCGATCATATAATCACCACAGTCTCCACCTTTCCATCTTCAAAACAGGGACTTATTATTTCGTGTGTCATTGCCTACTCGATTATTTGTAAATGTTTTCCGCTTCCGCTAATTTACATGATAATAAATATATGAATTATGGTATTTTGTGACAGTCCCGTTCGTCATTATGATACTGGGTATTATTCTTGTTGATCAATTGCGGATTAGCGAGAGGCATCTGGTTTAAATTTTTATAAATGCATGACTTTGTTAAAATTATCTATAAATTAAGGCATTTTAATGGTCTATTCTATCACATACTATTTAAAATCTTTTTTCAAAAATCTAATTACACGAAGATCTTTCAGTTCGAGGGTTTTTTCCGATTAAACTGTTTAACAAGCTTCAGATTTTTAAAAAATATCCACCATGAACTTTTTAACATATCTTTTAATATTTTTGAGTTACAGATGAGTTATGATATATATTCAGATTTTTATTAAAAATTTATTCTGTACAAATCAAGACAAACAAAAAATATTATGAGTAATAAATAAGGTGAACAGATGAATTTGTTTCGATTAACAAGGAAACGAATGATCATTTCTTTTTGAATAAATGCTAGAGAGTATTTGCACATAATTTATCCAATATTTTTAAACCATTATCTTAAATAGATATTTGAAAACGATAAAATTTTAAATATTTTGCGTGCGGCTTTAATTATAATTTAGAAGATTTCCTTAAATTTTTTATGGTTTCTTAAAAGACCAAATAAAAATGTTCAAATAATTTTGAAACTTACAATAAAATTTAAAATTATCCTTAAATTTTTTATGATTTCTTAGAAGACCAAATAAAAATTTTCCAATCATTTGAAACTTACAATAAACTTTAAAATTTACCAAATTGGTCTATAAAATTAGTGTTTTTATAAACTTGATATTTTTCAAAAATAAACACAGAAATTTGATAACTCAAAATTGGATTTTCTTCTTTTTGATGCATGATAAGTTTTCAATCACATTATATTTATTTTATTTTATTTAATAGGGCCTTTCACTTATCGCAATCAACTTTCCTTAAATATTACTTTCTTCCTGAAATCCAAATTCTTTGCTTATATTTACAATAACTCTTCTTTCTTTATAAAACCGTCGCTTCAATTCATAAAACTTGTAGTTATAAAACTGTTTCTGCTCGCAAAATTTGATGATTTTCCCTGCCTTTACATAGCTTTCTTCATTCAAAACCTTCTCAAGCAATCTATGGACCAAGAATTCGTCCTCCCAAACATTCCGATACTTCTTTAAAAATTCTTTAGATGTACAATTTTTTAGATCATTGTATTTAAGAATTCTTTTCATTACTATTATAGTTTCTTTATTTTCTTCGTTTTTAATCATGTAGTCATCTAGTATCGTAAAATTATTTGCCTTTAATCCATATGTATATATCTTTAGTAACTGTGCTTTTTCGAGATTAATTGATTTTTGTTTTTCTTTAATTTTATTGTTGTTAACTGATGTGAACATTTCTTTAGGGTGAAATTTGATCATTATCTAATTCTAAATTCTATTTTATTTTGGGTGAATTTAAAAAGTAAATTTCTAAATTTGTATTAATTAAAAATCTATAGAAAAGCTAAAAAAGCTTATAGAAGCTGCAGGATCTATATTCTATATCTGTGTAGAAATATTTACCATTCTCTTTTTAAACATTTAATTTATATCTAAAAAAAATTAATTCATTAATCTTACTTTTTTTAGGCTGTTTATTTATCAAAGATGATATTATGCCAGATTAAAATCATATTTAAACTTTAAATATTGATAATATTCTATTTTTCATAAGTTGGAATAAAAGCGTTAAGAAAAATATGACATATGCCATTTAAGACTGATATAAAGAGTGGTGTGAAACGCACATAAATTTATTTTCTGAAATGGAATTGTGTAATATATCAAGTATATGTCAACATGAATTGTTTTTATTTAGAACTGCCCAAGCGAGAAAATATATTTCGTTAAATATAATCTTGATCCTAAGTAAATAATATGGTTTTGAATTTATTGAATAAAAATAATTAATAAGTAGCTCATGTGTAAATTCCTATTATTTACAGTGAACTTAATTTATTATATTTAAAAAACGATTTATCAAATAATGCCACTTCAACACAAACCCAGAGGCGAATAGAAATATTTTACTACATATTTAAATGTAAAAACGAAAAAAAACCCAGATTTTATGCCTTTATCAAGCTTTTTGTGCTCAATCGTATTTCAATTAAAAAAATACATAATAAAAAGTGTTTTTATCAAAAGAACTACTTCAAATTTATAGAAATGGCTGCCATAAACTATCGATTGAAACCCAAATCTAAGATATAACCCTGAAATATATATTAATGCTTGAAAATTAATTTTTATTTTTAATAATTTTTTTGAGCTCAAAATAAATTTTTATTTCCTAGTTGGATAAATATAAAAAAAATTTATATGAATGCATAAATCTGTGAAAAGAGAAAAAAATAGACGTGGCCAAATTTGAAATAAAATCTCAGTTTTTAAAGGTTTTTATAGAAAATAACTTGAATTTATAATGTTTTTTTCTTTTAGAACATGTTTAATTTTAGATTTATAAATGCCCAAAAAATTTTTAGTTAACATATGCATTTTATATTTTAGTATTTATAAGGTTTTTAACTTTTGAATATTTTCGTTGTTCAGATTCCGTTGTATTTTTCATGAAAATACTAAATTAAAAAAAAATATATCAATGGTCGGATGAATTAGGCTTTTTTTTTTGAAAAATGTATGTTAGCTGGATTATTTAATTTTAGAAAAAAAAATTTTATGTATAATTAAAATAATTTAGGAAAGTATTTGATTACAGCTATTCAAATTTTATTACGCGAAATTTATGATTGCTCAAAGCTTTTTTCTGACTTATTATCTTTAAATTATACTTAAATAATTTTCTTCTTCAAGAATTATTGATTCAAGTCTCTTATCACAATCCAATTTTTTATGCGTATGCTTCAGTTTCAGTTGGAATTCACAACAGAATTATACCAACCTTTTTTTTCTATATTTTGACATGAAATATTTAAAACCAAAAATTTAATTTTCAAATATGTTTTAAGAAATTACCACATTAAATTCTTATTTGAAGGGAAAAGTATTTTTGTTATACGACTTATAAAACCACTAAGATAGATGAAAAACTAAATCTGATACTAAGTTGGGCGTTTATTATTTATATATAGATAAACACATTTTTTATATGTTGCATCACTATACGAAGCTAAAAAAGCGTCGAAAATACTCTATATGACTATGCGCACAAAAGCAGTCAAATTTTTACAGTTTTAGCAGTTATGAATATAAAATAAGCCGATCCCTTGTCAATTTTGACTATGTCAGAAATAATTTTGTTTTTACCCTTAAAAATAAGCTATAAAAAATCAAAGACAAGTGAATTTAAATTGATTTTTGATAATATACAAATAAAGAGTAAAAAATTTCGAAATGTAAGGCACAAAAATTATAATAAATCTAAAGGGGTGGAAATCAACTGTTCTTTATCATTATATGGTCTGAATATTCTGTATTATCAAATGGTGTATGTTAAAAATCTTGACTGGATAAAGTAAAGATTGAAATATACTCGAGCTATTCATGCAAAAGACTCCTTTATATTTAATACCATTTGTTTGCAAGGTTTATAGAAAGAGTATACGAAGAAGATTTTGCAGATTTTAATACTAAGAATCATGTGTAGTTGGGAGTAATTGCTTCTAAATCCAAAATAAGTTCGAGTAAATTGGGAAACTGAAAATATTATAAAGGAAATTTATTTGATGGACTATGTGTCTTTGGTATGACTGAATTATATTTAATAAGAGTTGAGGTTGGCTGTTATGATGACCGGACTAAAAAAACATCTACGATAAATTAGAGAGAGCTTGAATCAAAAGTACATTATATATTCTGATTATTAGAAAGGCTATAGCGATCTTAAAAAATAGTAACGGGGGCTCAAACAGTTTATTGGCCTTAAAAATTTAAAAATTACGAACCCTTAGTACATATTAACATAACACGAGAAACTTTGTCAAGAATTAAGATGCTTTTTCCTTTGCGTAGTGGAATAATATAAAAAATTGATTTGTATCAGTGAACTATACATGATTTTAAAACAAAGAGTCAAAGGTATACTTTAGTATATTATATTAAATGTTTAAATCGTTATAAATAGAAGGAAATGGCATAATATTTTTTTGCTTTAAAATTTATAATTGCCCTTTAAACCGTTTAAAATATCGCAACCGACGAATTTTTAAAAAAAATATAGATTAAAATGTTTTACTTTATACTTTAAATACAAAATATGTGTTTAAGTGATGTTATTTCGTATATATTTTACATAAAATATTCTTCTATACCCTGAAAACCCATGTATGTAATTTTCAATTATTTTTAGAAAAAATATCACAAAAATTTATGAATAAGTCACAGGAGGCTATTTTTTTATAAAAAGTCAGCATAATATTTTTGAATTTATAATTTTTTCTATGGTTATTGATGTATTTTTTTTATGAGTTTAGCAAAGTGATTCTAACATTATTGTTTTTGTTGCGTGAATTCATTTTGCTATTCAATTTTTATAATATGTTCCAATTTTATGACAATAACTGGTTGGGAATCTACTTTTATTATTTACGAAAACGCCATTATATTTTAATTGTCGATTTCACAGTATTTCGTGCACGGAATTTTGATTATAAAATAAATAATTTTTGATTTAGTATATCTATCCAACAATTTGATAGAATTAATTAAAATCCTTTTATATAAAAAAATTCAGTATAATCTTTTAAGAATATTAATAAATACAGGAATCTTGACAAGGGTGTCAAATTACCATATAAATCAATCCGTGAAAAAACATTTAAGTTCGATTTTTTTGTAAAAAAAGTATTGTTATATTTTCAAGTATAGAAATTCTCATAGAGCTGTGCTCAATAACTTCTACAATAGCTGTACTTTTTATTTTATATCTAGGGTTTAGGATGTATCAATCCAACAAAAAATTTTATCACTGTATATAAAAAAACGAAATTTTTTGGCGCGTAATATTAGCATCAATATACAAATAAAAATATTGAAACAAATTTTATTAAAATACATAAGGTATATCAATAAACGATTGGTGGTTATAAAACAAAGATCATAAATAAAAAGAGGTATAAAAATTAACTGTGCGCCAAATTTTTTTTTGTATTGTTAGAAATACCAGAAAATCGTAATATTAGGCATCAAAAATTTAAAAAAATTAAGATAACGCGATATTTATGTATTTTGTTTATACATATTAATAAAGTTAACATAATATGAACATAAGGTTGAAATACATTGCATTCCAAGTTTTTTGAATAGATTGAAACGTATGGGTTAATATTATATAAAAACTTAAAATTTAAAGGCTCACGTAATCTGAATTTTTTCATCAAAACTTTATATATCAATCTAATTCAAATCAAGACATATTCAAACTGTATGGTTATAAGTATGAAAATTTTCAAATTGTCTAATAATCATTATATATAAAAATATTTAGTGAAAAATAACATTCAAAAACAGAAAAACCATACTTTTTGATATTTAACTTAATTTTTAGGGGTATAAATATACGGAAATTAGCTTTAATTTTCATATAAATTTCAAAATTGAGTTCTTTTTTTATTTTAAGTTTAAAACGAAGAAACCTATTTTTTATATAAATTAGTAATCCTATTGATCATTTTTCAATTCAAATAGAAATTTAGGAATCCGAACTAGATATTTGAACATAATAAAATGTTTTTGTTAAAATTCTATTTTATTTTAGGACTAAAAACTGCGAGAGTATTATTTTAAGATAACCTTTCATCATAATACCATAGTCAATATTGGCCTTAAAATATAAGTATGAAGAGGTGAAAAACATTTATTATAATATAATTTAATGCAGTTTTATATCTTCATACCATATCAAATATTTATTGTAGATATAGATAAGTAGTAGTAGGATGGTATTTCAAGAAAAAAATAAAGATGGTTCATACAATCTTAATAATAATGTAATCATAAAAATTACATACTATATTTATTTTTATAACCGGTAATTTATATTTTTCGATGTTGATTTTTTTTTGTAGCTGAAATAATCCGAGTTTTTTATATTTTTAAAATAAAACTATACGTTTGTGGTGAATGCATTAAAGTTTTCTTTTGAACTTAAATATTTTGAATGTTAATTTTTTGAAAATATTACCATATGACCGTGGTTTATGTAATTATTGTGATTTTTAAAGATAAAAGTTTGCCTAAAATCGCTAGAATTAAATTAATATTTATTATAAAACATTTCATTTAAGCACAAGACTTTGCTATTTCCTAAGGAAATTAAAATGGTGCCATAAGAATTTGATTTTGTAAAAATTAGAATTGAGTTAATATCCAACCGTGAAAATGGTAAAGAAGAATGAAAAACCAAAATCAGCCAAAGAAGCAAAAAAAGAGATAGAAGACAAAACTTTCGGTATGAAAAACAAAAAGAAATCACGAGAAGTAAAGAAACAGATAGAGCGTATAAATACAACAACAGTTGTAGAGCGAAAGAAGAAGAAAGAGTTAGAAGAAGCCAATCGACCAGTCCTTGTACAACCAAAAGCGCCAATTGGAACAGATCCAAAAACAATTCCGTGTGTTTATTTTCTGAATAAGATGTGTGAAAAGGGAGATAAATGTAAATATGGGCACGAAAAGAAGGTTGTTATAATTGACAATGAAATAAAATCTGAAGAATCACATTCTAAACTCGTATGTAGATTTCTGATTGATGCAATTAATTCTGGACATTGTTTGAAAAGCTGGACGTGTCCTAATTTAAATTGTAAGGATATACATAAATTAAAAGAGGTTGGTGATGTTGAAATTAGTTTGGAGGAGTTTATAGAATTGACTAGACAAACCCTTGATGAAGACCTGACTCCATTGACTGAGGATACTTTTAATAAATGGAAGGAGCAGAAAAAAATTGAAGAAGAACTTCATAAAAAAAGGGTTAAAGCTTTGAAAGAAGGTTTGAGTGGTGCTGATTTATTTAAAGAAAGGCCTGATATTTTTATTGATGATGAAGAAGCCACTGATGTGGATTATAATGAACGTAATTATTCAGATGAAGAGGATGAAATCGTTAACAAGATGGGAAATCTCGAAATTAAGCAAGATAAATAAAACAATTTTTATAATAAATTATTAAAAATGAATTCACCGCTAAATACGTACAATTTATAACAAGCTTTATTGTACACCTATAAAAGAGCTTTACAAAGAAAGACATGTGTTTCTTCCCCTTGTCAAGTTTTGTGTATATCGAGAAAGGTGTCGTAAATTACATCCATTTACTGCAGTTCCTCAATATTTTCCACTAGAACCCTCATATTCAATAAAACATTCTATTTACAAGTATATTTGTAGTTTACGTGTCTCAAACTATTTATATTCCTTTTTTTGTTTGAATTATAAATTCTTAGGCTAATTGGTGAAGCCGAGTATAATAAGGATTTTCTTCACAAATTAATCCAATTATTACCTTTAGCTTAAATATCCCTTTAAATTTTTAACACTTTATATACAGTCCTTAGATCACATTAAAAACATATACACGAAACTCAGGCCCATTTTGATTTTTTATTTATGGGTTAAGTTTCTTCTTTTTATAAATTCCATCTACTGAGATGTAACAAGCCCATTAGAAATATTGCACAGCACCTTAATGCATCTTTTGGCGCCCTGTCCCGATCTATCTTCGTCCAATGCTCTTCTTATGTCAAATAAGATGAGTTTAAGTGTCTTGCGAAGTGTGAGAGCTTGCACGTATGCTTCTACTTTGTCCGGTATTTTTAACTCCTTAACATATTTTTTATAGAATTTTGTAGCCACTTCATCACTAGTCATTACATATGGTGTTATTTTTGTTTTACATTTGCATATTAAACCGAGTTCATTCCCCAAGATGTCATACTTCCTATATTCCTCATTCACAACTTCTGTTAAGTTGTCAAGGCTGGTCAAACCCATTTTAATCAAGGCAATGAAACACAGGCCCTCAGTATATATCTACAATAACATCATTTTCGATGTTCAAATTATTTTTTATTTATGTGTTAAGTTTTTTTTTATAAATTCCATCTACTGAGATATAGTCAGCCCATTGGGAATATTACACAACTCCTTGATAAATCTTTTGGCACATTACCATAATCTATCTTCATCAGCTGCTCTTATTCTCTTATATGAGATGTGTTCAAGTGTCTTGATTTTACATGTTTATTTATATTTATATAAGAATAACTTAATTTCCAGGAATTTTATTTCTAAAACTTTTAGATCTACCAAATATTATTTACCCGTGGTTTTACATGCCGGTTAACTACAAAATTCAAAAAAAAATATTTGATGATGTTCACTGTGATGACTTTTTAAAACTGTAAATCAGTTGGAAAGCAATTGTAAAAAAAATACTGTCCGTGACTATACTACAGAAATACATAACGTAATACTAAGGTGTATTCGCTTTATGCTATCAAGATAATATAATTTCAAAAAAATACGCAGACACACAGTAGTAGAATTAACGGAAAATGAATGCTCGGTTATCAAAGTAGATACGAGAATAAAAACCGATATAAAATTAAGAAATGATAATTCTGATATCTTTTATTAGAATAAAAAGAAAACCCCTATCATTCTCATAGAAATTTATGTGACTAACATATAAAAAAAACATATTTGAAGACAAAAAATTCAGAAAGTATGATCTGCTAGCATCCGAGCTGTCATTAATAAAAAATAGCAAGACAAAAATTATTTTATTTTTATAACTTGAGACGGTTTAGTAACACAATATCATAAAAGGTATCTGAAAGTACGCGAAGTAACTGACTAGATTGAGGCATATATACAAACCTTGGAATTGGGAAAAACCCACGAAATAATAAGTCTTGAACAGAGGAGTGTAATGAATAGGACAATAGAGAGGAGAAAATAGCCGGTAGTGTTTATACGCTGTGCGCACGAGAGATCAAGAAATATGTGCTTGAGAACTAAAACTATAACGAATAATTTAGAACAAAAATAAATAAATTTAATTTATTGATGTTAACTAATAAGTCTGGAAAGAAGAAGGTGACTTAGGATGATTGTAAATATGACGAAGTGGAAAGAAGTGTTAGACTAATTTATTATAAAGAGACGTACCGAAGTTTTTTTTAACAAGATTAAATAGCTAAAAATATAATGATAAATCAATGATCTGGTATATTAATGCAAAACGTTTTTGACCAGAGCGAAAACATTGCTTTACAGTGTTTCAATTTATTTACATATAAAAATAATCTAAAGTCATGAAAAGCCAGAATATTTTTTATTTTTAAGTATATTTAAAATTCAAGTTTATTTCTAATTTCATATAGGTATTTTTTTTATGTCATTGTATCATTTTAAAACTATTTATTCATCCATGTCTTCTTTAAGAAATTTTTAAATTCTAGCTTTACAAATTTAGAAAAAGGTATATAATGTAAAAACATAATAGTGTAAATAAATTTTTTTAAAACTTGTGTTTTGACATTTTTGAAATCATATTTTTCATTAATATTTAATATATAGTGCTAAATATCTTGAGTCTATCTTTATACGTTTAGAGTTAAGAAAATTCATGATAATTATACTTATAATAATATAAAATGTAAGTATTTGTTTAAGATTGTAAAATTAATATAGATAAAGGTTAAAAGCTATATGATATAATTATTGGACGTTTTAAACCAATTAAAACAGCACAAATCGTTTTTTCTAGGGGTATAATCTTTTATACAAATTACATAGATGGGCATGGATTATATGAGAAATGGAATAGAAATCCATCAAAAAACAACAAATTAAATTTCAAACTGATTTTATATTATATTTATTCTATAAATGTATGATTTCATCTCTGAAGCTAAATAATCGATGCACAGTCACAGATATAGAATTATATAATATAATTATTTTTCGACAAAAATAAAAATCATAGAAAGTAGATTTGAAATAATATACAGTATACGGTGAATATTAATGTGTTCGCTCTTTCATAGAAAATACAGGTAATTTCGTTGTAAATATTATAAAATTTGACTAATTTTAATGCCAAATAATAATAATGCGACTCAATAACAAAAAATTAAAGCAATCAGAAGCTTTATCGCACAGTTATACCATAAAAAATTGTTATTATTTAAGCTGGCTTACATTTCTAGTACAAAATTATAAAAGTTTGGTTTATTCTTATATTTTAAGCGCTAAAATCCGTTTTAAATAAATTTTAGCTTTAAGTCTCGATGTATTTTACAAATCACGATGTAATTTTACGAAGATTTAAATTTCAAAAAAATATTGCAATAAATACTTTTGAATTTTGGAATAATTGACAAAAATTGAAATCAACACCTGATAAGGCTCTTTATAGAATAAAAAAATGGAATAATTTAATATTTTATTCTAGATAAATAAATTAGAATATATCTTAGATTAAAAAGGATAATTAAATGCTTTTGAAAATTCTTGAAATTATATTTTTGCTTTATAACTGTTTGTTTGCAGAAAAAAACAAATTTTATGAACCATTCTCTAAAAATATCAGATCACATTCTTTTAAACTAAAAGCTTAGACTAAAAAAATTATATTTAAATTGAATAAACATATTTATTGACTATAAATATCCCATAAGTAAATAAGGAAATTTATTTAGAGATTATTTATTTTTCCGTGATTATGGTTGCATTTATTTTTATTCTCACAAAATTTGACTTTTTCTTATATTTCATGTACTATACAATTAGATTTTGTTTAAGTGTAAGAAAATATTTGTCATAAATATTAAAAAAAAATAGAAACATGATCGATAATGATTATAATTAGAAACTTATTTATAATTATAACATATGCTAAAAATTTTTGATTATTGCTTAAGATATTTATTATATTTATATAAAAAACGTACATCTAAAAGAAAACAAATAAATTTTTTAAAATAAAATAAAGAAACTTAATATTAGGTGTTGTAAACAAAACTAGAATTTATTTATTATTTTTAATAAAAAATGGCTCTAGAAATAATTTTATGCTATAATAAAATTATTTTAACATTGATTTAAGCGCATTTATATATTTTTTTTGCTGTATAAACAACTTTTAAAATGATATTTTCCCCTCAAAGATATATTATATCATATTTTTCTTTAAAGTAAAGATTTAGAAGAGCCTAGGGTTAAAAAATTTTCAATATTTTTCATTATTTTCGATCAAACATTTTTAAAAATAAAATTTATTTGAATAAAATCTAGTAATAATACACTGATTTTCATGCATTTTAAGATCCAATCTCATAACTTCAGAATACTACGATCTTCTTGTATATTAATGCAGATTAATTACAAGCAATCACAGCTTTAGATTTGGAATTTTAAAAACAAAAAAATGCAGAGTACGCAAGCGTTTTTATAAAAAAAATAAATGTCGTATGAATATTTAATCATAAGACCCCGCAAAAAGACGACTTGCACTAATATAATGATAGTGCCAAAAAGTTAATGAAAATGGAAAAAATACATTCAAGCATATCCATATAACTAAAATATATCAAATTGTAAATTTAATGCGATATGAATATTAAAATGATTTCAAATATATGTTTTTCTATTTTTTCGCATAATTTTTTGTCTTTATCAGATGTAAATTTTAGATTTATTTAACTAGTAGATACAAAATATGATAGGTATAACAGAATCCATAACATATGTTTTCTTAAAAAAAGTTAATGATTGTTTTTGAAAAGAACTAGATAAATTTTCAGCTGAATATGGAAAAAATGTTATAAGTACTTTCAAAAAATTTTTTAAAGTATATTTTTATAGGTAATTAATATTTGAAAGCTTTATGTTTATTGATTTTGGTGTTGTCATATCTAGATGAATTTTTCTGGCATAAATAAAATACTTTCCTAATAAGTGAATATTGTCAAGTGGTTTTTAGCATCTTAGAATACATATAGAAAAAATAAGATGTTTTTCAGTAGCAAATAATTATGCTCAAACTATATTTTTTTTAAATCCCCCTTTAATCCATTTAGTATAAAGCGAGTTAGTATAATTTTGCTGAATTTTTTAATACAATAAATTAAAAGATGCAAATCCAAATATTCTACTATTGTAAAGCTAGTCAATACAATGCTGGCCTAACTCCATAGTACAACTTTTTAAAAATTACAATGCAAATATTTTGCTTTTGTAGCACGTTCTATATAATACTAGCTGAACCCTATGATATAGTACTAATTAAGATGAAAAACTAAATATTTAATACATTATTACGCAAGATCATATAATTTTGTTAAACTGTACAATATAATTTTTTTTAAATATACCCATAAAAATATTTTGCTTTTATGATGTGGGTTAATAAAATGTATGCTAGACTGTAAGATACATTATTTTAAAGGTAACGACCCAAATACCTTACCAATTATAAGACATATACTGCTAGAGACTTTCAAATAAGCAATTGTAACCATAGTATTATCACCTTTAATTTTTCATAAATATCCATAAAAAAATTACCCATTCAGTTATTTAAAAGAAATATATTTTTGCGTTTTAGGGAAGCACATTGATTGAGTATTTATAAATATTTTTTATTTTCAGTTATAAAAGGGTTTTTTTAGAAATAGAAAAATGATATTTCAAAAGTTTAAAAAGATACAGTTCAAAATATATATTTGTTGTATTCTTTTAAATGAAAATCGAGGGTATGTGGTTTTTTCTGTTTTAAAAACATATAAGATTAGATATATTTTGATAGAAGAATGTAAAATCAATATTATATTCCATAACCAAATAAAACATTTTATTTGTGAAGCGGAAAAATTAATTGAGCAGAAATCTTTTCTATCCCTTATAAAATCTTGATTGGAAAAAAGAAGTGATTGGATATATATTACAAACTTTTATCATTAGTTTTAAAAAATATTCTCAAATTCGTGTAAAATTCCAATTCATTGAAAAAAGAGCCTTTATTCTTTATAAAATTTATTGATATCATTTTCATCATAATTTTATTTGTCTCTATTACATTTATACGTTAAAGGCAGTATTATATCGATAGAAATATACATCACTGGATAAATTATAAAGCTAATTTATACATTTTACCATAATGATGATCTGTAGAACAAAATAAAAACCACAATTTTCATAATTATGTATAATCATTTGCAAAACAAAAATTTATTATCTCATATAAGACAATACCTAAACGAATGAAATCAAATCAGTTTCACAACCGATCTATCAAATTAAACCGGATGAATTTTATTCTTAGTAATCTAATGACAAGATCGAAGATGTTAAAGTTAAAGATCCAATATTCACTAATATTTTACTTTTTAAACTGCAAATTTGCGAATATGGAAGGTGATATTGAACAATTAAATACGCTTGACACATTTGAAATACTTGATGATGACTCCTCATTTGCAACCATACCGAGTTCATATCCAAGAAGACATCCCTTCACACACATGGAACATCGATTGAGAAATTCACCACATGATCATGGAAATCATCGTCGTGTAAATACATACTCGGAGAGCCATCCACACAAGCGTCATCATCGTGATTCAATGATGACAGGGCACTCCCATGGGCATAAATCCGATATGCCAGTTCATCGTCCGCATAAAAAAGATGCATACGGTCACCATATATTTCATAAACACTATACGGGGGCTTTAAATGTTAGTCCATCTCCTGATGTATATGCGCCGTATCAGACATACCATTATCCGGGATTTCCATTTAAATCCGACCAAGACAGTAGTACAAGCGAAACATGTGAATTGTCTGTCGAAAATGAGAATTATACAAACGGACCAGCATTTCAATTTCATTAGTTTTTTAAAAAAAATTTATAGTCAGAAATCAGAATTATTGTTAATAAAAAATCTAGATTTATTTTTCTCCTCTTTTATAAATAATGTCTAATCAGGGAAATATCAAAAATAAATTATGCCTAAAATAAAATTTTCATATACTAATGTAAATTCAAAACAATAATCAGGGGTGATAAAATCGGAAAAACTTAAAACAAAAAAATTTTCTTACCGAACAGAAATCTATATACTAAAAAATTGATAATATATATTTCAATGTCCATTATAAATATCATTTTTTTTGTCTGTCAAAGATGTGCTTTAATCTATGACACCATAAAAGCCATCAAGAAATCACAACAATATTTCAGATGTCTCTTTATTTTTGATGATAAATTGATCATTCACATAGGCTAATTTTATTGAATGTATCTTAAAATTGTAAAAAGGCAAATTAAAATTTATTTCATGCTATTATGCTATAGACACTTCTGAATAGTAGAAGTATGTAATTTAGAGGCATAGAAAAAGGTGCTTGGAGATATTTTAATTTTTTTTTGGAAAAAAGTCAGATTAAAGGTTTTTAAACTTCTTATTTATGCATTAAAAGCTTTTAATTTTATTAAACGTATAATCCCATCATTTCAAAACTATTCATAATAAAGTATATGGATAATTAAGACTATGCATATCTGTTTATCGAACAAAGGTATCTAATTTTTGCATATATCATTTTTCTCTCGATATTTTATTATTAATTATAAAAACAAAAGATATATTAAGTTATACCAAAAAAAGAAAATATTTATAAAGGTTTATATAAAGAAATGAATTTTAGTGATATACTTTAAGAAAATAGCAAAATCAGAATAAAAAATTATGCGTTTTTCAATATTACCATATGAGCTTTTATTTGTACTTTTAAAACCAAAGGGCCTAAAAAACAAAGGAGCTTTGAAATATATAAACAAATTATTTTTATATTGCGAACAAAAAATTTGAAAGGATGAAAAAGTAGCATTTAAGGCATTTATAAAATTTTATTATGATAAATCAAGAAGTCTTTATGGCTAAATGTGTGTTTGTTTTATGTTCTCGAATAAAAACGTAATTTATTTAAAAGAATATGATTTTATTCATAAAAGACATACGAAACTTTATAAAACGCATTCATTTTCTATAAAGAGTAAGATGGAGCAACAAAAAATTTATAAAACTTATAAGAGACCACAATAATGCAGTAAAAACAGTTTTTTCATATTACATATGTTAAAAAAACTTATAATATATGAGTTTATTTCATACTTGATGTGTATTTCTTTCTAGTATGAAACCTATTTTTCAAATGAGCAGACTTATTTTTTCATATATGTATATATTCCTATAATTCGAATAGAACACACAATAACAACAAAGCATCAACTGGATTTTTTTTACAGATTATAAAACATCAATGTAAATTTTATGTGTTGCAGAGTTTTATGAAAAATCATGTCTTTATTATCACTTGGTATATTTTATAGATTTAAACATCGAATAAAATATTTGATGTATTATCTGGGAAAGCTTTCTGCAAAATTCATCTATATTATTTATAATTAGGCTATAAATAAACATAATATAAATAATTTGAATAGAAAAGGAGGACGGTATTTTTTTCTATTATATTATAGGTTAATTATTGCCTTTATTCCACATTAAATGTTATTTTGGCTTTTATAATCCAAGTAAAAAAAATTTAAAGGTCAATGTTATTTTACATTTAAATAACCATAAAATCAGAAACTTTCTGAATATAAGTTACAAATCAGAGAAAAAGAAGCAAAAAAAATCACATCATTTTCCGTCAAATTATTTAATTATACATATTCAAACCTATTCTATGAAATTAAAGCGTGAAATAAATATTTTTTTTCCAAAATAAAAATATAGATAAGCTTTATCATGCATATTATATAAAAACTAACATACACATGAAGCAAGATATATTATATTTGCAATAGTATATGGGTTAAATTTATATTTATAGCATGGATTTTCACTTTTTTCAATTTAAATAATTTATTTTGCTTAGACGGAAAATCAGGTTTAAATACCCCTTTACAAAGTTTACATATAAATATGCAATTATTTACCAGTGTTTTTTTATTTTGGAGAAAATATAAAACAAATTCATAGTTCTAAAAGAATCGATTTAAAATTGGTAAATGTGTTGAAAATTGCAATTACTTGTAATTTAGAAAATAATCATTATTATAATTCAATTGCATATTTTTAAGTAAATTAAAGCATTATAAACTATGATAGTAACGGAATAAATGTAAAATCCCTAATATTAAAATTGTGAAAACAATGCAAAAAAATTATAAAATACAATTATCAAGGAATTACAGCAATTTATTATTATAGGATTAATATATATTTTAAATGATGTATGAGCAAATAATATTTTACAATTAGATGTATTTTAGTGATTAAATGTTATTAGAAGAATTATCACATAAATTTTTTTTAAAGTATATATGAAAATTATATTAAAAATTTAAAAATAAATTACCGGATAAAATAATAGCGATTTTAAGCATTTTAGATCTAATTTATATTGAAATCGATATAGATGCTTTAAGATTATTGGCTTGAACCATAAATTTTATCGCCCCAGACATTCCAGCTTGTTTTTATAGAATCTGAAATTTTTAAGAATACCAATAGAAACTTTTAGTGAATTTTTAGACGTGTCACAGGCATAAAAATTATAATGAAAACAAGAATAAGGCGGGAAATATAATCTTTTTATTAAATTTTTTTTTTACTGAAGTTCCATATCTACAATATGTATCACGTAAAGTCAATGGATTCAATCAAATATGGAATCAATTATGAATATACATAATACCTTCCATAGATATAGCTTTTATTAAAACAATAGAATACATATAAGAGTTATTTAAGCTTTAAAATTGGATTTTTCAAACCTTGTTACAAAAATACCACATAAAAAAGTGAATGAAAAATAAAAACAAATGTTACTCTCTAAAAAAAAGAAGAATCTAATGCATTTTCATTAATAAAATAACACCCTATAATTTCTTTTTGGTATCGATTAAAGAACTATATAATAAATTTATTATCCACTAACTCCTAGCGCTGCATTATTAAGATTAAAGACTAGCTTAAAAATATGATTGAATTTTATTCCGTAAGCGCATCTTATCTATTCAAATGGTTTTATGATCTTTCCGTGAATTCTCGTCTATACTTCCAATTTATTTTGTAAATTTTTGGTTTAAGGAATTTTTTCTGTTCAAGCCTTGAAGTTACGGTTCGATTCGGTTTAAATTAATTTTTTGGATACTTTTTGTGATATATAATCACAATTTCTTATCATTTTTGAAGTAATGTTATGACGGAAAAAAATATATTTTCTTGCTAGATGAACTCCATGAACATAGGTTTAAAATATTTACAGAAACAAATGGAAATTAAATAATATTTCAAATAGAATAAACACTGTTGAAAAATAAAATAAATAGGTTTTTTAATATATAAAAAAAATATAACCAAAAACAACCAAAAATTTTAAATGTGATGATTAGTTTTGTATTAGTAAAAAATGGGTAATAATATAGCACAAATTTTATTCACACATCCATTCCAGTATAAACATTAAGGACATTCAAATCACATAGAAATTACGATTTGGTTATAATATGCGCCACAACAACAGCAAAATATATTTCTACTATTAAAATTCATATTTGACTCTTTTTTCAAGATTTCAAAATTTACTTTAATAGAATATTCCTAAAATCAGCCCTCAAATTTTTTAGCTTCATGTAATAATAGCCATTCCAAGCTAACTAGATCTTTAAAATATAAAATTATATTAATATATAGAATTTTAGAATGTTTTATATGCAAAATAAATTAAATAATATGTTATTGATGATTTTGAAAAACGAAAATCGCTATATAAGTAGAAAAAAACACATTAAAAATAATAAAGACATTATGATACAGAAAAATTAACCTTCTAGCAATATTTATCTCTATTTTTACGAAAAAAACACCGGCTCGATAATAATCAATATCATAAAAACAATACAATTGATAAGTTCATTTCTAAAGGAAAAAAAATATTAGATCAAATAAAATATGTGTTTCCATTACTTAGATAGACTTCAATTGCTTTTCATAGTAGTTATGTTTATCTTAAAACTTCGATAATTTCTTTTCTTTATAAATTACTTAGGGAATAATTTGAATTTTATGATTTTATTGCGTAAGTAAAATTTTTGATAATTCTGCTGAAAATATTGTAAATAGACCATTCTATGAAGAATAAAAAAATTTAGCTGATAGTTATCAACAATAAGACTGCACAGAAAAAATATTTTTTTAACAGTAAATATCTCTATTATCGAATATTAAATACAAAAAAATATATTCAAAATCATAAAAATAGATAAAAATGTACGTCTGCTACATTTCTATGTCATTTTATCAATATAACGTTATATTGTGGATTTAAAAATACATAGCTTATATTCTAATTTGGGTTTATCATTTTTGTGTTTTTATCATTAATAGCGTTGATTTTCTTGATAAAATAATTTACTTTACTGATAATATGTTACAATGGGTAGCAAAAAAGTTTTAATTGTTTATAATGAGATACAATATCTATAATTTTTTAAAATAATATAATAAAAATTATGGTTTTGAAAAAGCAGAAATCAATTAGTTTTTGGCGTATGTATTAAAAATTAGCGAGCTCATGAAAACAAACAAAAATTGACAGAGTTCACAAAATAATAGGGTAGAGTTTCAAAAGCAAAGAAATCATCAATTACTAATGATAAAATATGCAGTGTTTTAGGATATGTAAAAAAACAAGTTGCACAATTAGGTAGCTGAAAAATTCAAACAGGGATTACAATTATTACATAAATAATTATTAGCAAAAATTATCATTTTATCATTATAATTGTAATTATTTCTATGAAAAATTATTATATTTTACTAGTATAAAATTTGTAAAACAGGTCCTGTCATGCATTATTGTTTAATTATCTTTCTATATCATATACGGAAAAAACATCACAAATTAAAAAGTATATTCTTTTTTTAATAAATAGAATACGGCTAGCCAATTATCGTAATGTAATGATCTAAATTATTATTTCAAGCCCTGTACCTTCTAAGAAAAAAACTATATAATGAAGCATATTTTTGTATATTGTGCATAAATTTTTATCAATTTTTGAATTTTTCTAAATCTATCTAGTATAAAAAGTTTATAATCAAGAGAATAACACCTTTGATTGCGCCAATCGGGTCAGCACTACGAGGAAACATCCCATCTTATCCACACAACCCTTTATATCCTGCACTTGCATTCTGCAATCGATGAAACTTTTTTCTGCGCTATTATCAATTTATTTTGTAGTGAAAAAATTACATAAACTGAATGTCGGCCATATAGTGTTTGTTGTATCTCTTGCAGCAGATGTAATTAATTGCTAGTTTGGTCTTTTATAAATGCATAAATGCGATGAGTTCTATTGCCTTATATTATTTGAATTTGGATGCAAGTCGAATATTTATACTTCTTACATATCGCACATTAAAATCTAAATAAATTTTTTTTTAAGACAGATTATATTTTCACGTCTATTTTAGACACTATTAACCCCAAAAACATATTTAAAATGAAATAAAAATCGATTGAATGCTATTAACGGCATTTACAAAAAAAAGGAGACAACAAAAAATCCATAAAATAACAAATTAGAATGTAATACTCATATTTAAAGTGTCACATAAATAGATTATCTTTAGAATTATATCCTTTTTTTCTTATTTCCCTTCTAGGTGTAATTTATCAGCTTTTTTAGCACATGGGTCATTTTTTTTTTGTAATTAAAGTTTATACATAGCTTCAAAATGGATATATATGAGACAAAATTTAAATCTTCAGTTAAATAGCTTATTAAAAATGTGAACTCTTACGAAAAACACAATATAAATTTCAGCATTAGATTCGCAATTAAATATACATTAGATGTTTATGATATCTACTGGTCATTTTTAAGCGCTAATTTTTATATTTTTAAATTTCATTGATTTATGGGGGTTTTGTATTATTAACAAAGACATATCTTCCATGTATATAATTTCAAAGTAAAATCACTATAAACAATATTTAAAATTCTTGTTAAGAAGAAAGATAAATATCTTTATGATATGATATTATATTGTATAGTATTTTTTTTTAAATCTGTACTAGATTTAAAAGAGTAATATTTTACTAGCAAAAAAGATTATAAAGATGTTTATAGTATAATTTTATGCAAAAGCATTATAAAACCATAGCGATTTCAAGAATCTAATCACAATATTAAATGATGTAATATTACACGAAAAAAAAGATTTTTACATGAAAAGACAATTTTAAACCTGTACAAAATTTTTAGATTAGTTCAGATGCAATTTCAAACAATATTTATTTTCACATACCTATCCTAATTTGCTATTTATTAAATTCATCCAATAAAATTCAATACTGTAACTTTTTATTGCACTTAGATACTTGAACAAATATTTAATTAATCTTTTGTTCGGATAGTCACCTAAACTTATATTATAAACGCAAGAAAAAAGCACAATTTTCACAAATCGTCTAAATAAATCACAAATATATGTTATTTAAATTTCACAAAGAAATCATGGCTTAGTTTTATCTTATTTATATTAAAAGAAACTAAATTTTATATGGCTATTATATTGTGCATACTATATATTTTTTCAGATCATAGTGATCCTCTATATATCATACGCTTTTCAAGATTATTGATTCGAAAGTCTTGTGCAATCTTATTGTTTAAGCATAATTTATTTAATCCCATAATCATTTGAGTGAGATGGAAGTTAGGTTAGAATATTATTTATGGGCAATTAGAGCAATAAGTTAAAATTGTAAAATTCCTAATCCAGAGTTTGGTATAAAAAATAAAAAATGAAATTTTTTTTTAATTGATAAAATATTAAATTATATTCTTCCACGCTTAATTTTTTAATTACTTAAATAATATTTTGATCGTTTTGATAAAGAACCGATAAGAAACTCTTATCTTTTAAGTTCCAAATATGTTCAAATTAAATATTGTGTCAAAATATCTCAAAAATCGATCAACACTTTTTTTTATGCTCAAGCCGAATAACATTCACTGCGTGTGTATTTCAAAAAATGCATTTTTTGATTTCAGATTAATTTTATTTCATTGGTTAGATCAATTTACGTGTCATTTTACACATCCCAATTACAAATTAAAACAATCAAAATATTTGTTTCCGAAATGTTTTATTGTTTAGAACAAGTTAAACATTACATTTAGTTTGATTCGGCGCGTTTAAGTAAAAACTAGTGAGTCATTACAATATTTCATCATACTGATTCAAAAAACATTTACAGAATCATAGAGAGAGATAAAAACTGACCAATGATCTAAAAAAGATCCCCTTTATGAAACATTTTAGAATAAACCAATACTAAACACCCCAAAACAGGATATTAATATTTTTACATTCATCCCTCAAGATACAGAAATAATGACTACAAACCACGATATCTGGCAGAAACGAGAAGGCGCGATAAGAAAAACAATTATTGAAATGATAAAAACAAAACGAGAAGAGCATTTAGGTGTACTTTTACATCGCAGGCTTTTTGAAACGAACCGTGAGGCAGTTTTCAATTCATCAACCACGTTGAAAAGAAATACAGACAGGCGAAGAAAGAGACAAATAGAAAATACGATGCTTTGTGAAGAAGATATCAACGAAGACTTGTTTGCCATATTTGGAGATAAGTATCTAAGCAATAAAAATAATGAAGGATCTAATAAGAAGCAAAATAGAGAAGGAAGAAAAAGATTGTGCAGTAGAAAAAGTGATGAAGGTAATTTTACACTTAATCGAAATGTAGATGAATCGGAGGAAAATGTTTTTATACTTCCAGAATCGGAAAATCGTATTGAAGAAAATAATAATGGTGTTGATGACAGAAATAGTAAATTTAAAATTGATGTAAAGCTTAGGAACCCAGATAAAAGTGAGTATTCGGTTACTGTGAATCAAGGTACTCTTAAAATTAATGATAATGAATTTAAAAAAGGAGAGAAAGTCAAAGTAAATCTTTTTAAAGAAACTTATGTTGGTGAGATTTGTGGGATGAATTATAATGAGGTTATTGTAAAAACTAAAATTGATAAGATGAAAATCCAAACTTCTAGTCTTAGAATAGGAAACGCGTTAATGTCTAAAATTACACAATAAGAATCTATTATACATTAAAAATTGGTATAATATGTAATACATTTTATGTTTTTCGCTTTAAAAAGTCCCATAAATTACCTTCTTTTTTTTAGGTTAATTATGGTATTATGATTTTACATTTCTCTTTCAAGAGCCCAATATATTTTAAATCAATTTAGTTCTAGGGCCAATTAAATTTATATATCTAATTTTAAATGAAAATGGCCAGAATCCAATTTTTACTTATAATCTTAATTTAAAAATACACATGCGAACCACAAGTATCCAATGCGTAAAATGATCGGGATGTGATTTTCAACTGATCATTTTTTATATTATTATCAACTTATACACCCATTAAAAATTTATATCTAGCCATTCAATAAATTAACAATATTGTATTATAAATTTTATAATATTTATTTGAGCTACCTACCTTGGGATTGGGAAAAACACTTGAATTAATAGGTCTCGAAAAGGAGAGGCATTATAGAAGACTTCGGCGAGGAGATGAAAGCCGAAATTATAAATACGCTGTGTGTACGAAAATCATGCAAGCTGTGCTTGAGAATAAAAACTAAAATCATAACTATAAATTTAGTCTCAATAATTGATGTGAGAAACTAAAATTTATTTATTCATCTGAGGACAATAAATCAATATTTTTCAGGCTCTATTTACCCAAATCTTGATCGAAATTCTTTTTCTAAGTTTCTTCAAATTGATATAAAAAATTGCCATATTTACGATAAATTTGATTTTTATGAATATTCGAATTTTTGAGTTAGTTGACATCTAGTATTTTTTAAATCGAATGAAATAATGAAAAATTATGAAATATTGTAAAATTAAACATTTAATTAGTCTAAACCATTTGAACATAGTTATATAAAAAAGATTGAAAATATTTTATGTATGATATATAGTTCAAATAAACATTTTCTCGGCTTCCACCATTAACCATAAGTATATAAAAACAATTGAAATATTATACATATTACATGTATAAATAAGCATTTGCTTAGTTTCAATATTTTGAGTATAGTAATAAAAAAGATTGAAATGCTATACATCTTTTAGATATTACAAATAAACATTTTCTCAACTTCAACCATTAATCATAAGCATATAAAAAACATTTAAAATACTATAAATATTAAAGGAGTGTCTTATATGGCAGTTTCAGGTACTAAAATAAATATAATATTAATTTCAAAAATAAATGATAATTTAGTTCTAACATGTGTTGTTCAAAAAAATATATAATATAGGCTTATAACAATATAAAATCTTAATTTCAAGTATTTTATTCATGAAACAAGATATTGATGAATAAATTCCTTTTTGTGATATTTTAAGCTTAAATATATTTTAAGATTATTGAAATTTTTCGCAGCTCTTTACCTTGAAACTTTTCGTTGTTGTTTAATCAGTTATATATTTTAATTAATTACATTTTGATCTTTAACTTAAAAAGAATTTTTGCAGGAAGTATTTATTTCAGGTATGGTTTTTGGCATTAATTATAGTGATTAAAATGACAACAATTATGAAAGAGGGCGTATGTTGTATCTGATCAAGAACAAAACCTCCAGAGATATTAAAAAATATATCATTATAACACATTTGGTAAATCCTAAAATATTTTAAATATAGACTACCATAAAAATTTAAATATATTAAGATCAAAGAAATTTCAAGCTAGGTAGGTGCCAAATATTTTCGTTATTTTTCCAGAAAGTTACAACCGGATATGATCATAATAATTACATATTTCTTCAAATATAAAATTAATTTTTTAGAATATATTTCCTTCACTCAGAAATTTAGTCCGCAAGGAAGTTTGGGCTTGTAAATCACAGCTGCGCAAAATCAACAAAAACAAAAGTGATAAATATTCGTTGAATCACAAAAATAAAAACAACAGCATCTATAAAAAATGAAAGAAAAACAATATTTTAAACTTAGTTTTTCTATAAAGAAAATAAGTAAATTGGTATTTATGAGGATGATCTAGTAACAAAATGCCGTAATTCCTATATATAAGTTCTAGGAATGCCAACAGAAGCAGAAAAATAAGCACAAACAATTGAATTAAGATCAATACTTGTATTAATAAGTCTTTAAAGAAGAATATGCATAAATTAATGTCGTAAATATGATGATGAGGCAGAAGGAAAAATTTCAAATATGTTTTATAGAGCAATCAAACACTTATTTGATCAAATTCAAAGAGCCAAAGAATATAAATACAAGACAAACAAATGTCTATAAGAATAATATTGATGCGACACGAAATACCATGAATTGTGTAATAAGAAATTACGAGTACCAGCAGAAGCGTACGCTCAAACAATAAGATTCAGGAATACACTTGAAATAATTTGTATTGAAAGATTAAGGTTACTCGAAGAAGATTTTAAAGAGGATAGGGCTGAAAGAATCTCTAAAAAAGTCTGTTTTGTTGAGAAATCTAAAATTTTGATTGAACAAATGTAAAAAGCTAAAAATAAAATTTACCCATAAATCATTTTCTTGTGTATTTAAGTAACCCAAAATTAATATAGCAGGAAAGAAATAGTAAATCTATAATAATGATACGCCGAAACTATAGAGTAATGATCATTAAATTTAATATGTGCCAAAAAAACAAAATAAATCATTTTTTCATTTCTTATAACACAAACTTTATTGAATAAAACGATAGATCATTCTATACACTTCGTTATTAAGGTCAAAACCATCATTTATAATAATAATCATTCTTTTTTATTATGTCCCTGCTATTATTTTTCAAAGTTCAAATTATATCGAATTCGTTATACACCTGAAGAATCTGAGCAAATGCAATAAATAGTTATTCTTTATCAGAATAGACCCCTATCTATCATCAGAATCGACGATGTGTTTTTTATTCGGTAAAATCGTTCGATCGGTCTGGTGATACAAATTCGATAAAAAAAATAGAAGATGTAACACTATTTCGGAATAATTTATTCAGGATTAATTTATCAGATAGACTATATTTCTCGTAAAAAGGAAAATTGTTCTTATTGGACCACAAAACAAAAAATACATTTTTTAATTATATTCTACACCAGAACAAGGGTAAATATAATTAGAATACAATTGGAAAATAAATTTCAAAAATCAAAGAAAACCATACTAAGATCTTCTAAAAACCGCGTAATTGCCTAAATATCATGATCTAAACACTACGATCATATATTTTACTATTTTCTATACATAATATTTTATTTTTTTATATTTTATATAACTAACCTTGGTACTAGCAAAATTATCTTTAAGTGAAATTTCTGTAAAACGAAGGAAGATGAAGCAAACTATATAACAACACCACATCATAGTTTTGATGCAAACTGTTAATTGATGTATAATACATTTATGAAATTCCCAAAATATTTTATTTGATTTCTTGATCTCTTAACTCAGTAAATTTTACGAAAGCTCAATTTTTATGCAGAAAAACAAAAAATACAAAAATTTTCAACAATATAAACAAGTCGCGGAATACTTCATTATTTATTCAATAAAATTACAACTTTCAATTTATGCTTGTGATAAAACAATCTCAATATTTAATTATCATGAATAACAAATAATCCACTGCAGAAATGAAGCTGTGCGATAGTGCAAAGAAATTAGAAAAGTTCGCTATATATTTTAAAATTTATTTTGAGAATTTATTTTATAAGTAATGATTTGGTTATATATAGGGTTTTTATGAAATATTTTTGCTAATATGGTTTACATTTTTATAAAATTTTTAATAATAAAAGGGGCTAAAATCCAATTGGTAAGTTTATATCATATTTAATAGATAAATTTACCATTTAGATCAAATAGATAGCCATAGGTCTAATTTATAATAGATACATATATAATTATAAGAAAAACAATGCCTAAAAATCGTTTGGAGAAATTTAAACCCTAATTGCTGTAATTCAAAACTAGAAATTTGTTTTAAAATAGCTAGCTATACATGTTTTAAAATAACGTCTATAAAAAAAGAAGATCACCAAAAATAACGATAATTAACCTTGCAACAGAAGAAGGATTTTCTAAAATTATTTCATTAGTTCAAACATTAATTTAATCGCCTAAAGCAAAATACATATACAGTATAAAAATTTTTCTTCGTTTTTTGTTGAGACGGAAAATTAAATGTACATTTTTATGCGGAAATGCACAGCTGAAATCAAATTCCCGGCAACCAAAGAAATTTATACGGTTTTAGCACCTAATTATACAAACTTTTATTGACGTTTTAAAATTGATTATAATGTATGAATTTATATTGTTTCAAGAGAACAATTTTCGAATAAAGCCTAATATTTCCCCAAGGAGAATATTAAACTCGTTTCCTAACAATAATTAAAAAGATTTAAATTTTTGGGTTAATGATGGTATCGTAATTTTTAATTCTTATTAAATCAAAATTTGATGGACTTCCTGTGCATACATCATATTTACACTCTTGGAATTATCCCTTCTCCTACATTCTTTGCGATACCTCTCCTCTTTTCAAGTATAAATATCAATGGTTTTCCTCAATCCTATAGTTTAAATACATGCCTCGATTTGGTTTGTGACTTCGAATTCTTTCCCATAATTTTTATGATGATATTGTGTTTCAGACCAACCATGTTACGACATGCGGTATAATCTTTGGATATTAGGTTATATAATATAAGATAACGGCTAAATAATTCAAACATTGCATAATAAAAGTTATATCATTAATTAAACGTAGAAATATATAATGTTGAAACCATTGAATAATTAAACTATCATATTAAAAACATTGAATATTTAAAATATTGGCGAAAAATATTTTTTAATTATGGGTTAAGTTTCTTCTTTTTATAAATTCTATCACTGAGATGTAGACATCTCATTATGAATATTTCACAACTTCTCAATCTATTTTTTTTTCTTATCCAGATATATATTCGTCAACAGCTTTTAATCTATCAAATGATATGGGTTCAAGTCCCTTGCGAATTGTGAGAGATTGTATTTATTCTTCAATTTCATCTGAGATTTTTAAATCATCAAATCAAAAAATAAATACATGATATTTTATAAATAAGTAATTTTCAAAATTCATTGATAAATTAATGAATAATCACATATTCTAATAAAGTTCATTATTATATTAAATTCTAAATGGCGCTCAAGTAATTAAGACAATATTGAAGTATAAGCAAAACATCACAATGAACTGATTCATTTATAAATTCCTATACCCTTACTTTTTTTTAATCGAGCTTTAATTCTTTGTTTAATGATTCGTCATTCTGTGTATTAATTCCTGTTAGACCATTTGCAAACATGTATTCGTGACATACAGTGCCGAGAGTATAATTTAAGCTTTTCAAGTTACGATATACCCCAATGCACATCTATATGGATATACTACCTAGCATAACTTGGACACATATAATAGGAGCTATGGCGGAAGCTTTTTTTTTGTTATAAACGATAACTTCAGAACACCTAGTAACATGCCTTCACGTTTCTAAAATAATAAAGAATCAGTTTTATTTGCAGGTAAACTTCCTCGAACCATTTCGGACTTATAATTAAGCATGGTTTCATCGACTTAGGCTATTGATCCAAACTCTATTAATTTATTTTTATAAAAGTTTTATTTGTAATTTTTTTGATGTGAGGATTGGTTAATTTTAATATTATATTTTTACTGATCGGAATAGATGCATTGATAGAGTAACGAGGTTGTCGAATAGCTAATAAATCAACACCCTTGAAGTATATTTAAAACTTATAGAAATGCCTTCAAGAAATGAACATATACTAATTGGTACATATTTCTTTCATTTAGTGGAAGTTCCCGTAGCACACCGTCATGCGTAATAATTGATCGATTTTATGTATATATTTCTACATATTTGGTGTCTACACTCACTACATTGAACCGATATTTAATTTAATTTTCATTCATCAAAAATATTATTGCATCAAATCAGTATGTGTTATGAGAGAATCGTTTAATCTTTCCCCTTTAATTGCAATCATTAGGTTTTAGATACCTATAGATTTTGTAAGAATTTTTTGTATTACAGCAATTATTTTTTAAGGAAAAAATATTGGATCTTATCATTATTTTTGGTTTTATATTGAATAAAAATATCTTTCTAATAAGTATAATTTCATAAATAACGTCATATTTCTTTGCTTTATAATTTTGTATTTCTACCAAATTCATCTAAACAAAGGAACTTCGATAAAGATTATCGGGACATGAAAAATTTGGAGAAAAAATATTACAACAGATTTAACTAGATATAAATTTTTAAAAGAGACAGAATATAAAATAATCATAAAATACGAAAAGAGATATATAGAATAGCAAGAAAACGTTTCTATTGTTCTGTTAAATGTGCAATATAATCTTTTATATCAGAAGCGGTGATATAATATAGCATAAAAGAAAAAACCCCATTTTTGTTATTTTTTGGATTAAAGTTTAAAGATTTTGTTTTTGAATATTTAATTGAGACCCTATTTTATATTCTTTTTGCATTATTTGCATCGAAATCTATCTTATCGAATTTTATTTACATATTGGTACAAGCAAGATATCTTAACAAAAAAATATCATAAGAGAAAAGGAGAATCAGATTAGATGCATCGACGGCAAATGTAAACTATTTTTTTTGAATGCAAAATTTCAGATTAATTGGATTTTCGATAGAATATTACATATTTATTTTCATTTTCGAATCTCTTATATATTTTTGTACTTAAAACGTGTTATAGACTTAAGCACATTAGAAAATATGAAAAAAAGATTAATAACAAATATTACACAAATTAAAAATTATGCATTTCACAATTCTAAATATTATTTAAAATATATATTTTTCAACCCCTAATGAATTTCTTTTTACAAATTTTTATTAGATCTTTCGTATGCTCGAATGAAAACGAAAATTATGATATTCACCCGGCAAATTTAGATAGTAGAATCTCAACCGATTGAAATCACGCGCATTTTTTCTCGACAAACAAAAAAGGGACAGTCCCTTCTCCTCAATGGCCACATGATTCAATAGCAGGAACAAGTACCATTAAAACGAATCAAACGCCAAAGGAAATTAAAGAAAACAAAAGAAAAAATACATGTGATCAACCAAAAGGCTTGAAATCATCAGATAAAAACACTGAATTTAAAGACAAGAATAATTTCCCAAACCAATACAGGGCATTTTTGGGAGCTAAGTTTGTAATTTCTGATTATGACAGCACAATAGAAAAAGTTTATTGTGTAGACCATACAACATCAAGTTTAAAACTTACAATTGAACCCACGTCAATTTCATCTATGTCTTTAAAGAGATATCTGGGCTTTTTTGTTAATTTTTTTTTGATTGCAAAAATCCGGATGAAATAATATGTTATAGCGATATCATACCTTCTAATCCTTTCTTAAATTTATAATAAAAAAAAAATACATACCTCTTTGTTATTTTTTTCCCGGAAATAATATTTTTAATTCCCAAGCTCATCTATTGGGTCATATCCAAGATCATCATTGAAAAGCCTCAAACCCGAGAATTTCTCTTCGATGGGCTGCTGCCATGATATGAAAAACAGGTTTAAGGAGTTTGAAAGGGCATACATGAAGTGTAGTAAATTTTTACCGACCAAATTTAATTTTTTTGGGAAGGCGGAAACTGGTAGTATCCTTCAGTATAAATCGGGAATGCACTTTCCTAGTTTATTGATCATATTCAATTTTTTTATTGATCTTGCAAGAAATATATTGCCAGACAAGATCGTTGACTTTTACAAACAAATCTTCGATATATTGCGATCTAAAAATGTAGGAAGTATAATTATCAAACCACATGTATTCCATAAAACTTATTATTTTTATTTATTTATTTATTGCTTTTTTGATGTGTAAAGAATGCATATGCATAGAGAACCACAAATATCTTATAAAAAGATTAGATAGCGACGACATATATGCTGAAGATAACAACGGAATCCATTTAGTGAAAGAATTAGCCAGTTTTCTTGACAATTTATCGATATTTACAGAAATAACCTCTATGGAACATGAAAATATCGTATATAGAAATATAAAACCGTGAAAATATATGAATAATAAATTTTATTTTAAGAGAGATGTCGATGGAAAAATCTTTGAAATGAATGTGGTAACATACTTAACGTTTATAAATGATGATATAATCCAAATTTTATTCAAAAGGTATGAAAATTGCTCAAAAGAATCTTAAATAAAACTAAATGACGAATAAAAATAATTTCACATAATATAATAAAATGAAATGCATATTTTATATAAAAAAGCCAGCTTTGTTCGATTAAAGCGGTTTAAATATGATAAAAACAACATTAGCTGCCGTTTTTTTAGTTTACAAGGCATTATTAGGTATAATATTGTGTTGTATTGTTAGAAATGTATAGCTACAGCATGGCTTTGATTCAATGATGTCTCTAACACAAAAAACATCTTTTAACTAAAGTGATAGTAAATAATATCATCAAATTAAAATCTTAGTTACATAAAATTCAGTTGTCATATTCGGATATATTTATTATTTTATTCATGTTGATCGAAAAAAAAGATAATATTATCGTAAAATATAATATTAACATATTTGGGGAGTATAAAAATTATATCCGCTTTTGAATATATATTTTTGCAATCTGATATATTTAATCCACCCTATTTTAATTTAAAATACAATAAACTTGTGTTTAAATTGATGTTTTAGTAAATAATCATATATTATTTTTTTAATCGTATCTAATAATTTTTATATACTTGGTACCTCGTATTTTATCGAGATATTTCTATTATACATCAAAAATATTGAGTAAATTTGGTTTCACTACTATTTTATCTTAGCAAAATAAAAATAGTTATAAATTTGCGGGAAAAAGATGCAAATGTAAAAGAATATTGTTAAAAATTGTGTAAATAAACACATAAATAATTTTCATTCTATAAAATATACAAACATAAAAATACAAACATTTCGTATTTTAATAATCTTTTTTTACAATCAAAAATAACTATGATCTTTAACATAGATATTTAATTAACACTTCAAGAAAATACATATATATGCGTGTTAAACTCGTAAACTACATAATTAGATTATTAGCAATAGATTATTTGATATAAAAGTTAAAGAAAGTAGTTAGATGATATTTCAAAATAAAACCCTGAACTGTGATTACAGATAATATATGTGCTTGACAATAATTTTATGTAGAATCTAAAATATTTGTTTCTGATTAAAGAAAATTTCTATATATGGGGAATGCATCAATAAAGCATGGTTCCTTTATAATTATTAATTAATTGTTTTTTAGAAAACCAAATTTTTACGCGTTCTTACATTGTAGATCGCTAAGAAATTAAGTGCATATTTTTTGTCACGTCTAATTTGAAAAAATTATAATGCTCGAAGAACTATTTTTTGCTATTATATGTGTCTCTGAAGTTACAATTAAGGTTTTAATCTGTCTTTTATGTGATTTAAGCCTTTATTATAAACATATTTACAAATGAACTTCATATACATTCGATGTTAATCAAATAAAAATATATATTTATATATAACACAAAGTGCTACGCTTTTTATTAGCTTCAATATAAATTCATTTAAGTTATTTATAATTTACATAATCGATTTGTTTTATAGACTAAAACTATTTTCTCTATTTATATGCCGGATTCGACCTAAATAATTTAATTGCAAAAAACAGGACGTAAAGAATCTAAATAAAATAAAATATTATCACTTTTTGTGAAAACATAAAAAAATACTCTAGGATATAATAAAGTTTTTCCGGAAAAAACGGCGAATACATAGTGCCAATTGCAGATAATTTCCAAAAAAAAATCAAAGGAATTGGCATGAAATGCTCTAAAAGTATTTTATTTATTCATAAAAACTTATAAAATTGATTTTAATCTGGACTTAATACCACGAAAAAAATACGAAGCCATGAGAATATGAACCATAAAAAATATAGAAGAAGTTATTTTCTTTTTAAAATACAAACCTAATTATCATATACTCTACAATCTAGTTAGTAATCAGATATAAGAGAGTTTAAAACTACGCAGAAAGTTCCATTATATAAAGTTTATGATAAAGCTTTAGAAGATCTATATGATGTTTTTTAGACAAGTACTAGTGTCAACCACCCTGTAATATGCTGAAATTATCAACTTCTTGCTGAGAATCTAGTTATCTTATGAAGATCATAATAAAAAAGAGAATCAACAATATAAAATTACTCACATTGCCGTGAAAGAAGAAAAATGCCAAAAAAGGTTAGCAATAAGCACTGATTTAGAGCTCTCTTAGCGCTAAAAGGTAGTCCTCAGAATTATAAATATAAAAACAGCATAATATTATGCGATAGCATAACAAAATCTATGGCAGAAAATCGGATAAATTTTAAGTAATAAATAGAAATTAAGAAAAAATAATAAGAAAATAAAGTCGAATAATACTTCTATAGTTGAGAGTTTTAACAGGCAAAAAATAATTCTAAATGAATAGAAGAAAGTTTATCGCCCATAATGTATAAGAAAAAATTGAAAAAAAAATTATGAGTCACAAATTGCATTTTTAGGGGAAATGCAGGATAAAAACGATGAAAGCAGGCAGTTTGAAAATTAAGTATATTTAAATCGGAGAAAAAATGTAAAACTCAGTATTTTTGTCATATCAAGAATTTATAAAAAGTGTTTACTGCTTGGGTAATAAGAAAGCTGCAGTATCTGATGGAATCTATAGCCTTTTTTACAAAAAAAAAAGATTATATCCATTTATACATTTGCAATTATATCACTTAGATATTTTTCAAATGAAAAACTCGAAATGAATGGTTTTATGAGGGAACAACATATCAAATCATAATATATAATGTTATAAATCCTAGTGAATTTGGGGCTATAACCTGCATGAATAATCTCTTAAAGTGAAAACTATAATGGTAACAGAAATTATACAGTCGGAAGCGGAAAAGCGTAACCAATGATCGAAAAATTAAATGGGCACCACCGAAGGGTACAATGAGCTGAAGAGCAAGCGCATATAAACACGACAATAAATTAAGTTTACAGCAACAAACTAAAGAACATATGTATTGTCGTAAAGAAAGATTTCTACGCAATCGATCATAGCTTTTCAATGGTGGCATTTGCAAAACTATATCACCCAGAGTAGGTATGCACGTTTATAGAAGTGCCAAGGAGAAAATGTAAAATTATAGCAAGGCATAACAACAAAGAAATATTAAACTAAAGTTTGATGTGAATAATACTGCAAGACTTTATCATATCACAACTTGCATTTGACCTGTTGATATATACATTAAGTAGAGCACATAACGAAAAATTTCTTTTCGTAAATAAACTATTGAATGGATAATTCCATAAAAAAATCACCTTTACTTCATTGATAACTCTATAGATCTCGACCAAAGACACAGAAAACACAAAGAAGATATCAGAACTAAAGTGAATTTCTTTAATCTACTCAAGACAAAAAATGAATAAAGCGAAGTTCACAACAAATTATTTTAGTGTAGTAAAAATGCGAATCTTATAAGAGTAGATAGTGGATAAAAATACCTCTGAATACTAGAAGATAGTATAATCATAATAAAAAATAAAACATAAGATAGATTTGTATATTAAAAAATAAAGAATTTCAAATATAATCAAAACCAAGATTAAAGCAAAAACCTTATCAAATAATTACACGAGCACGCAACTTAAAATACAAAATACCATATAGGCGTTCTTAAATTAGAACCAAAGGACTTTGCTAAAGTAGATGATTAGGTAAGAAGAGCTTATGTAGAAGAATCCATTCACTTACAGCCTCTAAAATAGGAATAATTGTATTTTAAAATAGAAGACTTGAGAGAGAATTATTGAGATTTGAATTCACATTGAATAAAATGCTTTCGCATCTAAATATGACACTTCCTACCGATAGAAGACTATCACTTAGAAGAGGAGCTATTTACAAAATAAAAGAGTAGAAAATAGAACAACCATTATTAAATTATGAACATTTAATTACCAAATATAACTTAGACCTACTATCTTATAGAATCCTTTGAGTTAGGAAAGAAATAAATTTTAATGTATAAAATAAAAGATAAAAAATACATCAACATCCTTTCAGTGTCTACAAAAACTCAACGATTTAGTTAGCCGGATAAAAAAGTGGCTAAATTGATGTTCTGCTTCAAGAAAATGCAATATTTTATTTCATGCTATATAGAAATATTTTCTCCGAAGAAGATTTAAAACGATAACACTATAGAGAAGATAATAAAAGAGTAAATCACCTAAAAAGCCGGTGACTCAAATCTTTGACATGGCTTTAGATGAAGATATAAAAAAGTTGTAAGATCACATGCGTATGATCTCGATAACTAAAACCTACAAAAATTGAAGAAAATCAGGAAACACACTGTTAAAGAAGCAATTTATGCCAAAATAGCGCAAATAAAGTTGGATAAAAAAAAAGACATTTAACTATTATTTGATCGACCGAATATTGTCGTTAACGATAAGAAGAAAAAATTGATCACGTAAATCGACAAAAGAGTAACCAGTGTTGATAATATGATGAATATTGATAATAGAGAGCTAATAAAATACGATATTTTAGCAAATGAACTTTTTCTTATATATAGATGTAAAACTGATATATTTTTATAGGTCATAACAAGGGATAGATTGGTTACAAAATACCATAAGTCGTGTATTGATGAGTTAGGAATTTCAACAATAGCGAAAGAATATGAATAAACAATAGAATTTAGGGAGATATTTAAACTAATAAGTCTTGTATTAAGAATATACATCAAGTTTTTTAAGATGATGAGTTGGAAAAAAGTATAAGCCAAATCTGCTCTATAGAAAAACTTTAAGTTTTGCTTGAAGAACTATAAAAAGCTAAAAATCAAGTAAATTGACATATTTATATTACTTAGACTAAGGTAAACACAAAAATAATCACTTTTCAATTAAAATAAAAAAAGAGTTAATAATTTTTTCTGTGACTGTATCTATCAGAATTTTAAAAATTCTTTCATGGGATTTATAAATCATAAATATATTTTTTAAACAAATGCAAAGTATATATGCGCTGCGTGCAAGCTTATTAAAATACTCGACTTTCTTATAAAAAATTAGGATTAAGATGTTAAACTATGAGTTAGAAAAAACTGTTACAATAAAATCAATACTTAATAGATTAAAATGCTGTAAGATTAAATTCAAACCTAAATATAACTATGGTAAAAAATTAAAACAGAAATTATAAATAATTTGACCCTAAATAACACATAACAATGAAAAAGTAGTTCTAATAAGATTTTTATCACTTTAAAAAAACAAGAAACTACAATAATGTAAATTTTAAAACGAGTGCAAAATAAAACTATTATACTAAAAATATATGTACGAAAAAAAAGACGCTACAGATAGCCCATAAATAAGATAAATTTAGTAAATATTAGTGTTTTTAATAAGAAAATTTTGCTATAAAAGGTAAAATACTTAATCTGTTTTTTTATAAGTAGATTTTGGGCAGAAAATAATAGAATTTCTAGATATCGATTTCATCTTATATTTTTTTATTTTGTCTAAATTTTAAACATTATTGTTTTATACAAAAAAAACATACAAATAGTTTTTCTTGTGCGATAACTAAGCAGAAAAAATGCGATTCATTTTTACAAAATGTTTATGATTGTATTCTTGCGAAAAATTAAATAAACACGATGAGAAGTATACCTTTATCACATAAAAAAGATATTTCTAGAACCAGTGTACACACTTTTTATTAGAAAGACGCTTTCATTTTTTGCATAAAGTCTATTATTGTAGTATTACTGCAGTCTGCTGGGATTTTGTTTGTTATCTATAACTGAATTACGCAGAAAATCGTACTCTAATAACTTTTTTGATTTTTTAAATATAAGAGAAGCACTTTATATCGCAAAATTCTGTAGTTTTTTAAATTACGTAGGCTTAAACTTGCAGTTATATTTTTTTTATATTTTTTGACATTGTTATTAATCTGATTTCTATCTTATGTTCGTAAAAAGCAGAAATTAGTCTTGTATTCTGCTATGAATCTTTATATCGAGCTCTTTTAATTTGAGATGAATCTTTTGCACGGCATTAAATATTATTATGATTTTCTCGACATATGCAAAGAAATACTGCTTAATAAAACAAAGAAGATATTAAAATTGCCACGGAAGCGCACATTAGATAAACATCTTTTTATTTAAAATGCATAAAAAGTACTGAATGACCAGAACTAATTTTTTTCTGAACTGAAGTATACGCAATTGAAAGTCGATAGATATAATAAATGATAATGAATGGAAATGAAAGATATTATCGTATCAAATAGAATCGGAAATAATATATAGTAGAATAGCAACAATTAGATGCAAAAAAGATAGTTAGGCTAATGTATTTTTATAATTTAATACTTCTTAAACGGGCTTCCAGAACAGTAGACTCTATCCTGTACTGGCCGTTTTTTGTGATTAGCGCAAAAATATATTACTTTTTTTAAAATTAACACAACTTCTAAACGAAACACTAATTTCGATTTAAATTTTAAAGAACATCATGTGCGACATTTTATGTTTAATAATAACTTATAATGTTTTGATTAAATCATAATTATACTATATTTCTAAGATGAATATAAAAACCATATATCAATTAGTAAATTTCACTCTATATTAAATATTTAAAACATTCCATGTAATCTATAACAAATCCATTCATACAACAAAATTATAATTTTTATTTATGGGTTTATTTTATTTTTTTCAATTTTATCTTTTTAGACGTGGTCAGCAATTTGGAATATTGCACAACTCCTTGATGCATATTTTGACACCTTAACCTGATATATCTTTTTTGACTGCTCTTCTTCTCTTAGATGAGATGAATTTAAGTGATTTGCGGAGTGAGAGAGCTTGCATGTATGCTTCTACTTCGTTCGGGATTTTAAACTCCTTAACAAAAAATTATAAAAAAATAATTATAATACTTGCCAAACCCACAAGTCGAACTAACTGGAAGTGGTGAAATCAAATCGCATAAATATTTGAGACACATTCGTTTCCTAAGCACAGAATGCGAACATTCAGTGTATAATAACACTTGAGTTTTTTTTTCTTGTCAAAAAAAGGTCTTTGGCGGTTGCCGCGTCTAATTTGCAGGAATCACCTAAGTTATGAAAAGCACTATTTTTTCTAGAGAATCAATATCCATCATATGTATAAAAAATCATATACTGAAGTTGCATGTATCATCTAAATTTCTCAAAGTATATGCTTGTATATTAAAACAATAACAATTGATTGGAAAAATGATAAAAATATATGCATAAAGCAGTGAAAGATGTGTAAATACTTACGAAAAACTAAAATTAATAGAATTACAGGATTGAATTCTGCAAAAACTGGTGGATCTGCGTGTAATGATAGGATTGGATTTTATTCCTCCAGGGCGGATAAAAAAATCTTAAATATGTAACGAAACACTTGATTTACTGTGGCACAGTTTGTTTTCACTTTTCCTCACAAAACTTTGGCAACATGATCTAAATTTATTAAAAAAATACAATTAAAAAATATGAAGCACAATGTATATTTTATAATCGTATAATTTTATGCGATGTAGTATCACACACAATTTTCAGGAGGAAGTGGTACAGAGCAAAAACGGCAAATAAAACACTTTCACTCGGCTTATAAAGAACTGCGCATACCCGAAATTGTCTAAGTGGATTTTTTTCATACCCGTACCGCTAATTTTACCTAATATGTGCTTTTAATGTCTTTTGACAATCTTCCGGGGGATAAAATTTCAGTGCTCGCTTCGTAGGTTGTTTCAATAGTCCCGGATTCGGATTATCTAATTCTCTATCAGAATGTATTCGGTAAGTTACCTATTACAATTCTAATTCACGCAGTTTTCTTTTATATTGCATCTTTAGTTACGAAACGAATCGAATATGACAAAGGAAATAAGATAGACACAGTTTATTAGGTACATTGCTACCCTCTTTGTTCATTTAGTGCCTTACGCAACATTGTATATGATAGAAAGGTATTGATGCGCTAGATCAACACCTTTCCTAAAATTTTTGTAACTAGTAATATATTGGTTTTATAATATTATTGTGCCTTTCTCAATCGATATTGTGGCTTTCCTTCGTTTCATCTGTTCGTATGGTGGAAATCATCCGAACGTCTTTATTAGATTGATAAACTTGCAATGATACATTCCACTTCTTATATAAAGTGATTTTTGTAACCTTCGTATAATCATTTGCAGTAATTTGGGTGGACCTCTGTTTTTTCTTACGCTTCCACAAAGTCTTAATTTATTTAGTAATACCACCTTATAATTTTGACACCTTTGTAGTAATTATTCTTTACAAGATGGTGCCAATAATGGTATACGGAGAAACAAGAATTTATATAGTTTACGCTAATTTTAGAACTTGTAGCCAAAAATTTATATAAATGCAATGTAGCCTGTATTACTTCTACATAGAATCTGCACTAGTGGTCAGTATTTTACAATTTTCAAAGCATTGTAAACTCTAAAAAATAGTCTTCCTTTGAAGGTATCATTCCCACATTTTTACCAACATCTTGGTGGGGCTTGTAAATGTTTATATATTTTTTTAAAAAGTGATCAATCTTTGGTTTTCATTTGCATTATTGGTCGGAAATATCTATGATATCTGAGTTGTTTGAAAAACTCTGCACTCTAGATTTACCGAAACCGGTTTCCAGGCATCTTTTTAGAAAAATAAGAAGTTTCGGTTGCTAATTCTGTATACCGATACTCGCCCCTTATATCCTTGCGAACTTGTACCATCAACAGAATAAGCAAAAAAAACCTTTTTATTTGTTTAAATGTTATATTTTAACACTTTGCCGATTTTTTACAGAATTTATTCATGGGATTTTAGGTAGTAATATCTATTTAATGCGTTTGTAAAAATTTTTAACATATCATCATCGATATATAGACACCGCATTACTTACAGTTTAAAGACAATTAAATTTTTTTTTCAAACCATGGCGGCATAAAAATGATTTAAAAAATAAAAGAATAATTATACGATAATCACTCATCCACATACTCGTCTGAACTCGTCTTCGAATCAGAAATGCTTAGAAAAGCATGACAGTGAAACGTTCTAGGTCTTGGTATTTGCGTATCATCCCTCGATTCGTTTTCTCACAACTCTGTGATATCATTTTTAAAAGAAATCTGATAAAATTATGACATACAATTAATCCTCACTTTTATTGGCTTGTGAAGACATTTTTGTAGTGATAACATTTATACAATGGCAAAATCATATTCGAAAAATAAAATAAGAAACAATATGTAAACAAAATTTGGCGAACGATATGGAAAATAGTCAGATATTTGAAACAACACAAACTGAACTAGAGATTAAGATATCGAAGTAAATCTATACGTCTATTTATTTTCACTCCTTTAATATAGCAAAGAAGATAAAATAATAATATTCATGTGCTATTTTTTTATTTCACACGATATAATAATCCGTGAAATTCCGATTCCCGACAATAAACGCAAGTCAACATATACGACTTTCGTGTCCCGCCTCCGATCGATAATATGAATATGAGAAAAAAAGATTATTAATGCATAATTGCTTATTTTTTTAAAAATGGTTTCAATTTTATTGTACGTAGTGGAAATATCACACGCAAATTTATGAGGAAACCAAAGATCAAGCTATAAAATATTTTGTGTGTAATTATATTAGAATACAAAGTGCATTGTTAATTAGTGAGCAATAATTTCATGTAATTTTATAAGATGAATTATTTTCTAATAATATTTTAGTCCATAAAACCAACGAAAAAATCGAATTTATAAATTAATAAACCGAATTCTTTTCTTATGTTGTGAACATTATAATTTACAATTATAATATGCGGTATGCACGAAAAAAAACTTAGATATATCAAGTGAATAATGGCTTGAAACTACCGACGGATTAATAGCCCCAATGATAATATACGTTTTGCAGCAAAATTAATTTCTTATATTAAAATTAAAAATATTAACTTAGACATAAGAAAAACATAAGCAAAATTTCCTGATTATTCTAGGTTATATGTACGCAGCAAATAAAATTTAAGGAAGCTCGATTACAAATACAATCAACATGTCGATTCCTCAAATAAACAAAAAAATAGATTATACACGCATTTCGAGAATATATTTATACATTTAAGAACGTGATATATCAGACTATAATCGCTTCGAACGTATCCCGTGTATGGTTTATATATGCTAAGGACTTCTTACAACGGTAGTTACGAAAATACCAGTCTAAAAACATGTATAGAAGAAATTCATAAAAGAAATGGTGATATGAAAATTCCAGTTCAAAAATTTTATTAAGAAAACATGATGGTCCGATATAGAAGTTTACATAAAAGGGATAGGTCTAATCAAACATGATCACACAAAATTCAAATACAATCTCCAAAAAATTTTATGATTACCACCAATTTAAACCATAAAGTGGAATATAAATTTCAACATGCTTTGGGGCAAGAGTAATAAAAGTGTGCTAGAATTGTATATTAATATAATTAGTTCTTTATATTTATGATATTTATATAAAACACGGCGATGAAAAATGAAAATATCAGAAAAATCAAAAAATTATATGAAGAATGCAAAGCGATGCAGGCTTAACACAAATTCAATCCAGATAAAGGAATTTATTGCAGAGTATGTTTAATTAGATGCTAAATATTTGCAGAATTTAGTTATTAAGAGATATGGAAGTACAAAAGTATTATTTCAGAAAATAAATAAATTATCCATATAAGATTATAATCTAATCTTATTAACTTATTGTTGTGTCACTCATCTATCAATATGACTTAAAATACAAAAATACAACAAAAAATTCGACTGATTCATAGTTAACTCACTAAAAATGAGATTCAGCTATTTTAAATGCATTTAATTAAAGAGAAGGACGACAATTTCTAAAAATTGTATAAATAAACTCAAATTTAAGTCTTTGTTGCGACTTAGGATACGAAAAATACATGCATAAAAATTGCAACAACTTATAAAATTCATATTAATGCACAGTATTATTCTTTTCTAATACTCATGTGCACTTTTAGCTATAAATGATAAAAAAAATAGATTGGTTCAATCATAAAAAAAAGCGACTACAACCCATTCACAATTCACTTTTTAAAAATTGATGAAGTTTTATGGTTCGATAAAAATTCTGAAGAAACCCTTAAATAAAGCTATATATAATCATGAAGTAAGATTTGGGTTAACATGGAGGTGGGACATATGATAGACATCATTATATGACCATTTACCTTTATACTAGAAAATAAAATCCGAATTTATTTTTTGTCATTATATGATATTTTATTAACAAATAAATTACCTGCCAAACTGGATAGCTGCTCGGGTAGGATAAGAACAGGAAAAATCTACAAGAAAAAAATTTTGAGCGACTTTTTTGACAAGGAATACATCTTTTTTTTCAAAAGATGATTTTATAAATAAAAATGAAGCAATTCCATTATATTTATGTTCAAAATACATGTTTTAATTAGCAAAGTATATATAGAAATAGTTAATTTTATATATATAGGCGTAACTGTATACCAGAAAATCAGCATAATACAGATCACCAGGTACATGGGCCAAAGAGAAACGCTAATAAACTGGGGATATACTGAGTACCATATAGATTGATATCTAGAAAGCGTACGATATAATGAAAAAAAAACATCCTCTGTCGGCGTTTACAAACATCTAACTTTATATATTTCTATGCAAAGTCATAGACGCCATTTCTAGTAAACATAATATTTTAGTACGGTATAAAAACAAAAAAATTAATAAAGAATTATGAAGAAAGATATACTGCAGAGTGTTAGTTTATATTTACTTTCTTATGTGAAATTTATCCACATATAAATATTTACACAAAAAAAATTCCATTAACTCGTCTCTAATTGTATCTTCTTATAGAAAGAACTACTTTCATCCATTAATGATATAAAGAGGGGCAGTAAAGAACAAAAAAACTTAAAATGAATGACAGATTAAACAATAAATCTATTTATTGAGTGGACTAAAAATATATAAATCTAATAGGTAATAAATATTATCAAAAGTCGCGAATACGTAACTTGTATATAAGAAAAATGTATTTTATGCCATAAATACTTGAAATTGTATATCTGCATAGAGAACGAAACATTTGATAAATGTAGTAAGAATTATTTAAAAAACTTTCAATCCAGTCAAAACAAATATTAACGCGAAAAATATATCAAATCGTTAGACGAGCACGTAATATAGCTTTTTAAATTACGTTAAAAGTGTTTTATTGATAAAACGGAAGGAATTTTATTCAATAGTTGATCCTATATGGATATAGCACGTGGAAGAATCACTTCGTATTCAGATAGAAAACAAGAAATTATATAACAAGAGACAAAAGTTAGGTGGAAAGTATGTAATATTGACCAATGATATGGAATATTAAACAGAAGAGCAGCAATTAATAATGAAATACAATAGGAAAACAATCCTTTACCAAATGCACGAAATTTTTTTGGATAGTATACCTTGGCAAATTATGCATCATATCGATTGGGCTGAAACAAAAGAAATTTTTAAGTATAAAATAAAGTTGAAAAATTGCAAACAACTTTTTATTTTTCCCGACAACTTTATGATCGGGATAGCTACGCATAAAATATTTTTAAATTAGGAACTTTAAGTCAAGAGAAGAAGCAATATATAAAGATTGCTCCGTATAATTATACATCAAACATTGCGAAGATATAAATGATCTATAATATTACCGAGCAACTGGATTTTTAATAGTATGTGATATTATGGTCACATAGAGTTTTGAAAGAAGTTTACGGTTTATGCTGTAAAAAAAAATAACTTTAAAAGATCTAAGAAAATGTGATGACATATAATTCGAGAAAAAATATAAACGAAACAGAGGTACAAAAATAAATAAAACTATTCTTCTAAGCATAAAATTATTGCATTATTGATTAGATATATCTGTGTATGATAAAAATAATCAGTTGATCCCCCTATATAATATAGGGAAAATATATATTTATATTTAGACGTATATTGAAAAAAACATTTAGTGACGATTATTTTATTGACTGGAAAATAAACTTTAGAAAAATACAACACACGTATAATATTATACATCATAATGGAATACTTCTATCGTATGTATCATAAGTCGTTGATTAAACAGACTAAATTACAAAATAATATCATGTGAAAAAAACAATAAAATAGAGAAAAATTTAGGGTATGAGTATTGAAAGCAGAAATTTCATTTAGGATGATTTTAAAGATATTGATAAGAAATATAAAGTAAAAAATTTTTCAACGAGAAATATGTGGTTCTATATTTAAAAATAGAATAAAATAAAGTATATATATAATATGTGTATGCAGTTTGTTAATATAATTACAATTGAAAACTTTGATTCTAGTTTTTAAAAAGTCAAAACAGAATAATGTTTTAATGGTGTTTTACTATTTTTTAGCGCTAATAAACATTTTAATGTGCCAATTATTACAATATTTCAAAGCAACCATTCTGGTATTTTCGCTTAAAGTATGGGAATAATAAAATGAACGTTTATTTGATGGTTACGATAGAGTTCGATACAAATAAATAATAAATTCGGTATAGCTTTATGCAAAACAACAATTATGAAAAATAAAAGTTCTATTGACGCTGAATAGCTCTATATAAAAATAATGAGCACATTAATTGCTTACTTTACAAACAAAGTTATATAAATCATGCAGATAAACTAAAAAAATTCATGTTTTATGTATTTAAAAATTTTTCTAATGACATTAGGTTTATTACGCATTAAAAGGCTTTATATCTGAATTTTTAATTCAATTATTGTACTTAGTAAAATTTATCAAGTGAGTACATTCCCACTGAAGATATTAAAATACTAGAAGGAAATAATTTGTCTTTTATCTAAAATTAGTAAGATAAATTGATCATAATTAGTAAAGAACCAAATGCGAAAAAACAATAAAAAATGTCTGAGGATTGCCACAGATTGATGCTTTTTTCATAATTAAATTTAATTTAACCCTTAATATACGAATTCTTCTAAAATTCATCGTATGATCAAGTGTATACTCTACTTTATTTAACAGAATCATTGTATTGAATGTGGATTTCGAAGATTTCTCTAGATTTATTGTTTGTATTTTGCTTTCATAAGTATTTTTCTTTTTTAGAATAAATCTGTTTTATCTAAAGAGAAAATTGTGTTATAACCTCTTATATAAATACATAAATTATTATGTAATTGTATATATTCCATTTTAATTTGCTGAATATGAATATTAAAATATAAATTTGATGTTTCTAATGTATTAAATTTCCAAATAAAAAACCCCAAAAAATCCGTGGTTACTAACACACAAATACTAAAAATTTTTATACAAGAGGTAATCATAAGGCTCAAAAAAATTGTTTATATTCTTAATATATACATAAAATACAGGTATAACTGTACAGCATTATATTATAAACAGGCTTGATTTTCTTTTATGTGATTTACAGCATCCATGAGGCAATCTTGAAATAATTTAATAAAAATATTTTTGATTCCACATTTTAAATATTTTTCTGTCTAAAAAAATTATTTTTTGATTTGAGTCGTATATCTTACCAGAAATATTATATTACATAAATTTGTGCTTTATTATATTTTATGCATTAGATTTAAATCAGTGTGGAATTTAATACTTTATAAAATTAAAGAAATATTGATATAAAAGACACTAAGCCATATTTAAATTATAATGTGAAAAAATAAAAATTGTTTTTTCAGTCTTTTTATGATTAAAAATCATTCTTATTCTTAAAGTAATAGAATTTATATATTGACTGCCGTTATATATGACAAAAATTTATAATAATTTTTTACACAACATGAAATCCCGCCATAAACTTTTACATAAGAATAAATTATACTCAAAATTATTATTATTAGAATAAATAAGTGTATATATTGCACTTAATGTTAAACTTTATGCATAATATAAATGAATCTAATTAAGTCCATCAATATTTGCACACATAAAATCCAGTGTAAATGGTAAATTCGAAGCACAGTATTGTCCAAAAAAACGCAAAAATTATACTGGGAACATAAGATGCTTAAGAAAAATTTAAATTGCTACTTAAAAAGAAAAAAATCATTGCCCTATTTCAACATATATAATCTATGTACATACTTTCATTTATAAGTATCTAAAATAAAGAATTTTTTATGTTTCATTCTATTTGAGAACGGTTTATGGTCTATATTTCAGAAGACTTTGAGATCACGAACTTTATAAAAACTCTTTTAGATTTCTCGTACAATTCAAATAGTTTTTGCTTTAAAAATCATGATAAGCCCTAATTCTATATCTTAAAATCTGTTTATAGATTAATGTTATATCTTCATAAAATTTTATGCAAAATATCTTAGATTATTATATTTTTTATATTTATTTCACTTTAGGTAAAAAACTATATATTTACATGTTTTTATGACACTTTTAATTTTCAATGCACAATAATACTTAAATTTTATTTAGTTCTGTTATGTTTGTTTTTTTCTGGCAACAAAATAGAATTTTTATAAGATTTATTTATACAGTATACTTGATTTCATCTATTTCTCAATCAAAAAAAATATTTAATCATGCTCCAAATTTTATATTATCGGGGAAAATAGATCTTTTGATTGGCCCTTAAAATTGTAAATATAGTAATTTATGTTCTTTCAGTGCTATATTCGTTTTTAATATTTTCATAACAATTGTATATGAACTATGATGATTTTTAATTTAATAATTTTCGTAAAATCCGTTACAAAAAACTGCTTGTTTTGTTTTTCTATGGTTTTTTTGCATTATTTTGTTCATATCGATTTAATTTTTTGAATATTCCTTTTCCTTTTTTCATGATTCCTTTTCTTGTATCTTATCTTATTTTATAAAAAATGCCATCTTTTTGATGCTATTTTCGTTTAATTTAGATGACCATTACTTCCACAACACAATATTTTTTTGTTTTTCTTTTCTTACAGAACTACATGGGCTGTAATATTATCTTCTTCACGGATTGAAGGCCCGGGTTAGCAAGAACATATGAGAAAAAAATTGATATAGACACTATTATATAATTAATTTTACATTATATTATATGTTTTTTTTATTTTGCTTTTGAGTTCTTCAGATTTGAATTCCCTATTTTTAATACTATAGTAGTTCTTATTGAAAAATAAATTCAAATATTTGTAAGCATATTTTTAAGTGAAATTGCATCATTGTTTACGAACAACTCTAGCTGATTTGATTTTTGTTTCAATTGATTTTTTTTACAGATATTTTGATTTTCATATCTTTTGGGATGCTAGCATTAGGGTTTATTGATAGCATCTCACATGTTTCGTCAACTATAACGTCTTAAATGTGGGACATTTACCACGCCTGAAACATTTTGATTTGTCCTTTTATCATAATCATGCATTATATTTTTCCTGATAAGGTATTTGTCTTATTTCTGTTCGTCTACTATTCATCAGCATGAAGCTAATTCTATCGTTAATGAATAAAAAAAATACCTTAAATGATATGAGATAGCAGTTTTCACAAAAAAACATAATTATTACCTAATTATAAAGTAAAAAATAAATGCAGCTGAGAATATATAATTTTGTGGGCTATCTTAAGTTTATTGTGAATCTAAAAATCAGTATAGCTGAAAATTTTTACATCATTATAAAAGATTCAATCATTAGTTGATATTTTAGTTTATTTATTGCACGTAAAATATTATCAAATATGTTTTTATCTACAATATCCAGATCTAGATAGGAGTAATTAATCATTAGCATTATCTACGAGAATACAAAAAAGACACCTTCTTCCCCCTTTTTAAATTAATCTTTCAAGTGTCAAGTTTCACGCGCAATTATTTTACTTCTATATTATTTCTATAGTACAAGAACCTTGAAAACTGTCATTTGAAAGAAGAAAAGCAGTTGATGAATATAGATAAGGGAGATTCTAAAAGATATAACAAGCAATCGTGAAATATACCAAATGTATTGACTACGTATCAATAGATAAAATTATATAAAAAAGTATCCCATAAATTACAAATATTATTTCTTTAGTACATTGCTTACTATATGAAGAACAGGGTATACCAATCATATAATTATATATATTTGAAACAATATTTCTTTGAATTTTTCAGTCAGATTATTCTCGTAGATAAGTAAAAAGCCCTAAATTATTATTTTTTTCGGCACTGAAGTTTTTCTAGTTTTAGATTTATATATTTATTTTGCAAACGTAGATTCGGGCCCTTAGATGTTCGTTATTGGGCAATGTATTTCTTATAATTTTAGAACTTAGAAGTGTTATTTTTTTATTTAAACTATAACTTAGACGCTATATTGCTCGATCAGAAAATTTACATAGCGACAAAAATCGCCAGCAGAAATTATACTTTCTAAGAAGGCACAATCCAAAAGCTGTAATTATATTTAAATGCATTCTTCAATCTCTGATTGCAAATTCTATTAACCCTACTGTTTCGTGATGGTTCAAAAATAAAAAATCACAAAATATGATATTTTTTGCCAAATACCAGCTATCTTTATATTTATATGTGAGGTTATTGTTGTTAAGAACTCAATGGATCCCTTTTTTATATTAAATTATTTTTAAATATATATTTCCTCTTTACTTTACCAAGCTCTACTTAAGTCACCATCAAGTATTCACAATAATTCAAAACCACCACAAATTTTTTTTTTCATATATGTCACTTGGATTCGCTATTCAAATAGTAATGCATATTATATATGTAAAATTTGATTAAATTTTTTTTTATGATTAAATGTGATTTTTGCACGCCTTGAGTATGTAAAAACCATACAAAGTTTTTTTCTTATAATATTTTTGAATATTGGGTCAGCTATATTTTTTTAAATATCGATTCACACCTAAAAATCGAATGATATTTCAAAAGTTCTATTTTTGTAAATTTAGTCATTTTAACATTGGAATTCAATTTACTCGCTGCCATAGGCTTAATTGATTTTATGCAAATTTACTCTCATCTCAACTGTAAATAGTTGTGAATTTCGTATTTCGTAGTTTAAATGCTTTTCTAAAAATAAAAATATTTTTATTTATGGCTGAGCGTAAGCGTTGAAACCTTAGTGATCGATTTGTGCCCAAATTTTCCTCATAAGAGAGTATTTTTAGAACTATAAATACACATTGTATCTTGGAAAGTATTGCAACAGCCTTAGAAATAATAGCTGTACTTTTGTTTAATTTATTGTGTAAGCATGCGGCAATAATATTTCCCATAAGATCTATTTCAATATAAATTATTTCTGTAATTCACCTAGTCACAAAACATATGTCGAAAAAGGTGCTTTTTATTTCTATAATTTATTATAGTGTCTGTATTCATTGTACTTGTTTCTATCTATTTAAATCCCTTTTGAAGAAAATTTCATTATACGGCTATCGTTTAAAGGTGTGAAATAAATATATGCAAATTATGTGACGCTTGTCACCATGGATCGTTGTAGTTTCGATGATTGCATTCCAAGTTGCCGATAATTTTTTGGCACTGCTTTTTTTACCATCTGATTAAATGTAAACAAATTATATAATCTTTTCTAGTATTAGCTGACTTTTTTGACCTGTTGTTTTATTAGTCTAGTGAATCTGATACCACCAAGAACACTCTAGATATGAAATTTATGTTATTAAAATGTCTGTTATATATTATTGCATATATATAAATTGAGTTTTTACCTTTTAGTTTCGTATTTTAACAATGTATTCATATAACACTTGAACTTTATTGATGATTTGAAACGTTCAATGACATTCTGTTATGCTAATAAGGATTTCCCTAAAAACCGAATACTAATTTCGCTTATTTTTATCTTCTATATACTATTTATGATAGCTTGCGACAGAATACTTCCTTATTAAACATTCTGCCGAGGTAATTTGATACATATCTCCTCTATTCTTAGTAAAATCCGGTATTTTTTCGAAATATAATTCAACATTATTAATTTATGTACATTCTACTTGCCTTTTTAGTTTCGAAAAATTAACTATTCTAAAACTCTAAGCGGTAAATATGTCGTTTAATATCATTTTAAGCAGCTTTCTATTTTTTCAGATTCAAATTTTTATCGTATACGCAATATACTTTCTTTTTATATAGAGGGCATAAGTGTGTTCATTTGATGTCATGTATTTTTTTGCAAACTATTTGAGGTGTTAGTTATGATGCAGAAACTTTTCTAGCTTGTCTTTTTATTTCTTCAATCAGGCTATAAATTCTATTTTTGTGTATCATCATCATAAAATCTCTGTCTATTTATGATTTTTTGCTGTTTGAAGTATGCAAATGAGGTTAATTTAATTATATAAATAGATATTTTATTATCGTTCATTAATACGAACATTTTTTATGATTTCAAATATTAATTGTATAATATCAAAATATATATCGGTATTTATTGTGCACCTATGGATTCTAGTAACATGGATCTCTTCTATCTTTATATTAACCAATCAAATTTTTGGACCAAATTTCGGTTTACGATGATTTTATAGTTTTAATCTTTAGAATCAAAGCTTGATGATATTTGGCTATAAAATTCAAGTTTTAAGAGCAACAGATTGTAAAATTTACGTCAATTTGGCACTAGTATCAATAATACAGATACTTATTGATTTGGAGATTTTCCCCATGTAATTTTTTTTTCTATTTTATTTTATTAGTTATATGCAAAATAAACTTTGTAAGATTTCAATTTTTGTTCTTATTGGTCCACAATGAGTTATTTTTTTAAAATTTTCATAACCTAATTCTTATTTTTTTTTGCTGCCCAGGCCACCTTCTGGTGCACGATCTCTTAATCTCCTAAAATTTCAACATTTTCGTCCAATTTTTTGTTATATTGAGACTTTTAATGATAGTATTTTTGAACAGAGCTCGTGTTAATGCTTTCTATGAGCTGATAATGGTAGCCATATACTTACTTCTTTTCTATGTTCTAGTAGTAATACATACTTGTATTAATTTTTTTAGATCTAATTTTAATGATTTTTTTACTGCCAAATTCTGGTGTGATGTTTGTAATTTTTAATATATACCTTATCTTAATATCCTAATCGCTTAGATCTAGCTTCATTTTCTCACAGAGAGTGATGCAGCGCCTCCCTTTATGGTAATAATATTTGAACCCAGCAAGGAATTTCTATATAAAGAAACCCGTTGTGCCGTCTCCATGGCTATCATTTTGATACTAAAATATGAATCTAAAAGCAAGCTATGGACTCGGCGACTTTCGTCGGTATCCGTGTTTTTATTGCACTCGTGGTTGAAATATGCTATATCTAGTGGATCTTAAAATATCCCACAACCATTTTAAATTAAATTCATACGGTAATAAATTGATCTATATTGAATACAAATATGCTAACTACTTCTTGGGATATTCTTTATATGATGGAAAAAAAATCAGCTTTCATCTACGAAACGATAGATTTATTTTTATTATATTCGAATTAGACATAGTAAACAAAAAATTCGAGACAAATTTGTTGATTTTTTAATCCATATACTCGAATATATATTTATTCTAGATAGTTCATTCTGTAGATTTGGGTTATTTGCTTTCTCTGAAGTACCCCTTATGTGGAATCAAACATTTTTTGCATCCAGTATGATCTTCGTGGATTAAACTTGGTTACCAGACTGTAGTTGATATGGAGGGATACAAATATCCTGTCTAAATTAAACCGATAATTTTTATTCTACCACCACCACTTCGCTATTAAAAATATTCTTGCTATACATGAGATGCTTTATTTACTGTTTTGCACGTTTATAACAACTTACACAGCAACATATAGATTTTTTTCTAGCTAAGAAGGCATATTATGGTTTATCTTTCTAATTAAAAACTGCCTCTTTGGATAATAAATTTTTTTAGGTAAATGTACTTATTTCTGGAGGGCGCGTTGCAATTTAAACAGAGAACATTTATTGGGGTTTTCTATTAAAACGCCATCGTACGCAAGAATAACTATATATTAGAATTCAAATCAAAAAATAGCTATGTGCATAAATAATAAAAACCTACATAATTGATGGGAATATAAAAGAAACATAGTGAAATAGATTTTGCATGATAAATTATATAAATAAAAAAATTATTAATTTTCGATTTCGTGCATGTAATCATAAATTTTTTTAAGAATAAGTTTTTCGAGATCCATGTAGCAAACACAAAAAAAAATCATATAAAGTTTTTTTGAATTTTTTTTTTAATCTAACCCATATAAATTAATTTATATTGTTGAAATCTAAGGTCATATATTTTACATTGATGATGTTAATTTTATTAAAAAAAAATATGTTATTTTTATTGTAAATAACAAATTCACACTCTAGAATTTTTAATCTTTAAGAAAGGCATTTACTTATAATATCTTCCGTAAATACATAGCAGATATATATTTAAACCTACAGATTGATTTTTTATACAATATTTTTTATGCTTAAAACCATAAAAAAAGATTTTAGCTTGATATATAATAACTAAAGCTCCTATTATTATATAAAATCGAATTACATAAACAAAGTGGTGTAAAAAAAACCCATTTCTGCAGAATTATAAATCAAAAATATATTAAAAAATTATTTAAAGATCAAAATGAATACGTCTTATATATTTGAAATTATTATCTTAACGATGGTAAAAATTTGACGAAATTATATATATAAAACTGTGAGGTTTAAGATTACATATATCAAATAGCATAATTTGATAATATAAGCACCTTTAAATTATAAAGAAAGCAAAAAAAACAAAAAAGAGTAATAATTGGTAATGTACTAAAGATTTATATAGTTTTCTGCGTAAAATTCATAATTTTGAACAAAATATGGCTAAAAATACATTATTATAGAAAAAACATCACAAAGGCAATATTTTTAACCTTTAAATCAATAATGTTTGCTTTTTAAAATTTAAAAATGTAAATGAGCCATAATAAATGCCTTTCTACCTTCTATACGTATATTAAAGTTTTGATTATTATTCTGAGGCCTTTTAAATAGCACGTCATTACCATATTAATGGTTTTTTTAGCCTTCAAGTTGTCTTGCAACGATAATATATATTTCTTTTGAAATTTTAAACAACATTATTGTCTAATTACGATGTATATAGCGTATAAAGCATTGTTTTAGCAAAGAAATAAATTAATTCGAACTATTTTTACAGATCTGTTTATCATATAATAAATATTCTATAAAGTTATCAACATAAAAAGCTCATGAATTTTTGTGAATATTATATAGAATGTCCAAGATATACATAAAAAATGTTATTTGAAAATAAAAATAAATGTTATAACATTTAAAAATTCATAGTAAAATGATAAGCCAACAATAGATTTTTTAAATTACAATTATATTTATTTAAAACGAAGATATCCATCATGTACATAAAAAATAGATTTATGCATATAACAAGTCACAAAAAACCAATATTATTTTTTGTTTTATAGAACAAAATGTCAATTCAATGATGAAAACACGAAAATAAATAAAAGAAGATACTTAATGATAGGATATTAAATAAAAATGGTTTTTAGATTGCTTTTAAAAGTGACGATCTGTTATTTTAAAATTAAAAATTATGTTTATTATTGATTTTATTCAATTCCCATGATCTGGTCATGTTTTACGAAAATTACAAGTTTATTGAGTATTATTTACAAAAAACACTGAATTTTAGTTTCGGTGGAATAAACTATGCTTTTTTAAATTTACATCAGAATATGCGACTATTTACTATATTCGTTTGTATAATTTCTCTTTATGTAAAAATTTTCCTAGTGGTTTTAAACCACATGCTTCATGTCTAGGTTTTTTAGTTCTCATTTATACTGGAGGTCATATGCCATAAAGATTTTATACGTGATAAAAGTCGTACTAGTATGTCACACGATTGTTACAATGCCTTGGCTTGAAGAACTTCATACAAAATAGCCTTAAAACCTCTTGAATCCTAACAAAAAGCCGAACAGTATCATAATAATATCTTCTCTAATACCGATTTCCTATGACCATGCCTCTTATTTATAGTTTTATCTGTTTAAAACCTCTGTTATGTCCATGGTTTTCCCTCAAATTTCAAGCAAGACCGTTGTAAATATAATTTTACTTTTTATTTTTGCATAATTTTAATTTGTAATATTGGTAATAAAACAAAAGCATGTATTTAAAGATTATCCAATTAGCAGATTCGATATAAAAAATCGCAATGCTTGGTATGGTATTTTTACATATGGTTTGCCATAAATTAAATGTTTATTCTACAGTTTGATATTTCATAACTTTTTACCCAATGATGTGCATATTTTCCTTTTATTTGCCTGACCTATATATAATAAGAAAAATATCATGTATATAAATTACGCAGCGATTGATGCCATACAAGAAGTCATGTGATATCTTTTCGTCCGGTAAACATCATATTTTCAGAAAGTTGTTCATATGAGGGTCGTATAAAAACAAAATGAACTTGCTATCTCGGCATAGAAAATTTTTCTATAGAAATAAGGGTGCTATCTTAAAAGTAAAAAAAATAAATCCTTCAATATAGCAACTTCAATTTTTCTTTCAACTTAAAGAGGATTCTTAGAATAAAAACTGAGCCTTCTCCTCAGGGTGCACTGTTATAAGAAACTAAACCGAATTAATATTTCCATTGTTTCAAAATATACAGAAATCACTAAATACCATCGCGAATTATGCACTAATAATATATTAAAAACCTTTGATATAGGGGTATTGGTCGATAATTATATACCCTCTAAACCTATAGCTGCCGTAATATCAACAGATCCAATGAATTATGACACTTTAAAATTGTATTATAGGCTTTCAATTAAGCAAAAAAATTTAAATGGAATCCGCAATAATCTATAATATTTTTTTGCCGCTTATTCTTTGTAAAAATGCTACAGCGACCCTGACTTCAAACTTACAAAATTTCCATATTTATTTTTTGTATTTTTTTTCTTTTATTGTAAAGATTTATTTCACACTTTTTTAATTCCTTAGCGGATCAGATTTGAAACCTTCGATTAAGAAACCGCTATGAAAAAAAACAACATATTTATTTGGCATTTACTACTTTTACTGTGCTTCGAAATCGAATAAATCAGCTTTAGGCAAAATAAAGTATATGTCAAATACGAATGCTTATCTTTATTTTGGTTCATCAACAAGATTTGCTACATCACTTGCAGCTAGGCGGAATTTATTCTCAGTTTTTTTTTTGAGATACACTTGCATAAGAAAATTTCAACCCCTCAATCATTTTAAATATATATTTTATATCTATTATTCACTTTTCTATTACGACTACTGGTAAACATTGTCACTGATATACGATAAATTATACAAAAATTGAAAAGCCGAGTCATTTATTTGAAAGAGACAATAGATTAAGGTAGTCCAGTTGATTTTATGTTTAAGTTCATGGGGTTTAAAAAAATCTTTAGGTCATATTTTGACAATATTATGTTTTAAAATTTTTAAAATGCTATAAACCCAGTTTAAAAATAATACCTGACTCGCCCTGTTCACCATAATAGAAAATTTTACGCGTAAATTTTTATTATTTATTGCAAAAATAGATGTAAAATATGTCAAGTATAATATCCTGTGCACAATAATTTTGAGGAATTTCGTTAATGATTCATTTAAACTATGCAAGAGTTAGAATTTATGGTAGAAAATCAATTTTATTTTTGTATATACAATACATTAAGCTTCTGTCACAACGTGTTTTTTCGTGCTTCATTTTTTGCAATGTTTTAGAATTTAATATATTTCATCCGAAAAAATACTAGTTTTTAATCTTTATTTTGATTTCCTATTTATATTATTTATCTCTAAAAATTTCTTCTTGGATTAAGACCCAATTTATAAGGCGAAAAGATTACGTGTAAGCTACATATATTAAAAATCTATGTATTTTTATAGTTGAAGGGGTATATTAATTCTAAGTTTGTAAATTGGTGTTAAATTTTATTCATTAGTAGTGATCTTCAAAGTTAATTATCTTTTATAGAGCCGTGGAGATGGGGTGTATACAAAATACCACAATTCATATAAGAAGGAGTTGGGAATGCCATCTGACGCAAAAGCATACGCACAAAGAATAGTATTCAGATTGACACTTAAAATAAAAAGTCCTTAAGAAGAAGATACATCGGGGAAGATGATAATATGATGAGGTATAAGGAATTTAAGCTAAAACTGTTCTATAGAGCAATCATATGTTTTGTTTGACAAATATAAAAAGCTAGAAATCAAATTAAGCTTGAAATAAAAAAAATTATCGATTCGTGTCTAGATTGCCTGCTTATATGCCATTTTTTTAAAGACACATCAACGGTATTTTCGTTATTTTCTAGTGGCCGGTAAAAAACCTGTACCATCGGTTGGTTTTTTATGTAGATGCAAGATGCCTTTAAAATGTTCATATATATTCTATCATTCTGAACGATACATAACCAGAATAGTTTTCAAAATTTAGATGGGTCACTATTATTCTATTTTTTTGTCATCGGGTCTGAATATAGTTTTAGAGTTGTTTATTCTCTATATTTTAGAATTCTGACCTAAATTTTTGCTTTTCTGCATTTTATATTTATTTTTAGTTGGTTTTTTTCTGGGGATTTATGTGGCTGTGTTAATTTAATCAATTACAGCCTAAAAGTTAAATTTATTGAAATACACTGTTGAATTTTCTCACACTAACTACATTTAAAAATATTATACACTTAGCATTTTATCTTATCGTTGTGATAATTTAAATTGCAATCATTATATCTATCTGTTTTTATCTAATATTTTAATTGGACAATCTGCCCCTGGTTTTTTTCAAACCAATAATTTTAATTTATAATTTGAAATCGTTAATGATGACAAAAAAATCACAAATAAAAGGAATTTTACTTATAAGTATATAGTTTACTTTATAAGAACCAAGATAATAATAAAATATATATAAAAAAGCAGCGTCAATCGGGAAATAAGTTAAGTTTCTGAAAAGGGAAGACCAAACAATATAATAAAATACAAACAAAACATATTTATAATTTTAGAATTAATTTCTAAAAAGATGCTTAAATGTTTAAAATTCGATATTTGAAGAATTAAAGCAAATATACACGATATATTGCGCCTTTATACATCTTTTTAAATGTCATTTGTATTTGAGTTTTTGTAAATATTCGTATGCATATATTATACCACAACCTAAAAAACCTTTATATCTAAAAAACTATAATGTTGAAAATGATGCATCAGCTTGTTTATCAAGCATATATAATCGATCACACTGGCATTACACGTTCATATTAGAACATTCATTCAAAAATAATAGGCTTAAAAGAACCTTTTTGTGTATATGTTTTGACTTAAAAAAATATAAAAATGCATTTGTATTATTTTATGTCACTATTATATAGTAAGTATTAAATATACGCAATAGGTTCTCTTTTCATAAATTCTAGCACAATGAATACCTTTCTAGTCAAAAAAAAAAAGATAATATCTCTATATTTTCTAAACGATAATTCTATATATAAATTTTTAGGTTAATTTTTTTTTCTTCTAAAATCTTTTTTAATTGTTTATTTATTTTTTATGTATCTATTTTTACAATGTGCCTTGGATTCATTTTCTTGACATCTCCATATGTATGCTGAAATTTCCTCTTCTCATTTTAAGTGTATTATTTTTGGCTGATAATATTGATAAGATTCTTACCACATGTCTTTAACATTTATTTTATTACTTAATTTATTAATGTAAGTGATTCTTCTACCATTTTCCGTATATTATAATTTATAACTTCTACAAGAAATTATTATTTATAGATTTTTCTAAAATTTTGTCTTTAAAATAGTTTAAAGTATCATTGTTATTTTTTCTTTAATATTATGATTTTTTCGGAAGTTAAATTTTTTTTGAAGGGTGTTAAACTTGAAATTTTGTTTTCTAAAATAAATAAAATAAAATAAAATAAAATAACAATAATTACCTGAATTAGATTATACAAAAGCAAAAAAAATTATGTTTTCAGTAAAAACAAAATGGTTAATTTCGACACAAATAATCCATATGATAATACAGCCAGTACTTCAAACTAACACATAATGGAACGATATTAGAAAAATTTACATCACTGAAAAAAGAATCTTTCATGGACTATTATAAATTATTTTACGCTCAAACATATGCCTCGCTTTGGTTGGCCTATGTTGATGACGAATTTCAACGACAGATTCAAAGATAACACGTTATTACAGCAGTTAAAGAAAACATAAAACAAAATTCTCGTGAAATAAATGCGCTTCAAAAGTATTTTCAAAAATACAGAAATGAAACTTGATGAAAAAAACATAAAAGTAGATCAAATTATAAACCTCAACATAAATTTAGATAATTCAATAATTTTATAAAATATTGATCAACTTGCAATAAAATCCAAGAAAAAATTGAAAATCAAACGAAATAAATTTTTCAAGAACAAGAAAATATCATTCCATGTGGCAGAAAATTTAATTATTTAAGATTCGATTTATATTTCAAAGTCGAGTCTAAGTCTTAATTACTATATGACATGAGAATGGTATAAATATTATAAAAAATTTAAACTACTTGAGAATAGCTCCGAATAAATAATCACAGCAAAAAAACAATCAAATAATTCTGAAAGATAGGAAAATATGAAATTTCCAGAAAATGCACTGATATATTTTATAATAAAAGCTTAATAATTAATAAATACCATGAAAAAAATACAAATAAAATTTAGAATTTAACAAGCAAAAAATCGACTTGAATTGTATAAATACTCTTTATTGCTCGATAACAGAAAAATTCAATTAAAGCAGATAAAAATTATATTAAAGAAAATTAGAAAAATATATGACAAAGAAGGGTAGAAGCAAAAGATTAAATTTTATTTTTACGTTATGTAGGATGAAAAACATCGAAGCATGTTTTTTTCTTCATAAATTTTCTAAAATTCATCAAATAATCGCAAAACTGAAAAACAGTCGCTTCATATATAACATCTAGCCTTTTAATTTTTTAAATATTATATATAAAAAAATTCATTTTTATATTAAAACTTGCATCAGAAAATTAATAAAATTATATATGATTGGTTTTACAAGCTACCGCATGCCTCATTCTTTAAGCAGATGTTATAGATGAAATGGATTTAGGCCTATAATCTGTAAATATAATAGAAATAAATTTACAGCTAGAGAATAGACAGAAATGCAGAAACTAGAAGAAAAAAAAGCGAAACCTCATATTTAAAAATTAACTCTTACTGTACGCCGAGTACAAGGATCGAAAGAGCTCGAAACAACGCTTTCATAGCGAAAACAGGATTGAATATAGCACCACACTCATAGATTACAGATCAGAGCTGATTCTATAAATAATACTCATCTTGTGTATGGATTAGTAAAATCGCAATTAAGGGTAAAATATTTAAATATCATCGAGTGATAATGAGTCAAGGATGGATTTGAATAGGTCTAATAAGTATTCATTGCAAAATTAAGGCGCAAAAAAGGCATAATTACAGAGTTAAGAGCAAAAAATATAATTTTTAAAATTTGAATGCATATAGGTAGATTAGCTGTGTTTAAAAACCCTTTTCTAAATACCTTTAGACATAATGTCGTAAAAAAAGAACCAATTTCTATTCATTTTCGATTTAAAACAGCCTATAAAGATACAGAAAATCTTTGAATATTGACAATAAAAAACATCATTCTCTAATTGCATATGAATAAATATACACTTATATGCGCCAAATGGTATTTGCTATTTATATACATACGTCTTAGTGGAAAAAAGATTGATATAAATACCTTGAAACATTAAAAGATAGTCTCTCTACAATAAAGCCAGAATTTTTAAAAATCTATTTACAATTAATTTCATTAATATTTAATCTAGCAAAAAAAAATATAAAGCAAATTTTTTTTAAGAATCTACATACATGCAACCTCGCTTTTAATTAGCTTTTAAACATTAATAAATTAGAATTACGTGACTTTTATCGAATAGATAATTGTAAAGGAAAGTTTTGAGTGATCAAATAATTTCATTATTGATATCAATAGAAGAAAATATGAAATTTTAAGTGTGAAAACATAGGAAGAAGACTAGAATTTTAAAATTTCTATAAAAATACCTTTAAGAATATTTTCATAGCGAATAATGTTAATTGAGTTTTAAAAAAAAAGAACAGCAATGCAATTAATAGGGGTAAATTATTAAAACCTGCCCATAAGAACAAGTGTTTTATGGCAATTATTTCTAGAAAATATTTGCAACCATTGAATTAATTAAAATAGAAAAATATTTTGGTTTTAAAAATAATTGATAAACGAAGGGATTAAATTTTTTTATATGTAGCAGCTTAATGTTTGACAGAGCCAGATCGTCGAGATGATTACAAACGACACACTTAAAGTCAAACGATAAGACGATTTATGTTTTAAGGTTTACAGAAAGATGTTTTACAAATAAAATCCCAAGTGAGACAACTCTGGTGAGGTATATAAAAAATTGGATCCCCTAGCAAGTAGATATAAATGATTTCTTAACCTTAAAATTGATACTAGACACAACAAAGAAGCAAGATATATACAATTTCATATACTAGAAATATTACAACCATAAAATATCTGAGAATATTCGCATGCACACAGTAAAAGTAAAATATATGATAACATTGATATAATAAGATTATACAAGTAATAATAACAAGAATTATATAAAAAAGATGATAGAACAGCATAAAATTATAAAATACAATTTTTATTACAGATGCAAAATATGGCTATTAACATTTGGCGTAAAAAAGAGTTTTATAGTCACAAAATACCAGAAGTCATATATAAAATTTGAACGTAAAAAATTCTGAAGAATGCGCAAAACTAATAGGAATGTGATATACACATAATTGTATCAATTTTAGCTTAGAAGATGCTTTATAGACAATTTTAAAAATATGAAAATAAAAGCAGTATAAATCCATTCCCTTTCCATAATTATTTTATCTTGTTTTGCTAAGAAAACATTAAAAGCTGACTGTAAAATAAAATAATAAATACATACAAATGAAAAAATTTTTCACTATAATACATAGGCGTCTTAATTTTACTTAAAAACAAAATTAAGCTGCTAATATAAAAACTAATCTACAGTATATAATATACTAAAAGTTGTTATGATTCATATATACACTATGTGATTGAAAAATAAATTATAAAAGAGTATGCTCTAATTAATTGTTTTTTTACCCACTAAACAAAACCATCAAAATGAAGTTTAGATGTGTTACTGTTATGAACAATTTTGTATGAATATTAATTGTACAGCAATTATAAGTTTTCTTTATTTTTATTTATTTATGGGATAATTTTCTTTTGATCAATTATATCTAATTAGACGTGTTCAGCCTATTGGGACTATTCCACAGCTCCTCGAATCATCTTTTGGCACCTCCACCTGATCAGTCTTCATCAACTGCTCTTCTTTCTTATATGAATTAATTCAAGTGTCTGCGAATTGCTTATGCTTGCATGTATGCTTCTACTATGCCCGGGATTTTTAACTCCTTAACATTTTTTTTATGTAATTTTGTGACCACCTCATCCCAAGTCATTACATATGGTATTATTCTTGTTTTAAATTCGAGAATTATACCAAGTTCATTCGCCATGATAATATACTTCCAATATTTACCATTCTCAGCTTCATTTAAGTTATCAAGGCAATTTATACCTATTTCAATCAAAGTAATCATATTTTCTTTTTTTATCGTATAAAAAATATCTGGTAATTTTTATTTGATTTTAAAATTTGTTTTTATTCTGGTATCAAACTTTTTTTCTGCATTTTCGTTTTCTCTGATCTCTTGTAATGAGTGAGTTCTTATCTTTTTGGTTTTTTAAAGTTATTTGTTCTTGATAGGGTGAAATATAGACATCTTACAATTTCATTGTGACTTCGCGTTTAATCATGCCCTAATATTTTCTTGCATCTTGTTTCAAGGTTATCAATTGTTTTCATGACTTCGTTACAATGAGGGCATTTTATCTTCTCACCGAAAAACACATTTCTGTCTTGAATAAAATAGAATTTTCTTTCTTCACTTGGTTTTTATGTTGCGGTCTTTTATCCATCTTGATGATCCAACAATATCAACCATATCATTATTCTTGGCGTCAAAGGTTTTTAGTGAAATGGTTTTTCTTTTATTTTACACAATAGAATTTCTTGCTGCTTTTTTCCAGTGTTTCCTAATCGGTGATATTGGGATTATATTTTTTGAAGATATTCTTCAATTAGTGAGAGATGTGTCTTGTTATCTTTTTCTACTTTTTATATTGCAGCCCTTTCGGTGAACTATTTTTACTGTTTTCGAGCGAATTTTTTAGCTGAATGATCATCTTCTCGGATTTTAATTCAATATTTCATAGCCCACGTCCTAGAGGGTTTTTTTAGATTTAATTTTTTTCTTTTCTTTATTTCTTTATTCTTATTTCATCTCTTACCTTCATGCAACTTATGCATGTGTTGTATGTTCATTTATGTTTTATAAATAATATGAAAAAAAATAAAAGTCATTGGAAGCATTTTCTTGCGTTTTACCAATTACTATGAGCTAATAAAATTATTGAAATTTTTTAAATCTGCTTTAGAGTTTTTTTTTATTGGATTTAATTTTTTTTATGTATTGTTTAATAAAATTTATTAAAATCATGGTGTTTACTAAGAACATGAAAATATCAAAACGTAATTTATAATCCCTAAGATATTAAAAAAATGATTTTTGTTGTTTTTAGGCCCAAAAATGTGTTGAATTTACATTTTATGTTTATATTTTTATATGCAGTCAATATTTATATATTAGGATTTTTTTCCGTCCATTTTTTAAAAATTTCAATTTTACAACTTTGCAAAATTAAAAAAAAAAACTAAATAAACCCTAATTTTTTTTTTCGAAAAGCCTCATGTGTTTGAGATATTTCTTGACTATTCTACTTTACTTAATTCATCTATCAAATTTTTTAGATACTGTAAAAATTAAGTTAAATTAGTTGGATTTAAATTTACTAAGTTAATTTAAATGATATTATAGGCTATAAGTTAGTATATCTAATATTTATACTTATATTGTTTTACCTCAAATACATTTAATATTAAGATAAAATATATTATATTTTCTTTCTTTTGCATTATTTTTTATTTTCAATTATCAATTTACATTAATTCTTATTAACTTATATTTACTCTATCAAATACGTAATCTTTTAAATAAAAATCCATTTTATAAATATGTTTATAATTTAAAATATTTTTTTTTACCTTTTATTTATTAAAACTTAGGTCTTTTTAATAAAATTTATGTATATTTTTAGGAATTTTTTAAATCACAACGAAAAAAATTTAAAGTCGCATAATCATTTAAAAGCTATAAAAATCGAAGTTCTACACGAAAGATAGGGTTTTTTTAAAATAAAAAGCTTTGACAACTAAAAAAAAATTAATTTATTTTTTTGATATACGATTATATTGAATTTATGTATTCGGAGGCATGCGGGTAAAAAACATTTGCAAACTACTATTTTTGCCTTATGGTTCTCCACATTAAGGATTATTACATTTTTTGTATCTAGTCATAAAAATCTTACTTACTATCCGACATTGGCAACAAATTTAAAGAATTGCATTGTTACGATTTTATGAAAAAAATCTGCAAAAAAACATCAGTAATAAAATTATTTAGATGTATCTATAAAAAAATTTTCATCACTTATGTATAAAAATTGCAAAATGGGATCAAATGCCCAAAAACAAGACAAAATGATGGAAAATAAGAGAAACTTGATGTTCTGATATTTATGGCATGGTTAATAGATATATATTGCCATTTTATTCACTGATTTTGCGTAAATTAAATGGTAATAACTGAAAGTATGTTAAGCGACTATTATTTATTTATGTTTCGATAAATTTAAGGTAAATATATATAAATGTAATTTTTTTATAAATATTTTAGATACTTTATTATATTAAGCCATTTCAAAAATATTAAATAGCAAAAAAACTTTATTTTTGCTTCTTTAACCCACTTAAATACGATTTACAGTTAATTCTTAATAAAAAAATTTCCCTCTATCAGAAAATTAGCTAATATTCGTGCAACTTATATCCAAAATATACTGTAGCTTTATAATTATTTTTTTATATTTTACCAATAAAAAAGCTTTTATACTTTTTTCGATTTTCAAAGTGTGCAGGCGCTTGAATTTTTTTTAAAACTATTATATAGATGAAGGCATAAAAATTTTATATGCTATTATTACACATAGAAGGTAATTAAAATTTTTAAAAGAATTGAACGGTATCATATATGATATTATTTTCACAAATACGAATTGTACAGGATTTAAACCTCTGCCCATACAAATTTGGTTAGTGAGATAGAGCAGTATTCACAGCAAGAAAATTCTCTATAGTTTTTTTTATTGAGGTTTCGATGCAGAAGAAAATCAAGTTTTAAAATTATATATATAAAATATTAATAATATAAACATAATTTCTTAATTTAATTGTATAATAAGAATTTGTTATGGGCTTCCGTTGGATTTTCACTATATTTTTATGTTTAACTATGCGCATATGATATATGAATACAAAATTTGGCATAATGTTTGTATTAAATGCAAATACTCACGTTAGATTCACATAGAATACTTATATTTGCATTTGCTTAGATGTAATTATGACTAAAAATGCAAAGAAATCTAACGTATATATTTTTGGTGTAAAAATTTATACAATTGCTCTAATGTTGAAATCATTGGTAAATCTAGTATTTTATTTGATTATATATGAAAAAAACAAAATTTACGGAATAATAAATAACTAAACAGCATATGCTGACATATAATGCTTATTTTATTATATCGTGGCCTTTTAAACGTGCGACGTGTTTTCTCGACCGAGAAAGAATCGAAAAAAGAGCATCAAAAGATTTTAAATTTATGACCTTTAAATACATTTGTTCATAAATTTAAAAAAAAGTAGAAACATCGTACATATGGAAACTGCATGGATTATTTTTAATATATTTCCATAATGTTAACCTATCTCTAAAGTTATTAAAATAAACACGCTAGCCATGGATACATTCATGAGCCAAAAAAAATAATCGATATTACCAGGTATTTTTCTCTTTTTTTGCATCGTAAATTATTATCATTTCCACACAAAAAAATAATTTTATCCCTCGATAGAAATTGCATGGGTTTTACTGATGAAAAAAATATGATCTTAATGTAATTTAAAAGAAAAATTATGTAAATCTTAGACTCTTTCTGCTTATTCACTGTTTACAAACAAAAAATGATAAAAAACTTGATAGCAAAAAAAAATACATATATATTTTTCTAAAAAAATTCATATTAAGTTTTATAATTTTTTTATACAGAAATGGATTAAAGATGTCAAATTATAAAGTTACATAAATTAGGTTTTACCGCACAAAAATTAGTATTTGATTATATTTTCGCAATTTTAATTTTATAAATAAACTTCAATATCACACATTAAGTATAACTTAAATATTCTTAAATTTAATCTATAAATTTAAAAAAAACGTTTTATAAGATGCTTAAACCTTTAAGAATTTTAGAGTTTTCAGATATATAGAAAATGTTGATGCGCTACATAATATTTAATTGTTTTTGAAATTTTTTATCAGAAGATGTATGATTAATTTGAAAGAGATCAAAGTAACAAGCAAAAAAATTAGTATTAACGCAATAATAAATTCATAATTAGGCAAAATGAAGTAATTTAAAAATAACGAATAACATTATTCTATAATAAATGCTAAGAAGCACGAAAAAATAATAGTTTAAGATCTAAATGAATAACTTGCAAAAACATGTTTTATTTTTTTTAATATTATTGCATTTATACAGGTCTCACACATAAAATAATCCAACTACTTTCTTTTCCTATAAAAATCTGATTTTGCAATTATGAAAATCATATTAAAGAGATCATTTTTTTGACTATTTAGAAAGGAATCAAATTTCTTGAAAATTAGATTATTGGTTTTGTTTAAAAATACTGGCCGCATATTATTTCTTTCAATCGTATAAAAATTAAACTTAGTTTGCATTTTAATATTTAGATCCTGCGTGTGTTGAATATCGTTTTTAAAATTATCCCATAAATGAAATAATGGTTTGTTCGTTTTCTTTGAATGACTGGGTATTTCGCTGTTCTTTGTACTCAAATTATTTTCAACTCGGGTATCCCTAACTACATTCTTTTTTCTTGCCTTTAGCCTTCGAAAGTAGAATGTTTGCTGGAATTCCTTTATATTGGCGGGAATCTTTTTGTTGTTTTCACACTTCGGTTTTATTTCTTTTTCATGGAGTCTCTTGTATTCTGGATAAAATTGGCGATCTATATTTACACCAATTCCTTCATTTATGTCGTAAATACGATCATCTTCAATATCAAAATTGCCAAAATTTAGAGAATCCTTTTCAATCAGCATTTTGAAAATTTAATTATTCTTTAAAATTATAATGTATTTATATCCTTTATTTTTTCAATTTGATGTGTAGGATATATTTTTCATCTCTTGATAATTTTATTCTTAATATGGTCAATGTCTTCTTATGTCGAATTCATTTATTACAATTAGAATATTCAAATGTGTCTTTATTGAGTCATATTCAAAGGATAATAAAGCGTCTGATAGCATTTTTACATTTTTATAATGAAATAAAAATATATGTTCTAAAACTAGCGACAAGATTTAATGAAAAAACATAAATTAAATGCAAATTTTTAATAATAAATTCTTATATCAATCGGACTTTCTTACTATAAAACTCAATATTTTGGGAATAATAAACATAATTTCTCGATATTATATATTACACATTAAATAATGCACAAAAATATAGACACCATCAGAGAAAGTTGAGCTGTGTGTATATTTGTGTTTTAATAGTTAAAACACTTTTTAGAATTATCAGTTGAAAACACAAATTCTTATCTTTTTAATATTATAAACGAGTGTGATTATTTTTGTTATTTGTTATCTGCGATTTAAATTATACAACAGAGTTATGTTACACAAATTAGCTGCTGCTTTATAACACAATAAATATTTTTTTTTGTAAGTTTTTAGTATATTGAATTTTTCCTTAATAGGAATATGTATTTGGCATAGTAAAGCCTCTAGGATCAAATTCTAGAATACAATTATATTAAATAAAACCTTATATTCTATTTTTTGGTGTTTATCGGTATATATCTAACAACAAATTTAATTTAAATGTATATTCATGTAGCTAAAAATAAAATTTTTGCCTTCTATCTTACTATTTGAATGCAAAAATAGCGTAATAAAAAAAATACTCTTATATTAAAATCAATGTATGCAGCCATAATATACAATTTTATGTGATTTTGTATCTATTAATAAGGAACAAATGTAGTATCTTATTCATAAAAGATTAAAGATGTTAATTTTTTTATATGCTTTTAAACTTTTGATTATGTTAAAAAAACCTTTTTTCCCGCAATAAAATGTATTTTGTGAATGAAGGCATAGTCCATAAAAGAGAATCGTTTTATATTTAGCGCAAAACCTATCACCAATATTGTCTTTAATATATAATTATTTCTATTGAATTGGAAGAGAAAATTACTTTGCAATGCTCATACATAAATATATAAATACGTTGTAATAATTTGGTTTATGAAGTTATGTAGCAAGGAACCTGGTTGAGTATAAACGCTCGATTTTCAGTTCCAAGCCATGTTAATACACTTGTATTAATATACTAGACATTTAAATTTACCAAATATGCTCGTAACGAAAATTATGTTTTCATTCATTTACTATAAAGTTAAATCCTAGAACTTAAAAAAAGAGCAAAAACAGACCTTATAACCAAGAAAAAATAATATATAGTGCATGATAACTTTGTAATAAAACAAATATCGTTTGACCAATTTAGCTCTATAAAACATAAATAGATTCGGAAAAACAGTGTCCTTTTTTTCATTATAAATATAGAAATATTTTTTTATAGAATCAATTAAAGAATTTTTTACTTATTTAGATGTATCAGTAATTTTAATTTATATAACGTATCGATATTAAACAAACTTCAGACTTCTTCCATTTTCTTTTTGCATCATATCTCAAAAATGTGTCATTTTTCATTTTTTTAATAGCAAGCAAATATTATGGAAAATTCATTATTTTCTGTAAATTTAGTCAAAAGAGGAACTGATGGCAAAATATTTGTGGTTCGCATTTATATCTTGAACATTCGAAATTTTTTGTATGGTATTTAAAGGCAGACGCCGTATACAAATAGTCAATAAAAATGTTCATGATTCATTTTTTTTAAGGAAATACTCTATCATACAGGTATAATCTTTTTTTTGATTTTACAATATATATGAAGTTGTCTAAGACTGAAATGAACAGATAGGTGGGAAAATGACTAGATTTTATAAATTTTAAGAATATTATTTTTTTACTACTAATCCATGCAAATGAACAGGTAGTATGTTGCTAAAAAAAGCAGAATTTTGTTCTAAAACATATATTGAAACATATAAAACCATATACTAGGTATACTATATTTAATTACTGATCTTGATCTTTTTTCTACTTTTTTTGTATTAAAACTTGCATTTAAGATAAAAAAAGGATTATCACTGACATATATTCAAATCAAGAACCCATAAAAAGAATTAAAAAAACAAGTTGTTTATATGCTATTTCTTGTGTTATAAAAGCATACTGGTACGTATAATTGCCATCAAAATATGTAAATATATAGCGATGTTTATGTTTTGCTATTTATCTGTTTTGATTTTTTTTATGAGCAAAGCATCGTATATTTAAAATTACGAACCTTTTAATCACTGACTATCGAATGTCTATATATTTCGATTGAAATCATGACTCCTCTAAATATCAAAAAGTTAAATTTTGAATGAAAGTGGGTAATTCAAATGTAAAATTTACAAATTATACATTTCATCGATGCCTATATCGAAAATATGAATATATTGTCGTTATATGAATTATAGAAATATAATATTTGTGACCATAGAATCGATAATATAATGCCTTTTAGATAATATTATTAATCTTAAAATATTATATCAATTTAATTAATACCGAATGTAATTTCTATTTATATCAATCAATTAGTATTAATAATTAATTCAGACGACTGATAGGTAATTATCTGACGCATTGGGATGTACATTTTTAAGATTTTTTTTACCCTTAGTTTTGATGATACATAAATGGCTAACAAGTGAAGAAATAAATTCGATCTGTGAAAAGGAAGCGCACAAAAATAGAAATAAATTTAAATACTGTGGTTATGAAGTAAAAAATAGGTTTAGTGATAAATCAATGTAGTTCGTCTATATAGTATCTAAAAAAAGGCATACAATATTTGGTAAGGAACTTTTTATTATAATGCTAGACTTTTGAAATATACCATCCTTAAAATATTGAAAGTGTGTATGCAAAAGGCTTTAAAAAAATTTAAGCATACGGGTTTAAATTGATAAGAAAGCAGTGTGAGAATATTGATAGAATCGCATAATATGATAGTTCACAATATTACAAAACATTATATCAATCTGCGGAAAAGGAAGTGTAGTTGAAATAAAAAAGTCCAAGTTTTATAAGCGATCTACCACATGACGCAATCATTTGTTTGTGTTTTTGGAATGTTGGAGAAGGAACAGTAAAAAAAGAAAAAAGTTGGTCTAGAATGGTTAATGATAAAAGTAGACGCTTAAAAAGACGTGCTTGGCGGTATTAAGAAATATACAATAATTTATGCGGACAGCAGGAATAAAATATAATATAAACAATGAGTATTACTCCAAACACAAGGCTATGACACAGTTCATCCGTTTTTTTATGTTTTAAGGCGGATTTAAATACGAATTCGATTGTAGGATGTTGGACAGGTATAAAAATGCAAATTACATTTCTAAGAAGATCAAAAAAGAAGATAAATGATTTTTGCTAAGATTCATGATCATAAAAATTGAGAAATATCATCCATCAGTATCATCATAAAATACATTTTTTAGATTTTATGGTTTTTCTTTTTTGGACTTAATAATAGTATTTAATGCCTGTTTTCCAATGCAAACTATTGATTCTTATGCAAATTTAAGATTACCAGTAACTAAATCTATAAGATATGATTTTTAACTCCTTTGAGCTAGGTAACAATATCTAGCTGCATTTTAATGACAATTTTAAAATATAACACACTTAGCCTAAATCAAATTTTTGTTTTAAATTGACATATTATCTAAGATATCTTTCTTTTCACATGAAAATTAATGAGGTTAGGGAATGCTATTCTATTTTGATTTAGCAAATAGTAGGGCCAAAATAAGTCAGAAACAAGTGTATAATGAATGTAAATGTGTTATGCGCATCATTATTACATGTTATCTAGCAATAAAAATTTCGTTTACATAAATACGGTTTTAGTGGAATCAAAAATAATTTTGCACCTTTGTTTACACATACACTTAAAAAACACGTTATATGAAAATTCGTTCACTGAGTGAGATGATTTTCAAAATTTTTGATGAATAAGTGTGATATGAATTACCAAAGTAATAGGTAATCTACGAAAACGTGCATGAAATGCATTTATCAGTAATACTTATTTAGAAATATTTTTAAGTATTGAATTACATAAGAGTCCGTCTCTAATTCTTTGAAACACATATTGTTGGCTTTTAAAAAAAGTTTCGCATCCATGAGCTATTTCATAATGTCTAGTGTCTATGAAGCATACATTTAATTTGAGAATTGAGAACCATCATTCTTGTAGAATTTGTACTATATTCTTTTTTATTATATATCAAAAGATTTCCTCGAAGGTAAAGGACTGCATAATATATATGCAAAATTTTTTGACTCTATTATAAATTTCAACATTTGATATAATGTAAACTGTAAAAAGAATGAAGCTCATGCGATAATTTATACAAAGTTCCGAATACCTATTTAGTAAGTTTTATTGACCTATATTCTTTTAGCAAAAAAATAAGGGACACATAAAGCAATTATTGCACTCTCTTATTTTTCCTAGCCTTTTATAAAAAAAAATAATTATATTGCGTTTATACCAAATAATATAATTAAGCTCTGTTTTTGCCACATGTTTACAAAATGCTAACCAAAACAATTTTCAGACATGTTTTTAACTATGGGGAGTTTCTTTCACTGTAAATATTTCTTAAAAAATGATTTAAATTTTATAAGTATCGGAAGGAATCGCCTAATCTATAAAATGCTTAAGAGCATTCATTTTATTCTTCTGCTTTTTTTTGAGGCAAACTATCTAAATCTCCGTATCTAGAAAAAATTGTATGATTATCGGCCATATAACTTGCATTTCGTGTTAAATTTGATATTCTAGAGAGGATTAAAATATTATACAGCATGTGTCAAAAATCGATAAATATTACCAAAAAAAGTAAATAACTCTTTTTTAAAACGATCCACTTTAAAATTCAAAAATAAAGCGCAAATTTCAATTTATCAAATTGTGTCCTACAGAAAACAAATAACTTTCATAAGCAAAGCCGGCAGAGAAGTCATTATTAAAATGGTTGTGTTGCGTAATTCTTAGCTTCATATGCCTAGAATTTATTTTGTACTAGATAAATATTGTTATGGCGCTAGCCCCTCTATTCAACATGATTAGGTTTAATATCCGTATGAAAGTTTTCATCACTCTTATTATAGACATAAATGTTTATAATCATTATCAAAAACTTTCAAAAAATGCACATAAAGATTTACTATTATCAATTATTTCATAAATGATTTTACCGGGCGTGTATTCAAGCATAAATAATGACTTATACTGACCAAGTATTGTATTTTTTGGTATAAAAAAATGTGCAGTTCATATTCCTATAAGTTTTTTCTGATATTTATATTAAAACTAAAATTGCAGCTACAGTTATTAATTTATAATTGAAGTTTATAACCGAACTTAAAATTATAAATGTCTAAGCGCATAACTCTGTATTTTTCGAATTTTTCGCATAAGTTTTTATTTATCGTCAAAATATATTATAACAATAATCTATGATAGCCTTGCTCTTGACTAAATGTTGATGAGTACTAATAAATAAAAAAGAGATAAATTGATGCAAATCACACATATATACTATTAAAAATTTATTTGTGTTGTCAATTTATATATATTTAAAAAATGCTTTGTTGTCATTTTAAATAATTATTTTTCAAGATATGACATTTCTAACACTTATACATGGTAATGTTTGATGTTATTATAAAATTTTATTGCTATTATAAACTCTGTATTTCATTGCATCAATAAATTCCTGTACTATATTCAATTCAGGAGCTTTATTTATTAATTCTAAGGAAATTTATAAATATTTGGCAAAATACGGATTTAATATTTCGTAAAAGACTTTGTTTATGCGTCAGAAAGTTAAAAAAGACCGGATACCATGAGCAAATAAAAAAACCATTAAAAACGTCTACTAACGCATAGATGGGTCTTATGTAACAAAGAATGTAATTTTGGTTATGTCTAAACTTTATTGCGAAATTTCTTGACCCGAAATCTCATGAGAACTTTATTTAAAAAATCTATAATCATTATACACAACTAAAAAATATGCCTTTAAAAATTGTTTGATTTTTTTGATGATGTTCTTTTGGCATTAGTAGCAAAGTATTTATGTGTGATTAGGCGTACAAATGTCAGAAAAAAAGCTTCGTACGCTTCATTAAAAACAAAGAACCAAGACATAATAAAATACCTGTGCTTTCTTGCTTTTTAAAGCCTAGTTATTTCGCTTTATCTTGCAAATCTTATTTTTAATAAATTCACAATTTGAATTACATGCAAAATGAATATAAAGAAGAAAATTAGAAATATATGAAAAAAATATACCCATTTAAAGTAATTTGCATATTTTTAAATTAATTTGTGTGATTTTTGAGTTTATATTCGGCTATATTGTTCAAAAAATACAGAAATAAATCTTCAGTGCTAATTTTGAGTCAAAAAATAGGTTTTTATGAACGCTAGAGTTATAAAGATGGCGTTAATATATCCGTTTGACGGTATAAATTATTAAAACTATATAATATGAACGTGCACACAGAATTAATACAATAAATACGATTAGATCATAGTACATTATAAGAAATCATTTTTTAGACAAACATTTACATCCCTTACTTGTATTTACTACACGAGTTCTTGAAATAAAAAATAATCTTTTCAAAACCGTATAATCATAAATAAAAAGACAAAAACTTTCATTAATCGAATAATACAAATTTAGAATATTGTTTCTTTTTCTTTAGAGTTTTCTTTATGATTTCTTATATTATTAAATAAAATAATATACGTTCAGATTTTCATGTTTATTTAGTATCTCTATTTCATAAATTTTGCGCTAAAAAAAGCACAAATTTTCTTAATTTAAACATTTCAGTTACACTTTAAGCATTTAAAAAGAGAATAATAAGAGACAAACTAAATTCATCATAAAATTTACCTAAGAGATTTACTCTATACTTTTATTTAATATATCTACAGTGTTTTTATATGTTGGCTTATGCCAAAAGTAAGTATCCGATATAAAAATAAATAAAAATTACATAAAAATATGTGGATATACATGAAAAGCTTTTTGTAAGCTCAAAATATATTAAAGCACAAAGATAATTTCTGCTAAATATAACTTTATATCTGAAAAACTAAACAGTAAAGATCTAAACTTTTTTTAATAAATGATTAACATCAGCATAAAATTTTTTTCAAGCATATGTGACTGTTAAATTTATAGAATAAACATATATGTGCCTAAAATTTCATAGTAAAAATTAGAATTTATATTATCTTTACGTACTTATATTATAACGGTGTTTCAAATTCATATTTCTCTGCTATATTCTTATCTATTCATCGACGCACTTTAAGGCAGAAACATATAATATAATTTTTCTCAATGGTAACTTATAGCAGAAAAAAATACTCTAAGCAGTGTTCGAATCTAATAATGATGCTTAATATTAGATAATCATGTTTTTTTTATTTTAAACGATCACACAAAAATTTTATTCATAGATACACAGCTAAACACAAATAAATAATCCAAATGGGTTGTAAAAATATGTAAAATATTTAAACTGAAATTTAGCAAAATCTATGTATATTCTTGACCTTTAAAAAACCAAAAAAAAAACCGACATTATAAAATTAGCAGCATAATACAAATTATCCTTTTTCTAAAGTACATCACGAAAAAGCAATAGAAAATTTTTATATGTTAATATCTGTCTTTTTTTTTATGTAATCATTATAAAAGACTCTGAAATTTTATAGCTTTTTCTTGTGTTTTAGTTATAAATTAGCACTATAGTAATGTTAAAAATTTTAGCTATATATTCTTAATGCTGTTATATATTCTTATAGTCCATTGTATTTTTATTTATGGGTTAATTTTATAACTATAAATTTGGTTTTTGTTCTCGAGCACAACTTGCTTAATTCCCTGCGCGAACAGCGTATTTATACTTTCGGTTATCTTCAAACTCTTCAAAGTATTCCTAAATACCTCTCCTACTTTTGAGATCTATTAATTCGGGGGTTTTTCTCAATCTCAAAGTTTGTATAAATGACTCGATCTGATTTGTGAAATCGAGTTCCTTCAAGCTTATAGTACATATAAAATATTTATTATTATTTAAGTTGCAAGAAATATTAAAAGATCATAGTAGAATTATATCAAGTGCACAGAACTAGTTTTTTCCTTTATATATAAAGTTTAAATTTAGAATAAATTTGAATATAGGGCAACTAAAATATTATAGGCAAATTTTTGTAAATGAGTTTTCATCGTAATTACGATTGTTCATATGCAGCTCGGGCATGCTATAAATACCGCTAGTATCGTATAAAAGATTTTGTTCAAAGCAGTATTATTCTTGAATTAGCTTGTATATTGTAAATAATACGAATTTGTCAACTTTTTATTTGATAACGGTCTTTATAAGGCAAAAATTTTAGAATTAAATGCCTCTTACTTAAAAATATTCGTTACTGCTAACTAAACTAAAAACATGTATGTTTTACTGGGGATTTATTCAGCCCGTACTTTTATGTTATAAATTTTTGATTTTTTACAATGTTTTCTGGTGCAATATAATGTGATCTCGAAACCATTAATGAGTTTGTTACTCTTTTCTAAATTTTTAAAATTTCCTAATAACGGAAATCAAAAAAATTAATGGAAATAAGTAAATTTAGCTTAAAAATTTAGTTGATATGGTCAAGTTTTTATAATTCAACGCTTTAATGGGCGATCATAAGCGCCATATACATATCCCCTAATTTTTTTTGAATTTATTTGTAAATAAGAATACAAAATAAGGCGTTTTTATATAAAATTATTTAAATATGTGAATCTTTTGACAGAAAAAAAAGAAAACTGTGTTAATTGCGAAATTAGCCTTTATTTTAAGATAAATACACAATTCAGCAAGAATAGATATGTGTTGACAATGTTTGTTGCATATTTCTTCATATTAAAACATATTACATGGCGAACATTCCTCTATATATTAACTACATAATTTGCTAATGAAGACCACACCAAGGTGAATTGGAGCATATTGTAAGGGAATTCACACAGAGATACATTATTTATGTAGTGGTTCTTCTAGTAAAGTCTGATATTTTTATGGATAAAAATTTAAAACTTAAACAAATATATTTCGAATATGATATTACAAGCTTTAAACCTCTTCCAACTATGCAAATAGTTGTATATGGTGTTTTTAGGTTCAATTATTAGTATAGTTGGTGTAATTTTTACTTAAGCTTTTGTAATTTTTTTTAATTTAAATAAAATATGTTTATCAGCATGCAAGTTTTAGATTATTATAAAAAATCTTTTATATGCATTTAGAATAATTACTTTTCGCGTAATTATTTTCGAGCCTGTAGACATTTAAATACTTATGATGAATAAAAAAACATATATACAAATTCATAGGCCGCATTCATACATTGCTTATAAAAAAAATATAATTTTAATACCTTTTCCAAAAAAATGCACTAAACCATCTTATATTGACATGTATGTTTCAAAATTCATGCTTTATTTTAATTATATAACATAACATAAAGATCTATATTAAGTTTGAATTTTGAGAGATTTCAGAACAATATAAGATGGTTTAGTGCATTTTTTTCGGAAATGTATTAAAATTAAAAACGAAAAAAATGTGCCACAAAAGAAACTGAAGATTGTTATTAGATCATAAAATGATAAATTTTTATTAAATGTGATTATTTTATATATCTTTTTTTGTTTCTTGATAAAAAAAAAATTTGATCCAAAATCACTAAAAATAGTATATAAACACCTTATCTTTTATAATATAAAGGTCTATAATATGAATATTCAGTTAGGGTTGCATTTTTTTTCTTATTTAAGGCTTTAATGAGCAAAGGATGTAAATAAAAACATTCATATCAAATAAATTTGCATAAAAATACCTTTTTACACAAAAAACATGCGTGCTCGATTTCTAAAAATTTTTAACAGATTAAAGTTATAATACGTATAAAAACAAAGATTCTACCGCGCAATAAAATATTAAATTATTTTTGATTTTTTATATACACTTTGTGATTTAAAATGAATAAAAATAAAGAAAATAATAAATTTAGCTAAAAAAATATATTTGCGAAGCTTCGTATATTCTATACGAATTATTTCAAAAATTACAAAGAAACGAAATCTAAAAAAAAATCGTACACGCATAACCAGAAATATTATTAATAAATTTTTATCTTATATTTCAATGTAAAATCACGATTTTCACTAATTTTCTTTAGTTCTGTCTCTATGTTCTTATATATAAGAATAATTATCAGATAAATTTAAAGCTTAGAAAATTGATAATAAGGTTTTTTAGAGAGAAAACACGCAATCATCAGTATAAATTGCGTATAAAATGTGCATATTTTTATAATGATAAGATATTACATTGCATAACATTTATGCAATTACCATTATATAATTTATGAATAATATCGAATATTTAGGTTTTCTATAGAAAAAAATTTATGTAGAGATGATTTTTATGTATCTCAGTTCTAAATCACAGCATAAAAATATGATTTAATTATTTAAAAACCACTAATAAGGCTCTCCGAATCATGGTCTTTACGTTTTGTATAAAATGCATTCAAATAAACATATTTATTGCTATTTTCAGATTTTAAAGACGCATATATATTCGATCAAAAAAAAGAAATGTACGTCATATCATTAAAAATATATATTATAACCATATGTACTCTAAAATATTTTATATTGGTATAACCGATAAAAATTTGTTTCATATATCAGGCATCTAACTTACAATCATAATGCTACTTAAAAATACAATCGATAATATTTTATTCTCACGCAAGTTCTAGAATCTAAATATCCTTTTAAGATTTTGGATGTACACATTACTTATTTTTTTTCATTTTATGGTGCGTTCTTGATTTTTCGATTAGAAATTAGTTTTTAAAAATATATACTCGTGTATTTTTATTAGTTTTACTAAAATTTAACCAGTATAATTTATTTTTGTCTCTTGTTTAATTAGTTTAAATATAAAAATTATAGGCCAATGATCTCGTAAGGTCTGATTTCCATGTTTCTCGAATTTTTACGAAATCAATATTTTTCTATAAGAAGAAAATATTATATAAAACTAAAATTGGTTGTTATAATATGTATATCGAACATATAAGATATTATCGTAGAATATTTAGATGTTAATAAGATGGTTTTTGTGTTATTTTAGTTGATTAAGGGGCAAAGTATGATTTTTATATTTTTTTACCTAAATTTAAATTTATATTGAAGTTCTTTACAAAAAAAAACGCATTAAATAATAAGAACTATGCAACAGCTACATAAAAAAAATTTAATCTTAGATTCTTATTGGTATATGATATAATTTTGCTTATAGATATTTATCTACCAGATTCAGTACAAGCTTATACGGTCTATCATAATATCAGAACCAAAAGAAATTAAAAATTTTAAAGAAACAAAACACATAATTAAATTTGTAAAATAAATAAAGGAATATTTTATTGCAAATGTGGGATGCATTGAGTGAAAAATTGAGATGATTTGTTTGATGATTAAAAAAAAATTCGAAATGTAAAAAAAATATATCTAATGAAGTATCATCCCGATTTTTTAACTCTTGTTACGTCTACTGATTTTATTTATAGAATGATTTGCATTCAAATAAGCTACTCAAATTAAATAAAATTGTAAAATACTCTTAAGTTTTTCATTTGTGTTACTTCCGCAAACTAATATTATTTAAAGAACTTTACATAATCTTTTGAGTATTTTTTTACGATCCACTGCAAAATCAACGGAATTTTTTTCATAGCTTTTACAGGACATAATATGACGGTAAATAATGATCAAAATATAAGGGTAAATAAAGAAGAAATTCACAGAACTTAAAAATCATTAACCGGTATTTTAATTGTTTTACTATAATAATTGTATTATATGATTGATCTCATGGTAAGAAAAATTATAATTGCGATTTTTATCTTCCTAATATCTTTTGTTATAACTAAAAGGCATTAACAAAAACAGCTAGATTATATGGGTTCCCTCTTCATTTTTAAAAAATATTGGTATATGGAATCACAGAATTGGTCAACTTGTGATGCGTAAAAAACATCAAATTTGGTTGTAAAGGATTTCCTATTACATATGCGGTTATATTACTAGCTTATCTCGGATATATTTTAATTTTTACCCGATATATGCAATACATCTCCTATTAAGCAAACATAGTCATGATTTAGATGATATTTATATTCTTTTACACTGAAATGAAACGATTTTGTCTAATTTAGGCTAGTATGTACATCGATGAACAAAGGAATAAAATTTTGTTTTTTGTATTTTCTTTTTAAATTCTAAAAATATTAATAACTTTGATTATTTCCCATTTTCTTTTGTAGATTGTTAAAAACTAAAAATATAAATCAATTTAAAGATCTTGAAAATATGGTTAATTATGCCAGCGAAAAAGGTTTTAATAAAATTAAATAGGCAGAAATTCATTGAATATATGGTACATAAGGTAAACAAATATTTTCTTCCAATTTTTATCGCTGAATTTTGTGATTAGACATATAAAATTGACCGATCTATTTTCATCGTAAACAAAATAAGTATGTTAATTAAAAATACACAATGACTTATAATAGTTTAAAATTTAAAAATTTTAAAAAAAAGAGGTTTTTTTTCTGCCGTTAAAATCAGAAGAAATTATACGGAATTTTAGGTAAATGAACTAAATTATTAGATTATATATAAAAATACTAATATCCATCACCAAAAATCATCAATATAAAAAAATGGATTTTACCCCTTTAAATCAATTAATAGACACTCATTATGCGTCATAAAAAGCGAAAAATAAATCTTGCAATAAATAATGCTGTCTGTATAATTTCTTGTATACAATTAAATTTTTTCATTCTTGTATCTTACGATATAAATATAAATTTGTATCTATATTTTCTATATTTTTTTAATCTGTTATTTAAAGCGCAGATTCAGCGTTTATAAAATAATTTTACAGTTTTAAAAAAAAATTTATCCTTTTGGCGTTTTTAATCATTGAACATATAAGCAGGTTGTATCGATACATATATAATTATAAAAGCTTAATATTAACTTCTTTTTTTTGTGTGATATTTGAAATATTTTTTTTATAATTCAAACACAGACATGATGAAAAATAGCCATAATGAAAATATTTCAATTATATTCATACTGTGCTCTGGAAAAAAGAGTCTATTGTAAAATTTTGGCAGGTAATTTAGCTGTTGATCTAGAATAAGGCGATATATTACTTTTTATAGAATTACATATATGTTATGGTTAAAGGCTAGATATTTTATTAACGAAAAGGTGATTATTAACGTCTATTACTATATAGACAAAAATTAACACTTTTCAAATCAAAGGGTAATACAATTATGTATAAGAAGAGGAATTTTAGTAATTAAAATATATAAATACCTCTAATTATTATTGTATATTTGATAGATACATTCTTAATTTAAATATTTTGCTCTGATGCATTATAAACACAAAACCATATTTAAATATTTTTTTTTAGATATATTATGCCTTGATATTAAATTTTTTTTTCTTTGGTTTTAATGTAAATTATGTCTTAACATTTACTGCGCTTACAACCCATAGGTATCATTTATTTTCTGTGTCTAGATTTCGAATTTTGTTAAGCATAAGATATAATATTGTTATAAGTTGGATATTTTGCATGTGGTCATTATTGTGCCATCCTTTTAAAGGTTGAAATTTAAGCGAAAGTAATTTGAAAAACTACCTTAATATCCATATGCTGTAAAAACGTCTATTTAATAGTTATAACATTTAAATTTATAGATGATTCAGAAAAAAGTATAAATTCGTTTTTGTTACAAATATAGATCGAATTTCTCTGCCAAACATAATGTATAGCTTCCGTATCTTTTTCTGATTTAAGATAAAACAAATTTTTATGAATAATCATTTTATAATCAGCAAAATATACAATGGGTAGCTTTTTTAATAGAAATGCACATTGAACTAACATAAATCAGAACCAAAACGATAGTTCGCCGAGTTTGCATTCTAAAATCCAGGAAAGGTATTAAATTTTTTTTTAAGTATATATGGAAATAAATACCTTTGTTGAATCTTGCGATAATAGATAAATTTACATGAACAAAAATAGTGTTTGTATTAGTTAAGAAAAAATTAGGAGAATGGTATTGAATATATAATATAGTATTCATATTCTTAAGAATCAACACATTTTAATTTCTATTAATGTAGATTCCTGATATGTTTTCGAATTCACACGCAAACAATTTTATATTAAAAACCTTTTTGTAGTATTAGAATGGAAATTGTCTTTTTAGAAAAATTTGCATCGCCATGTGTATTTTCACACCAATCTATAGATAAATCTGGCATAAGAAAGTATAAAAATATGGTTTTGGCATGATCCGTAAGAACTTGAGGCTTTTAAATGGTGAAAAATCGTAAAGGTATTTATTTTAAAAGATCGCTATTCTTTTATGGACAATTTGTTATTAGCAGTGTATGAATATTATACATCTAAAAAATATAAGCGTTAATTTAAAATTATAGATGCAACAAACACTTTGATTCTGGTATTTTTTCTGTGACTTATGTACATTTAATTTAAAATGACCTTTTATACTTTTCTAAACCCCCCCCCCACATGAACTTAATATAAAACGTAAAGGAATTACAAAGCCTTTAATAAAATATTTTTGCTAGTTCATAATGTTTCTGCGTAATGAATTAGCCTTATCCTATATAAAAATAGCGAAAGTATTTCAAAAACTAGTTCATTTTATTCTTTATGATGACTTGGCCCTTAATTTTGCAGCTTTATAATAAAAAATTCACTGAAAGGTTCATAAGTTTCTTATAAATGTAAAAATCTATATTTTAGTGGTCTATCGCACAATAATTGTCATATAATTATCAAAACACATTTTTTGCTACCGAATATATAGAAAAACTTCTCCATATGGAATTATTTATAATTTTTAAATATCATATATGGTTTTTCAATAGCTTTCATATTTTGGAATCGCTATTTTTAATGAATTTTAAGAAAAATAAAATATTGTAAATGCAAAGTCATTTGATGCACAATTCTAAAGAAAATTATGTGAAAATAAGTAACCTTCTTTAAATCTTTATTCCGTAAGCACTTTCTATATTTTCAAATTAGTATATGACTTAAAAAATATGAGCTAGCACGATGGATTTAATATTACTAGCTATAAAAAATCAATTGAATTCAATGCATGAGATATTTATTATATTAAATCTATGGCAAGCAATACTAGTTAAAAATAAAGATCGTGAATTAAATAAAAGACTATTTACTTTTCAAAATCGTATTGGAATTTTACCGCATAATTTTACATCAAATTTCTAAACAAGAATAATATATTATAGAGTAAATATAAATCGCGTTTTTAAAACAATAAAATGAGGTATGAAAGGCAAAATAACATATAATTTTTGTAGAAACCCCTTCATTTTACGAATCGGAACGGACTCGATCAAATAATACACATAATAAAACAAAATTCAATTTTCAAATGTTATATGCATCAAATTTATTGAAGAAAGCAAAAAAATTATATATTCAACAGAAAAACGTTAAAAAAATATTAAAGTGCAACTATTTGGATATTGATTGTTTTTGTGCATTATTTGCAGCACTTATATTTTTCACGCAATATTATATTTTTAGCACAGGTTAATATGATGGAGTGATGTGAATAGATGCCCTAGAATGCTTAATTTAAATTTAAAAAGAAATGTATCCTCTGTATGTAAAGGCTCTGTATTCATTTCCAAAAAGGTAATAAATTCCACTTAGCTGCGAGATGTACAATAAAAAACTACTACTCTGATTCAACACAATAAGAAGCTTTCGGATTTAAACATAAATTCAATTGTAAAGTGGAACATTACTCGTTTAGAATACGAAAGATAGGGATTACAGATATTATTTGTCGAATTGGGTCTATTTAAATTTAGTGACGAGTCGATTGTAGTGGTTCAGATTATAATCATCTACTTTTTTATATTAAATGATCATGAATTTCATGGGGGTCATGCACGAAATTTTTTTTTAATGTTTAACTTACTTTTATTGAAACTTTCAAAAAATCGTATATAAAAAAGAATTTGATGTAAAAGTGTTGGCCGTAGGATAGAGATTGAGGAATAGTGTAAGGATTATCTGCTTGAAAAATATATACAGCAATTGTGTATTATAAAGATATCTAAAGTTTTGTGCCTGCGTACATAAAAAGTTAAAAGATAAAGTTGCTCTTGCATAAATAAACAAGTTTTATTTCTAGAAATCATTATTCATAATCATTTCATTGAAGGATAGATAAATTCTTCTTTTCTTCTATTAAAAACTTTAAAAGTGAATCTTATAAAAAAAATTCTTTATATAATAAACTATAGTATTTGCAAGAAATCAAGTAATTTATAGTGATTTCACATATTAATCATTTATAGTAACCCCTGCGTTTAGCAAAAGATACAAAATAATAATTATTTTTTTGATAGCTAGTAACAGTTTAGCAGATACTATATCCATGAGTACATCTGTACTATTAATAGTTTATTTCAAAGATTTTATTACACTAAATTAATCTAATTAACCTTTCATACCCATTTTAGCGGTTTTTATTTTTATAAAAATTACACAATCAACAAAAATTATATTGTAAAATGTGATTAAATAGCTAACTCGTATTTTAAATCTACAGGAGCATAAAGAATTTCGCGGGTTAAAGTGTTATATATTGCATTACTTATTACTAAAACTGTACTTGAGTATATTAATGGTCAATAAAATGCAACTTTTTTAAAAAATTTGTTTTTATCATCAAATTTATCTTTTCTATGTGATTCCAATGGGTTTTTTTTACTTCCCTATATAATAAAATCGTATATAATAGTGGTTTTCTATGTACACTTTCGTATTATTATATTTGTTTCTAAAAATATATCAATGAGGCGATGATCAGGCACTGTGAAAAATTTATTTATGGTTTTCATGCGATATATACGCTGTTGGTTTATGTATTTTTTTATTCGAATTACGCATAAAAAAAGGCTTGAATATGTGTTTTATATAAATAAAGGGGCTCATTCTAATCAGGAATTTGGTAAACACTTTAAATATGCACGTTCGACTTTTAGAATATATAAAATTTATGTTTCTACTTTCGTTTTCTTAGTATAAATTTTTAATTTCGTTGTATTTCGCACTGTTATTAGTGTGTAATACATCTAAATGACTACTTTTAATAGTTTAAATCATTTTGTTTAAAGTTAAATAATATTATTATTGAATTTTGCACATAATAATTTTTTTGTAGTATTTGTATTAAGACACACATGAATTAATATAATATGGCTATTATAAAAATAAAATCCAAAAAATCATAGAAAAATATATTCTATTAAATCACGTTCATTTTTCTTAAAAGCGATAAAATCACTTTTCAAATATAAGAAAATTTAGTCATGATTTTAAATTTAGACAAGCGTGCCTCAAAGTATGGTGCACTTTATATACCATGATTTATATTGATTTAATACCCTTTATGTTTTTTTAATTGCTATTACTTTGAAACAGACTATATTTTTATAAGTTTCAAAACATTTTATTTTAACCATATAGTAATTAAATCCAAATTTATTCGTATATTCTGCCACGATATTCTATATACAAGATATGTATCTTTTAACGATCTTTACAACAAAATTTGATTCTGAAATTCCAAAGATACGAAGTCACACACTTTTAAAAACCTCATCAATCTGATGATTATAAATTATATATAAAAATACTGCCACGATTTATTAAAATTGGTTCTTCAATATCTTTTCAAACTTAAAATCAAGCCTGACAATCCCTTATATTTTTATCAATAAAAGGTTAGTTTTAATAAATTTAAAATTATGAAGATTGAAAAAGTGTAAAACTTATTTATTAATTTTATTATTTTTGTGTTCATCTGGTTCAATTAACCATAAATATTAGCTTTAAGTCGTTAGCATTATAAATACCGCGGCAATGTTCTTTTCCCATAAATAAATATTCGACAGTATTGAAAAAATCTTTGTTATAGGATTTTTTTAAATTGTTAATTCAAGAATTAACACATTAAGATGCTATTAAATACAAAAAAATATATAATATTCGATGATGATGATGTGTTGATATGTCAAATTTTTTATATTTTATGTGTTCTTTACTATGTTTTTTTCTGTAATTACCCAATTTAATTATTAACAACGCCTTTATTATTTGTCTTGGCGTACGTTGTTTTTAAATTCACTGACACGTTTATAATTCATAAATCAAATCTTCCTTACTTGAATTTATTATATATTATTAGAATGAAATTATTAAATTTGCGTCAATAGAAAAAATACAATTGGGTTGACCAATATTTTTTTTGGAAATATCCCAGAAGCGAGAAGAAAAAGCTCTAAAGTATATTTATAGAAAAAAATAATGTTTTACAGTCCACATATATTTAATTATGAATGAAAATTTCAATTTCAAATGTTAGGCTTTGTTTTTTTTATTCAACATATTCTCCACGAATTTGAATTAACAGAAAAAAATTCAGATATATTGATATTATACTGTGATTTAAAAGCTAAAAGGACTTAGAACAAATTTTAACATTTTAATATGGTATGTATTTGTTTTTCAAATCAAATAGATATATTTAAGATGCAGAAAAAGAATAAAATATGGAAGCCATATAATTTAAAAAATCATATATCTTATTTCAGACCATTTTATTTATATATGATCAAAAAACATGGAATAATTTTATAATTTAAACTCACGAATCATCTTTGTATCGGCAAATAAAACGTAAATATTGCGCAAAACATCGCCATAAATATTTGCATACCATAAAGCGGAAGTATTTGACTTTCTATATACTTTATAATAGATATCTATTGAGGCATAAAGTGAATAAATAGGGACTATGTCCTAGAAATAATTGCAATAATATGGTATATAATTTATTCTAATTAAAGCTTTGACGTCTATTGTTTTTTTTTTGCTTGTATATTTTCGATTCGAATTTTTTTTTTCTTTAATAGGAAAATACCTTTTTACAGTAATAATAATTACTGTAAGTACCGCAAAATATAATTTGTTAAAACGATCTTTTTTTGACATACGTTAAGAGCTTTCTCTTACCAGTCTATATATTTTTCCTATATGTTTGGATCCAGTTATAAATTATTTCAAATATAAGAAACCGAAATTTTAGCTATATTTCTAAATATTATTATTATTTAACTATGAATAAATATTCTTGATTTTAAATTATTTTCGATTTTCTTATTCGATTTTAAAATTAATGAGGCAACGAATAGTTTAGAAAGAACAATGGTGTTTTTTGATGCTGAGTTATACTTAAAAAATTTAATACCTTTAGAATTCGCCTAACTTTAATACAAATCAAATCAGCTTTATTATTTTCGCCCCTTTAACTTCCATCTTTTAATGGTATTTTATTCGATAAGTATTCTGCCAAATCTTTTCTGCGATAAGAAATTATAAAAAAAGGTTTTTGAAATTATGCATATTGCAATTTTTGCTTTTATATTTCTTTTAAGTACTTAAATTAATATACTTTTCAGGTTTTATTATTTGAAGCTTAAAATTTTTTTCTGGTGAATCCTGTTTTTATTCTTTATTAACATTTTTGAATTTTTCGATGTACCCAATGTTTAACTCTTAAGTTTCCGATATGTAGGTGATCTTTTGTTTGAATATTTTATACTTCCAAAGGAGTTTTTGCGTTTCAAATAAATGTATTAAGGAACATAATGTGTGAGATTCTGGTAATTTTATCACTAAAAAGTATGGTTAAAGCCAAAAAAGTGTTGATTGTTGTCAATTATATTAAAATTATTCTTATGTAGAAATATTTATTCATGATGGGTATATTTTTAATATTATTCTACATTATTTATCGTTTTTAATTATATTAATATAATGGTTTGGTAAAATACATCGTCTTATTTTTTTAGCTTACTATAATAAAACGGGTTAAATATATATAACATATTATAAAAAAAGGTAAAAAACCTTTTGTTGTGTTTATGCTGTGAAATAATATATGATATATGATACGTTGTATAAACTTTTAGATGAGTTTATGTAAATTATGAGCAAAATTTTAAATATTTTTTAAATATTTTAGTCGTTTATGAAAGATGTAGATGCCAAATGAAGATATTTAGATACTATAGTTTTTAAAAATATTGGAAATTTGGGTATATTCACTATACCTGGAAAATATATTATTTCCCATCATTTTAAGATATGTAATCAAGTATTAAAATTAATTGCAATTATATATCATTTTTTCTGAAATCAACATATTTTAGGGAGGTAAATCATTTACTGCGGATTGAAATGAATATTTTTTAACGGTTAATCACCTGGTGACAAGATGAAACAAATTATGGGCTACGATTAAACATAGGGCAATTAGATAGTAAGATGCCTTCACTATATGCTAGCAAGAAAATATGATTGAAAAAAAACAATGAAAATCAGCAGGCACACGGGAAAAGAGTTTACATAAATAAATATAATGAAATAAAAGTAAATACGCAATTTTGACGATCATGAAAATTTCCAGGGACATGCCAGAAATATTAATATACGATAAAGACGTAAACGCATCACTTTACTAGAAATGGGTGTAACCGATATAGATAATATACACATGTTCGCAAACAAAACACAAGAAAACATGATATAATAACGTTCAGATTTCCATCAATCTATACACATATGACAAAAATGTGCATATATGTCGCAACATATGATGTAGTGGTAACATAATATCATAAAAGGTACGAGAAAGAACTCGAAGTCACAAACAAAATCTATGCTTACATTCAAACTATCGGATTATAAAACATTTGAACTAATACGTCTTGAAAAGAGGGGAAGCATCAAATAATTTAAGATAACAGGTTTGTGCCAATATTTTGGATATGATTTTTTCATGGAAAATCAATCACGTTATGATTGAAGAGAAAATTCACATTATAATAACAATATTGTGCAAAAAATAAAAATTAATGCAATTATTCTGGCTAATAATTTACGAATAAAATAGCTATAGCAATTTCGTCGCTCATTTGTTAGTTCCGAATTTTTTTTAATGGTAGTGTCAATGTAATAAATTAGTAAAAAAATCATATGAGTCTTATAACTACCAATCAAATTTCTATCTTAGAGCATATTTCTAAATGAAATTTTCTGTTCACATTTTAAATATCTCTATTATAAAAAATTTATAGAGATGGATTAATACTATCTCCAATAGATATTTATTTATAGGTTAATTTTCTTTTTATCAAAATTATCTATTTAGACGTGGTCAGCGTGTTTGGAATATTGCACAGCTCCTTCATACATCTTTTGACATCTTCCCCTATCCTATCTTTATCAACTGCTCTTCTTCTCTCAAATGAGATGGGTTCAAGTGTCTTGCGGAGTGTGAGAGCTTGCATGTATGCTTCTACTTCGTCCGGGATTTTTAACTCCTTAACATATTTTTTACGACTATCTTCAAAAATATGTTTTAACCATATTTTATAGTTTTATCATCAATACACTTTTTATCTGTAAAAGCGCAGATTTCTTTAGCAGCATATATTTATTTAAGGGCTAATTTTTCTTTTAACTTTTCATGTTTGCTCGCGCAAAACTTTAGATTGCTCTATATACAGATTTGCTACATACTCTTCTCAAGCCCATCATTCTTACAGTCTTCCTTAATGCATCTTATACGCTCAAGACTTATACATTCAAGTGTTCAGTCAATATTATTGTTTTTGCAATCCATGCGTTTATTAGTTTGGAAAAGTATAAAATGAATGATCTTATTTATCAAGCTATATGATTTGCTCCTTCTATTATATTACACTCTGTGTTGAACATATGTTTACTTAAAGATTTTATTTATGGGTTAATTTTTGTATTATAATTCAATAGTCTTCAAAATTAATTTGATTGGTTTCCCATGATCGTATCCTATCTATACAGTATTCCTTTTATTCTTATAAACAATTATCTGTTCGAAAGATTTCAGATTCTTGCTTTCAACATATACCATACACAATTCATGCATGGATTGATTCTTGCATCATAACTTTAAATTTCTTCTTCAGGCTTTACTTGATTAAATTCCCGTGTGCATATCTTATCTATACTTTTAACACCTTCTTCTCTCAATGCTTACTAGTTCAATATCTTCTCTATCTTATGGTTTATGCGATGAATTCTGCCACATTTGACATTCCGAACTCCTTAATATACTTCTTATAAATGTGTAATAATGGAATTTTATATTATCTCATGTTCAAATTAATTTATTTTATAGAATATGTATTTTTTAATAATGGGCTTACTTTATGGTTACAATTTTAGTTTTTGCTCTCAAGCAAAACTTGCTTCAAATCCTGCGTATTTATACTTTCGGTTATCTTCTCCTGTCCAAAGTCTTCTTCAATACCTCTCCTAGAATATGAATGTGTTATTTAATATTAATAAGATCATACACCTGTGATATATCGGATGATATGAGATATTATATAAAGGGTATATATTTAATTTACAATTTGTTTTCATAAACCCTAGTATATATAAATACAAAAATTGTTGTCTCTTTTTAGATTTTCGTGCCCCCTTCTCAAATGATTGAAACAATAATAATCTACGGAAGCATATTCGAAATGTTAATTGAGGTAGTTATCAACCTAAAGCAGATAATGAAGCTACTAAGATCGCAGCCATCAGACAAGACAAGACTAATAATAAAAGATGACGATGAGTTTACCAAGATGCGTAAGTACAATATTGAAAAGCTTATACTTGGAAACATACGAGGCGT